>NC_140818.1:5710000-6065000 GCF_050613455.1 Vespa mandarinia | reverse complement strand
AGAAAGAGAAAGAGAGAGAGAAAGAGAGAGAGAGAGAGAGAGAGAAAGAGGGAGAGAGAGAGAGAGAAAGAGAGGGAATGAAAAGTAAAAAAATTTAAGACGATGCAAGTGAGACACAATGCGAGACAATAATAGTATAGGGAATACTAGCCGGTCTATGTGTAATCTTGAAAGCTCGTCGCCATCGTCGTTAGGACGAAGGGATTATCATAGCGTAGGTACGCTAGAGGCAAGGGTGCACCCTACCCGTGACTGCATCTTGTGGTAAAGTGGCGTAAGAATAAGGTTTATGTCGCTCTCAAATGTTGTAGACGATGCCTCGCTGCTCGAGGATTCGCCTTCGAGTCATCTCCTTCAGAACGAAGGACGGATATGGAGCTCTGGAAGGTGAAGGAGGAAGAAGAAGAGAAAGAGAAGGAGGAGAAGGAAGAGGAGAAGAAGGAGGAGGAGAACGACGATGTCGACGACGTTGGGCTGGTAAGCACTCTCACAAGCGATGACTCCACTTGAGCTTCAACCAGCCGCTACGGAGAACGCACAAGGAACATTGGAGTGTCACCGGTGTATCCACCTTACAAGGGGTGCTCAAATCCCTGAGGAAGAAGAAAATCACACGTAGTAAATGTATCTTCCGATCGTCTTAATCATTACAGTGTTGTCTTTCTTATCTTAAATCGGCTAATCGACGAGAAGATATGGTTTTTCTTCAACGCGTTAAACGCAATTCCTCTTGGCTCATGGATCGACACGACCGATGAAGAAAGAAAAAGAAGAAAAAAAAAAAAGGAAAAGACGAGAGTTGGTATAAGGAAAGAGGGCAGACGAGAAGAATAAGGAAAGAAAATACGAAGGGTGAGCCGGCTCGACACAGGCACGTATTGAGCGGCCGAGTTTTCGGAATCTTCCCTCCGTACTCCACCCTTCAGGAGTATTGCTTGAGGAGCCTCGAGTGCGCCGAGGGTGCGTGCATTGTACGTCGCCCATCTTATATGCACCACCCACCCGAACGCCACCCCCGAACGAACGTCGAGGCTACATCCCCCTCCACCAACCCCGTCCACCTTATACTTGCACTCTTTGTTCTCTTTTCCCGATCCCCCTCGTCCTGACCCTCTCTTTCTCGTTCTGATTCTCTCTAGCTTACCGTGGCCCTCGTCCTGGCCCTCGTCCTCTTCCAATTCCTCCTCAGTATATACGCTCGTACGATTTCGCACCCCTTCGCCGTCTATACGTCTACGACGATGACGACGACGACGACGACGACGACGACGACGACGACGACGACGAAGAAGAAGGGAGGAAGAGATGAACCGAGGGAGTCGCCGTCGATCCTCGAGAACGAGAAAGACTCTTTAACGGTCTCCGGGTGTTAAGGGTGCCGCGAGGATGTTTTTAAGGAAGGCTCTTCCGAGCAAGCATGCAAGAAACTCGATCGATAATCACATTCGAACCAGTAGGCTCGAGCTAGTTCCTGCTTTTTCTCGAACTACTTTTTCTATCTCCCTTTTTCTCTCTTCCTTTCTCTTCCTTTCTTTTCTACTCCACTAGAAACGGCTTTGACCTCGATGCGAAAGTAGTACTATGGCAGAGTAATAACGCCGAGGAAGGATTCCTTCAAAAGATCATCCGGCCCGATTTGAGAAAGAAGGCACAGCAAGAAATCTGTGAGAGAAAGATAGATATAGAAGCTCTCCACTGTGTGGAACGTTACCGTGATTAAGAGTAGTAATGAAAGAAATCTGCAACGCAAGAAGAGTTCCTCCACCGCGCTGTCCTGAGCCCGGGCTCTCGCCTTGGTCCCTGGTGCCAGTGAAAAATGAAATCTTTGTTCTCCGAGGCCGCCGGCTGTAGAGTCGACGGAGGCGTAGGTTGGTAGGTGAAAAAGCGGGGTAAAACTCGGCTGATGTTCCAAGCTTTCGAGGATACGAGAGAAAGAAAGAGAGAGAGAGAGAGAGAGAGAGAGAGAGAGAAAGGGAGATGGAGGTAGGGAAGGTGGAGCAGTAATCGGAATAGATAGAGACTTTCCTAGAGACAGGCCAAGGAGAATGGGCCATTCATGCACGGGAACCGAGTGACTTCGTAGTTGGAGAACCGCGGGATTGTAATACGTCTCCGGCACCGTCGTGGAGATTACGTCCCTGTGTCCCGCGGGGCTGCAATATCTTGCATCTCCCTCCCTCGGGGTCCAACCTCCTCCTTTTTCTCCGCCTCTATCTTCTCCCTACTACTCCTTCTCTCATCATCCATCTCCGATTTCTTCTCTTTCAGACTCTGTTCTTCGTATTCTTTTCCCTCATCTCCGCCTTCTCCTCCTCGTAGTCTAGAGAGAAAAAAAAGGAGGAAGAGAGAGGAAGAAAATCCGGGAATACTGGAGACATTCGAAGGATGGTAGAATAAGAGTAAGAGAGAGAGAGAGAGAGAGATAGAGACAGACAGAGATAGAAAAAGACAGGGAGAGGAAGAGAGAGAGAGAGAGAGAGAGAGAGACAGAGTAAAAGGGAGAAGAGAAGCGGGAAAAACTGCATCCGCTCAGAGTCACATCCGCGAACCCCCATCGGGTCTTAAGAAATCAATTAAACGAAGAGAGCTTGCCACTAGAGGGAGGATGACGAAAAGAAAAAGAAAGAGAGAGAGAGAGAGAGAGAGAGAGAGAGAGAGAAAGAGTTAGGGATGGAGACGAGCCGTTTCGTCAAGTGGATGAAGCGGGGAAAGACGAAAAGACAGACGGCGAAAGACGGAACTCGCAGTAATCAGAGGATCTTCTGAATATGTGTAGCATTTCTGTGTTTTCATGTACGTGCGTGTATGTATTGAATTCTCTTGCCTCCTTCCAATTTTCTTTTCTGTTCCATATTCTCCCTTTTTTCGTCTACCTATCTATTTCCCTCCTTATCGTACTTCTTTACCTTTAACTATCAGACCATCCTATCTCTTCTCATTTTTCGTTCGAGGTCCGTGATTCGTTAAGTGCATCGAGATTTACGTTAAAATGAAAATCCAGCAATTTTTGTCGATTGAAAGTAGATGTCCGTTACAATGGATAAGGAGTTTGGTCCGGGGATAACAAGGCATATAATCTCTGACTAGTTCCGGTCGGCTAACTGATCGACAAGAATAATTTTCCTTCGTCTTCAAATGACGAGCCTATCTGAAGCAATGCGGGCGATTCCAAAGAGTAAAAAGAAGATATAGATAGGAGGGATGAAGATAGAAAAAGATCGAGAGAAAGACAAAGAAACAGAGAGAGAGAGAGAGAGAGAGAGTGAGAGAGGAGAGAGAGGGGCCAGTAGAAATAACCGAGTAAAATATCGCGAGAGGATCGAAGGAGTTGGCGAGGCCGGGAGAGAAAGACGAGAACCGCGGTCGAAGGGTGGTGAAGGGAGGCAAGACGGAGGAAAAGGGATAAAAAGTAAGGGGTTGCCCACCCTAACCAACCACGTCTAGTAAGAAGCATTGGAATCGATATCATTGCAACGTGGGCTCCTCCATCCAGTCTACTCCACCCCCTCCACCCCCTTTCCTCTTCTTCCACCTCCTCCTCCTTCTCCACCTCCACCACCTCCTTCACCACCACTCCCATCTTCTCCCTTTTCGTTTCCTGCTCCGCAACAGCGCTCGTCATCAAGCCGACTCTTAACTCTTTCCTTCTCTGTCCTTCTTATACTGCTTCTCGGCTGCTGGCTGAGGTCGTCGAGTCGGCAACCGACTCCTCAGAACTCCTGTCTCTCTCTCTCTCTCTCTCTCTCTCTCTCACTCTCTCTCTCTCTCTCATTCTCTTTTTCTTTCTCTTTTTCTTTTTCTTTCTCTTTCGCTCTTATCTACTCACGTTCCGATCGTCTTCTCTTTCTCTTTGCGTTACTTCTAATCGAGAATTCGTTTGTTTCTCGCTCTTAACAAGTACGCCAAGATGATCCGCTTCAACGTTTTTCCTTGAGTGCTTTATTTTCGTCGTACAGTAGGTTTCCCGTTATATCTATTCGATATCGACGAATCTCCACTTAGATGGAAATTACGATTGCTCGAAGAAACGTATTCTTTATCTTTTCCTTTCTTTTCATCCATTCCATCTTCGTCGATGCAATTATGATTACTTTATAATCTTATCGTTATTTAGATTCTCTTTGTCTTGAACAGTTCACCGTGAATTAATTGGCGAATCGTTGCTCGACATACTACTAGAAATTTAGCTGGACGTTTAATTTGCAAAGCTTTTTTTTTTCTCTTTCTCTCTCTCTCTCTCTCTCTCTCTCTCTCACACACACACACAACCATAGACGAATCAACGGTATTAATGAAATTCGATAAAACGAGCACAGTTCGACTACTGCAAAAAGAGAGAGATGAGAGCAAAAGAGAGATCTGAAAAGCGAACGTCTCTCTCTCTCTCTCTCTCTCTCTCTCTTTCTCTTTCTCTCTCTCTCTCTCTCTCTCTCTCGCTCGAAGAGCGCACGCATCGAATCGAGACGAAGTTCGGAGACTCGCAAGCGGTCTGCGAACGAACGAACGAACGAACGAGCGAACGATTCGTCGAAATCACCCCATCGAAACTCCATTCGACTGAAGGACGATACGCTTTAAGTCATGTTCGCAAGGAAGGCAAAGTATGGAGAGTTGAGACGGCGAAGGGCGTCGGGGGGAGGGAGAGGAGGTGGAGGAGGACGTAGAGGGGGGAAGAGTGGGAGGCAGAAGGCGGGGGGAAGAGTGGGGAGGTAGAGAAGGAGAAATAAGCGGAAGGATTCGAGAGAGGGAAAAAAGACTGGAACCCTTCTTTTCGCTCGCATTTTTTACGAGTGCCCGAGCCAGCGACGTGGCTAAGTAGGATGAAATTCGGTTTGAACGAACGAAGAAGGTTAAAGCACCCATAAATCTGAGACGAGGTTAAGCTTGGTATTCTGTCGTACTGGGTAATTAAGAAGTGCGCTAAGAGAAACTTAGGTATGATTGTTTCTCGAGCAAAAAAGACGTACTGGTTAACATTTTGAAAGGAGATGAAAATCTTCAAAGATTCCTCGTGGTTATATATATATATATATTTTTTCTTTCTTTCTTTCTTTCTTTCTTTCTTTCTTTCTTTCTTTCTTTCTTTCTTCCTTTCTTTCTTTTCTCTTTTTTAGAAAAACGATTTGACCAACAAATATAAGTTCCTTCTTCAATGATGAAAAAGCAGAAAACAGTCAGTGGAATCGGCAATCGATAAGCCCGATTCCATGAAAGAAAGACAAAGAACGAGAGATAGATAGATAGATAGATAGAGATGGAGAGAGAGAGAGAGAGAGAGAGAGAGAGAGAAAGAGAGGAATGGTCGAAGGGTCAGGATAGACGAGTCGAAAGTACGTCAATGCGTACGAGCACATTGAAGGCTATGTTCGAGATACCTTTCGGCAGATTCTACCGGTACGTAGATAGCACGTATTCGCGTTACCACACACGTTTTCCGTGTCCGAAAAACGGTAAAAGCTTGACGACGTGGAGAACACGTTGGTGGCAGATAGATAGTCGAGGAAGAGGCAGAGGAGAGATAGAGGAGGATGAAATGGATAAAAAGGAGGAGTAAAGGGGGAAGTAGCGAATGGAGAGCGCGGGACGTTTAAAGAGAACTTTTTCTACACGGCAATTTGGCAAACCTCATGTGTGCGCGAACGCCGTTTTCGAGGACCTTCGAAACTTATATCCATACCGCGTCAAGCACACTTTTATTTCTCTCGTCGAACTACGACGTGCGTGTCCCTGTCCTTCCCTTTCTCTCCTCTTTATCTCTGTCTCTCTTACAGATCTCTTTTATTGTGAGATCATCTTTATTAGATTCCGCATCTGTGATAAAGCTCTGTACCTCGTAACTTTATTAGGTATAATACTCTATTCATTTTATTTCACTTTTTCTTTTTTTAAATATCTTTCATTCTTATAGACTGTTTTACTTTATCTCATTAAATTATTTCGAATTATACGAGTACGAACATTTTACATCCTCAACAATAGGAGTATACGTTAATTATTTTGTGCACTCTAAATAAATGACATTATTCTCGTATTATCTCCTTAGTATTCTTTTTCACGAAATATACGTATTTTGTAAAAGACGAAAATTTATCAACAATCGGTATTCTCTTTTATTGTTATCAAAAAAGTTTAAAGAATGAGGAGAGAAGAGAAGAAAAGCCAGGAAAGAAGATTTTCTCTCGAATGACATGTGCGCCGTAACGTTTGCGGAAGCGTTCTTATCGTATGCGTTAAAGAAAACGGGAGGTAAACCGGGAATCCATGACGGCGGAACAAGATAATAAAATTCAAATAGAGAAATAAATAAGCAGTGGGATCCCTCCTTTAAGGATCTTTACTTCGAGGGAGACCTCGCTCGCTGCCTTTGGAATCATATCCTCTCTCTCTCCCTCTCTCTCTTTCTCTCTTTCTCTATCTCTTTCTCAATCTGCCCCTTCTGGTACGCCTTAGTTGCTCGGTGCAACCCTTATTTCAAAAGAGATGTCAGTGATCCGAGATATCCTACGTAGGGAAACATTTTTTCCTATTGATGTTGAATCGATAGTTTTTTATTTCCCAATATTGTGAAAATTTATCATTAAATGATGAGCGACAAGATGTACGAATATATATATATATATATATATATATATATATATTTACTAAATAAACTTTACGAATATCTTAATACAGAAACAAGAACAAGATGATTTGGAATTTCAAAAGATATCCAAACAAGGTTCTTTTTCCAAAGAAGATCTGATAATTTGGGACGACCAATAGAATATTATTTTTCCATCTTTTCCATAACGCAAAAATCGACTCTCAGACTGGGTTGTGTGGATCCTGGAAAGCGGGTGAAAAGGAAAGCAATGAATCGCGCGCGTTACGTAATATTATGCGAACCGTGAAGCGCGAGGTTCGAATGGCTCGGCACTACGTATATGTATTCCTAAAGCTTATCAAAGCTTGCATGTGTTCCATTCGGGCGTTCGCACGCACGGCCCACACCCCATTCGAACCACGTGAACCCACGGTTCGTGTATCTTCCAAAGCCCTGGTCTTACCCTCTCTACCTCTCTCTCTCTCTCTCTCTCTCTCTCTCTCTCTCTTTACACATACACATACTATATATACACTTTTGTCCTACCCTCCTTCCCTCTTATCCGTGTGTAATTTAAACTTTACCTCCGACAGGAAGCCGAAAACCGCATTAAGATTTTTTAAGGTTATGCGAGAAAGATCGTACTTGGGCCACGAATTCGTTCGAATTGTTCTATCATTTTAATACACAAACAAGTATCATAAGTTTTGTCGGCTGATCGAGAAAATAAGCTATCGGATATTCTGATAATTTTTCGTTATATCAATTAGTCATTCTTTCTTCGAAGAAAGAAAACACGTATCTTCGAGATATTAAAAGTATTTAGTAAAAATGGTGACACGTATACATATCCTGATCAATGATATTAGCACGTAATTAAGCGCTTATTTAGAATCCTCGCAGAGACGAAGCCCGATTGCCCACTGCTTTTACCCTCATATAGTATTTTCCATAGTAGAATACGACTATCTTTCTCTTACTCTCTCTCTCTCTTTCTCTCTCCCTCTTCCTCTCCCTCTCTCTCTCTCTCTCTCACCCTTTTCTCTTTTAGCTCTTCGCTACTACAAGCCCGCCTTAACCCAACCTACCCCAAACCCGTACAAGGGAAGTTTCAACTCCAATTTGCCATTTCGTGACTGCAGCGAATCTTGCATTTTTCTTTCCCGAACAAACGTCTATCATTCTATCACGAATCGCGAAACTTTTGTTCCCGTGTCTCATCCTACCTTCCGGCTTTGCGTGGAATGGCCTCTATAGTCGGACGTTTCCTTTCGAGCTCGTAAGATAGTAGTCTATGGATTGCCTCGAGCATCGAGAAGTCGAATTCTTCGAGCGAATTTTCGAGTTTACACATTATCCTAAACGAACGATGAAAAATAAAACGAAACCAACTCCTTGGCAAATCGACAATTGTTCATCTATCGGTGATCGATCTCTTAAAACGAGTTCTCCGACGAGGACAACGCATTCACGGCCGATTTGGAGCCGATGACTCGAAATCCATTGCATCCCAAACTTGAATCATCGAACGGCACTCAGCCGGAGGAAAGCCGGGAAATAAATATGTGGAAGCGAGGAGTGAACAAACGATCGGCCGATTGTAGCCTCGAGCGAGCTTTCGAGAGATATAGCGAGAGCGAGCGAGGGCAGAAGATGGACAGAGAAAAAGGGAGACATTGAGAGAGAGAGAGAGAGAGAGAAAGAAAGAAAGAGAGAGGGAGACTGAGAGAGATTGGGAGAGAGGGAGGGAGGATGGGAGGGAGGATGGGAGGGAGGGTGAGAGATAGGGAGAGGGAGAGGAAGAAAGACACAAGAGGGCAAAAGGGTGAGGATGGAAAGGGCGAAGGCCGGGGAGGTGGAGGAGTGGCACGAGACTCCTATTTGGTCGTTAGCCAGTTGGCTAATTTCCAGTAGATATCATGAAAGCGGAGTCCACACGAGGGCGGTCGGTAGAAGTAGGCACAGGGGTGGCTCTGGTCATTCGATGATCCACTCTGCCGGCGTCGGGCCGCAGTCATCGCTTTTCAATGATTTTTACTCCCTTTTCCGTCTATTCAATGACCACCCACTAGTAGCTCGTTCACCCTGCATCACTAGCAACAGCAGCAGCAGCAACAGCAGCAGTAGCAGCGGTAGCAGTAGCAGCAGCAGCAGCAACTAGCAAAGCGCCAGGCTTTTCGATGATTCTCCTGTTACTGCCTACGCTGTCGTGCAAGCTTTCCAACGTAAGCCCTCGATTGGGGTAGGTTAGGCAGGGATGGAGTTGCCCGTCCATCTCTCCCTTTCTCCGTCTATCTCTTTCTCTTTTTCTCTCTTTCGTTCTCTTTTACCGCGTATTCGTACGAGTGTGCCTGGGTGTACTGCTCCTCCTCCCTACTTTTCTCTTATATTTCTCTCTTTTTTTTTCTCATTTCTTCTTTCTCTCTTTCTCTCTCTCTCTCTCTCTTTTTCGTCCTCTTTTTCTCCCTTACTATCTGCCCACGATAGAAATTGGTCTTCAAACGATAAATCGTAGGATCCAGAGTAGTCGACGATGAGCGTCGCCTAAGCGTAACGATTCTCGGCCATTCAAAAAGATTGATACTCTACACTTGCAGGTTTCATGACGCGAGGATTCGCATCGTGGTCTACTTTTTTTCTTTTTCTTTTTTTACTTTTATTTATTTTTTTTTTTTTTTTTTTTTTTTTTTTTTTTTTTTTTTCGTTAGGACGATATGTTGAAAATGTTGAAAGGAGGCGGGAGAATGGTCATTGTTTTGAAAAATAGTATTCTTACGAACGACCCAAGCGAATGTATAGAAAATTCGTTCAAAGAAGAAACGGAAGACAGAGAACAAGGAGAAGCAAGGGAAGGTGGGAGAAGCTGGTTTTACCGGAAAATCGAAGAATCCACCTTTTTCTCTATAGAAGTCGGTGCATAACGATGATGGTATACGGTTCTCCCTACCATCCGGAGGGTCCACGTAGACGCGCAAAAGATTCGTGTCTATTGAGGAAGGTTCTTCCGCGAACGAGCGAGATGGAGAAAGCGAAAAAAAAAAGAGAGAGGGAAAAGAGTGCAAGTTACGCTCCCGAGAAGAAGAAGAAGCAATAGCTCGGCAACGACGACGACGACGACGACGACGACGACGACGACGACGACGACAACGTCGTCGAAGGGATGGGTAGAAAGGCTTACCAGAGAATGGTGGATGAAGAAAGCTGACGGATCTGGAGCGCAAAGTGCGAGGAATATTTACGAGTCGCGTTTACCGTCACTTCAATAGACACGACGAATAGAAGTAGAGAGAAAAAGAAAGCCTGCGAAAGAGTGATAGAGAGAGAGAGAGAGAGAAAGACAGAAAGAAACAGAGAAAGAGAGAGAGAGAGAGAGGGTGTACGTATCAAGGGGGTGTACGGATCGACGAGGTGGGGTTGGACCACTAACGGTACTTTCGCGGCAGCTCGCGGCGCCACGCTGATAAAATTTTGTCCACTGTCTACGTTGATTCAAGATCGCCTAACGTGTCTTCATACGGACGACACTTGTTTGGCCGCGCTTAGAAACCCGTATCCATTGTAAGGATTTCTTAATGACGGAAGAAATTCTATCATACACGCATCCGTTTAGGACGCCTCGGTGAGCGGGGGGGTGGCCTGTTTTGTCTCCGGGGGTGTGAAACCTAAGGATCGACTCGAGAGACGACGGGGCCGAGCCGGGTAGATCATTAACGCGGCACGACGACGTGTCATTGGCGTTGAACTTCTCTGGTTCGAGCACGGAAACCGTCCTCCACCTCCTCTACCTCCTTTTCCTCCACCTCCAACCTACACTTATATCCCCACCTACTCTCAGAGTTGCCGACCACGTTCGAACTTAAAAGCTCGTGATCGGTTCGATATACACGCGATAAATCCTTTTGCGATCCGATCACGACTTCCTCTTGTCCGAGATAATCCTTATTTAAGATTATCAAGATTTCTTTATTTTCTAATGCACGATTCTTATTCAATGATATTTGATATAGACCTATCGACAAATTCTTCTTGCGTACTTTAAAAATGACTGATATCGAAATACAGATCGATATCATGTTATCGAATGTATCTGCGGCATTGAACTTTATGATGAACGATAAGTACGCAATTATATAATTACGCGATCGTTCGGTGCTCGAATAATGGACGAGAGAGATAAAGAGAGAAAGAGAAAGAGAAAGAGAGACAGAGATAATTTGTCGTGATAATTTATCAGCTGCGGTTGATATATTGCCTGGGAATTCATCGCTGAATACGATGAAACGATTTATTTTCGTGTTGTCCATTATAACACCGAAATATTATAATTTAAACGTAAATAAACATTCGACGGCGAAGGATAGAAAGAGAGAAAGAACAAAAATGGTTTTCATCATTCGCTTACGATCATTTTCATTCATTGATTTAATACCAACGAACGACGAAAGATTGTCGATCCTTACCTTCTCAGTCGATTATCTCCGATCCTTTTCTCACGGTGTTTGCCCTAAACTCGAGATCGATATCGACGATGAGGAGATAAGAAATGCGAATTTCTCTTGAAGTGTTCTCCTCAAATCCGACGATCGATTGATAATCGCAATCGATGGCGCCGAAAATGTACCACGCATGATAGAAGAATGTTCCCTGATAATATAAAGGGATTAAATTAGAATCTAATTTTCGCGAGATGATCAGACGCAGGCGAGTGTAAAAACGCGAGTCGCGATTCTCCCGAAACCGTGAAAAGAGGGCAGAGCCGAGCGACGCGAGAGCGTTATACGTAAAATCATCCACCGTCATCGATTCCCTCCCATGGTCCACCCTTTGTAGGGTGGTAGGTAGGGTGGGTGCTGGCGGGGGTGGTTTTCCGGACGTCGGTGCTCGCCCTCCTCTCTCCCTTTCGACCTCCCTCTTGCTCTCTCTCTCTCTCTCTCTCTCTCTCTTTCTCTCTCTCGCGGCCGCCACCCCAGAGGTCATCAAACACCCGACGTCAGCCTGGGTAGAAGCGGCGAATGGGCTTCGAACCGGCCATTTTTTGTCTGGCCAGTCAGTGAGACCCAGGGATCAGTGAATGTGTCCGCGGGGGGTGAAAGAGGGTGAGGGTGAGGAGGAGGTGAGGAGGCGGAAGAGGAGGCTGCCGGATGGCAAGAGGTGGAGGAGGAGGAGGAGGAGGCCGCGAGGTGGCTGATGGTTGCAGGGCCGAGTGCAAGGGTGAGTGAAGGGGTGAGTGTGCAGCAACCATCGATCAGCCTCGAGGCTGGACCGCGCAATGATTTTTACCCCTTTGTCCCACCCTACCCCCCTTGGTTGCCCCACGGGCCACCGTCAGCTATAGTTAAGCGCCGCGCGCACCGTACGCGTGCACACGAGCACGCGCGCGCGCGCGCATGCATTGTCGGCACACGCGTGCTAACATCGGCGCATCTACATTTATGTGTACCTGTCTATGTACGTGAGTACGTACGTAGCTACCTACCTACCTATGTGCATCTATAACTTTTTCTCTTCGTCTCTCTCGTTCTCCATATTAGCATCACTCTCTCTCTCTCTCTCTTTCTCTTTCTCTCTCTCCCTCTCTTTCTCTCTTTCTCTTCCCCTTTCTCTTCTACCCTCTTTCTGTCTCTTTCTCTCTCTTTCTCTCGCTCTCACACACATTCTCTATCTCTTTCCCTTCGTTCTCTCGTAGGTTCTGGTACCACGGAAACGCGTCTCCTCTTTCTCTTTCTCGCTCGAAAGCTGGCAGAGGCCGCCTGGCCACGCCCTCCACCCTCAACGTGTAGCACCTCCTTTCCCTCTTTCATCCCGCGGCCACCGTCCACCCCCCTTTTCCTCCTCCTCTTCCTCCTCCTTTTCGCCCACCACCATCGGCAGCCTGACGTCCGTGCGAGCCCGGACCGGCCAGCGCACGCTTTTTTGCATTATCTCGTTTTCGCAAAAATATGCGGACGCTAATTCGCGGGGCTAATTCGTCTCCTGTCATCTACCCTTCTTCTCGTCCGCGTCGCTCGTCCTATGTCCTACGTCCTATTCGTACCGGTCTCATTACCAGCGAATATTCGCGACTGTTTTTCCAGTCTGTCTCTATCTCTCTAGCTCTCTCTCTCTCTCTCACTCTCTTTCTCTCTCTCACTCTCTTTCTCTCTCTCTCTCTCTCTCTCTCTCTCTCTTTCTCTCTTTCTATCTTACTTTCTTTTTTGAAGCTTAGAGCGTAAGGCTTATAGATTTTTTTATTTTTTTCATCGTCAAATTCAATCTCAATTTATCGAAGCTCGATAAATCGATAAACTTGTTGCGTCTTATTTCTTTCAAGTTCTTCTTCCAAAATTCACTCAAATTTAAATCGAAAATTAATCAAAATATATTCAATGTCATTGTTAAATCATTATCAAATGACGCATCTTATATCGCTCATAAAAGAATAAGAATTTTGATTCTAATGATATCACGTGTGGGCTAATTACAGTTGATCATTAATTTCGATACGAAAGCAAATTCATCAAACAAACACGCGATAACGTGGCACAAAGTTATAGAAATGTTATAGGTATCTCATATTTTCGTAACGTCATTATTCTTTCATATATAATAAAAGATGCGGTTTTTTTTCTTTTTCGTTCCACGTTAATTTGCAACTCAAATTATAGTGATGATGATGATGATGATGATGATGATGATGATGATGATGATGATGATGATGATGATGATAAAAATAATAATAATAATAATAATAATAATAATAATAATAATAATAATAATAATAATAATAATAATAATAATAATAATAATAATAATAATTACTGTGCCGGAGGTTCGATTATCTACACTGCAAATGATTTTTCATTGCTATTTTAAAATTCTCTCTCTCTCTTTCTCTCTGTTTATTTCCCCAATAATATCCAATCTATCTTTCTTTCTTTTTATTTACTTTTCTCTCTCTCTCTCTCTCTCTCTCTCTCTCTCTTTCTCACTCTCTCTTTCTTTTCCTCTTTCTCTTTTTCTCTTTCCCACCCTTATACACATGCATGCATATACATGCATATCTATAGTGAAACGAGCAAGTTTCATCTTTACCTATCTATCTACCTTCCTCTTTCTCTCTCTCTCTCTCTCTCTCTCTCTCTCTCTCTGTGTGTGTATGTGTGCGTGTGTAGAAAAAAGGTACGATGCATAAGAAAAGAAAGAATAAGAAAGAACTAGAGTGTGAGATAGGGAGTTTGGAAATATGCGAGAACGTGACATCTGTCATTCTTTCACATGGCCGGCTCGAGTCCTCGATCGCGGAAAAAGATTATTTTATACGGAATGCTCGGTAAGCTTGTGTGTATATGTATTACACAAATTTTACAGATGCACATGCACATACATATAATCATTATCTTTTTCACATGTCCCTGTAAAACTTTCGAGATCTATTTGGCTACTACAAGAAAAAATAAAATGAACGATAAATTTATTTTATACCGATAAGATATTATCTTTCAATGAAACTATCAAGATCGCGTATGTACAAGTATCAATTATTTCATATTATATATATATATATATATATATATTATACTATGATTTAAATTATGTACATTTTACTCGTGATAAATTTTATTAATATTGATAGATATGGTTGATTCGTAAAACCGAAGGTAACAAAATTTACATTTACAATTCTGAACACGATCCGTTAGAAAAGTGTTCTGGCTATCGTTATTTCGAGAAAGAAGGATACGCTTTTGGGAAATCGTTGCGACGTTGGATACGACGGGCGTGCACCCATTGATATGTAAAATTCACGACATGCTGTCGGATCCGCTCGGAAGGACGCGCATCGACGCGTGCATCGGCCGTTCGATAGAAAACGGCAGGAGGATGGATGGTGAGGGACGTAGAGAAAGAGGAGGAAAGAGGAAAGGCATTTGTCGAGCGAGCTCGTCGCACGCTTTCGAACGATGCCCAGAAAAATTCAACAGAAATTAGGTGGCGGCCATGAGATTGGAGCTACGAGAGATGAGAGGGTGTAGAGGGTGGGAAAGTGCATTATCAGCTCTTTCAGTCGCGTAGGATTAACTGGATACCGGCTCGGCCGTGGTATTAAACGATTTCGTTCTACGCCGACGCCATGATTCCATCGAAATTATGATATGACCGCGATAAGTCGTCTCGTCTCGTCCCGTCCTGGCTATCGCGTTAACCCTTTTTTTCGTCCTCTTAGAGAAAAAGTTAGAAGAGGGATACACTTTACACGTTCACACACAGAGGGATACACACACACACACACACATATATGTGTATGTACTTATCAACGATTCGATTTAGTAACATCTGCCTTTTTCTTTATCTCTTTACTCGTTCTACTTTGTTTACTAGTTTTCTTTTCGCACATCGCGTCAAAATAGTCCTGAAGTTGCGAGGTCTGAACATTAAAAAAATATGAAACTAATAAAAGAAGGACGGTAACTATGCTCTTCCTACTTCTTACACGATCTTTTCCCCTCTCTACGTCGATCCTATAAGCTACGTTAAACCTACACCGTAATTACTATACATAACACCTGTCATTACAGTTCCAGGAGGAAAGCGTGACTGGACCCTAAGCGCCTAGCTCCGTTGGATGTTTAACGGGGATTCTCGCGTGGCTGCCACGTGCCAAATGGTCCAATTTACTGGACGACAGTTGCGTTCTCCAATTAAAAATATAACGGTCCTTATACACGTTTTTTCTTGTTTCTTGTTTTTCGGGTTAGAATGCGAAACGCAACTTCCGTATCCTTTCGAAAGAATTTTAGAGTTTTTAAAGAAATATTTTCTGAACGTTAGATATGTTTTATTTTTTTTTTCTTTTTTTTTCTTTTTTTTTTTTTTTTTAACAAAGCAGACACGATGATCGTAATCCCTTGAAAATATAATTATTTCCTTTATTTTCCTTAAACATTGTGTTAATTGACACAAGGCCTGATCGATGATGCTCGAATATGTAAGATCGTTATCGTAGAAAAAAAAAAGGTAGAATGCTCGACCTTCAAAATTTTCTTTATATATCCCGTACCTATAGTTGTTTGATCAAACATTGAAAGATAATAAATAAAATCTCTCTCTCTCTCTCTCTCTCTCTCTCTCTCTCTCTCTCTCTTTTTCTTCAAATCGTTTATACAATCGTTAATGTTATATATCCAAAATATCTATGAAAATAAAAAAAAAATAAAAAAAGAACGGAGAAAGTAAAAAAAAATTAAAAGAAAAAAAGAAAGAAAATAAAAATGTATTCTCTTCGTTATATTTTTCGTTTTACTTAGAAAACCATTCGATATCCAATCGTTCTTTACAAATCATTGTATTAATCTATGAAAATACCTTCCGTTCCGATCAATCGTCGCTACGTCCATTTTGTTTGCGATTTTCATGCATTTTTAGAATTTTAACAGAGGTCGCTTCACTTTTCTCTGTTTTTATCTCTCTCTCTCTCTCTCTCTCTCTCTCTCTCTCTCTCTTTTTCTCTCTCTCATTCTCTCCACTCACTGTTTTCTACCGCCGTTGCAATTACTGAAAATTGCATTGCCTGTGAATTATATCGAAAAAGAGAGAATTCAGGGCTAATCGAGTTATATGATGAAAACCACTGGCGGTCAGCTAGTTTACCGCCAGGGTTTGCATTCTGCATCCCAAAGCCAGTCTCATGTGTTGTGGAAGGGTTGGAATAAATCGCAGTAGTATGTTCGAAATAACTCCCTTTTCCTCTTTCTCTCTCTCTCTCTCTCTCTCTCTCTCGCTTTTTCTCTTACCCGGTATTTCACAATAGAGCATTTTGCGATCGATGGGCGAGATTTGCATCTTCGAGGGAACATTCGTAAAGAAAATCAGCAAATTAGTGTGAAATTAAATATATTAATAATTTTGAGATGGGAAAAGGGATCAAGCGAAAACGATCGATATTTTCTCGTTATTCTCACGAAAGTTCATATTCGGCTCTTGAGAAGAAACAAGCGTTAAAAATTTGTGCATAATTAAAGCGATAATCCTCTCTCTTATTTTCTATTCGTATTTTTTTTTCTTTTTTTTTCCAGAAAATAATACAATTTTCGTTATTAACATACGTGCATTCGTATCATTCTCTATCTCTCTAATTAAATTAGTGTCTTAAGAGGCTTCGTTATATTTTTCCCAACAATCCCAAAAACAGCTATAAACTCTATCGTGGCTCTTGTAACATAACTACTATTTCACCGCACGCTTCAATGGACTTTTCGTTTTCTCCCCTCTCCTGTGCGTCGCTATGAAATAATAAAAATTCATCGAGATGGCAGGCGCAGGTGGAAAAGTGGGGGATGAGAGACCAGGCAAACCAGGCAGGAACGTTGCTGTAGGGGAAAAAGTGAACGCAGCAATAAAATTCAACTGGTCGGGATGTGAAAATTTCAAAATGCGCGCGCATTCGTTCGGACGAGCAATTTTTAATATCGAACACTACGATCTATCGGAAAGATCGACTATTTGATGAAAACGATCAGTTTCAGTGAAGAAAGATTATAGTAGGCCTGACCGGTAGAAAAACAAACCTGTGTCGCGAAACCGGAAGTTAGCTCGCAGCTACTAAAGCCACCGTACAAAAGTTTATGAGTTGTACACGGGATGGGGTTGAATGGGTGGCGCTCGGAAGAGCGGCGAAAAGGGGGTAGTTCGGCAATGTGGTGGTTCATAGTATGTGCGTGTGCGTATATATATATGAAAGAGAGAGAGATATATAGATAGAGAGAGGGAGAGAGAGAGAAAGAGAAGGCAGTAGGGGATTGAAATCAGAGACTAGGCAGTACGGTGGAACCCGGGAAACTGACGAGAAGAGGAGAGGAGAGGAGAAGAGAGGAGGAAGAGGGCACAGAGCTGTAGTATTCGAGGAAGAAGATAGACGCAGGCGAGCTTTGATGTACGAGCTTGCGCCGCGAAAAGAGAGAAAGAGGCAGTGGGAGAGAATAGGAGGGACGGATAAAGAGAGAGGAAAAGAGAGAGAGAGAGAGAGAGAGAGAGAGAGAGAGAGAGAGAGAGAGAGGGTAGAACGAAACGAGTGGAAGAGACAAAATTTTCGCTGGCAAAGGGATGATATACGATTTTATTTGCCGCTGGGGATTCTGAGCCGTCCTTGATGGGGTTTGCAGTCCAACTGTCCGGCACGGTACTGTCCGATACCACCGTCCAACGCGGGATAATGAATAAACTTACGACATGTTGGAAAGAGTCGCCAGATTCTAAAAAAGGGAATAGATAGGGTCAGGGAAAAAAGAATAATTTTTTTTTGTTCCGTTGGACGATCATTTTGCACTATGTAGCAATTAACGCGAATAGCATTACTGATGTTTGAGTCTGATCTAAAAACAATTATCGAGCAAAAGATTTTATCGGACAAATGATTAAAGATAATCAAAATAAATGAAATATACAACAAATACGTTAAAAGGATAAGTTTAAAAATTTTACTGTATTTTAAATTTCATTTCTTCTTTGATCTTTAATGATTCGCGGAACAATGATAATTTCACAATTTTTGATCGGGCCAGTGCGTTCAGTTAAAATCATTGAAAATGCGAACCATGTCATTCGATGATCTCGAAGTGTTCT
Organism: Vespa mandarinia; assembly: GCF_050613455.1. Classification (NCBI taxonomy): domain Eukaryota; kingdom Metazoa; phylum Arthropoda; class Insecta; order Hymenoptera; family Vespidae; genus Vespa; species Vespa mandarinia. The sequence goes on along the minus strand of NC_140818.1, from coordinate 6,046,819 downwards.
TGGATGGGACAACGCGTGTTAAATATACGTAAATACACACATAGATACATTCGTGCATGATACATGCGAGTAGCATTATTCTGTGATATAGTTTCAAGGTGTAGTTGTCACTTTGCAGAAAAATTCGTATTAGCCCTGAAGCCGTTTGTCGAAATAAAAGGGCAATGAGGAAAGTAAGAGAGAAGACGAGTGAAAGAGAAGAAAAAGGGAGAAAGAGAGAGAGAAAGAAAGAGAGAGAGAGAAGGAGAGAGAGGGAGAGAGAGAGAGAGATAAAGAGAGAGAGAGACACGACGTGCCAGATGCGATTAAAAGAAGACGAAACGTGTCCGCATATATGCATATGTGCATATACGTATAGATATACATATATATACATATATCCATATATATTCCGCATATATGTATATGTATATATGTATAAAACGATAGTTGGTAGTAGTAATCGAAAGCGCATGCGCTTCGTTTTCTCTCTCTCTTTCTCTCTATCTCTCTTTCTTTCTCTCTCTTTCTCTCTCTCTCTCTCTCTCTCTCTCTCTTTATCTATCTCTCTTTTCCTCCCTTTTTCTCTCTTACACTTTCCTTCTTCGGCTCTCGCGTACATAAGCGTCAGCGAGATTTATCTGGCGATGCGAGATCGGGAAACACGAGGGCTGCATGCGTGCGTGCAGGTGCATGTGCTATGCACGTACGTGATTCTGCGTGTTCCGATACGCGAATACGAGGTATGACCGAGGGAAAGAGATACTGAGAGAGAGAGAGAGAGAGAGAGAGAGAAGATCTATGTGTCCAGCAACGAGAAAGAGAGGGAAAGAGGAGGGTCAGATAGGCTACAGGAGGGAAATGGAGGACAAGCGCGAAAGGGAGTCCGAGAGAGTAAGAGAAAGAAAAAGAGAGAAAGAGAAAGAGAGAGAGAGAGAGAGAGAGAAAAGTAGGGAGGGAACAGAACAGCTTCCAATCCGTTTCTCTCGTGGAAGAGCGAGTTGAACGGAGAAAGAGGAGGATGAGAGGAGATGGAGGAGGAAGAGGAGGAAAAGAGAGAGAAGGTTGGTAGAATGAGGTACGCAGATAGAGAGAGGTCTGAGCGACGGCCAGAGGGTGGTCAGAGAGTTAGAGAGAGAGAGAGAGAGAGGCAGAAAGAGAGAAAAAGAGAGAGAGACGGGTGCAGAAATAGAGAAGAGAAAGAGAGAAAGAGAGAAAGAGAGAAAGAGAAAAAGTGAGAGAGAAAGAGACAGAGAAACGTGAAGGTAGGGAGAAAGAGAGAGAGAGAGAGAGAGAGAGAGAGGGTGAGTTGACGGGAGCATAGTGGGGATGGAAAGAGACGAGGGGTAGTGAAAAGGAGACCGAGATGCAGGCGGCAATGCGTCGAACGAGGAGAGTCAGAGGCTGACCAAAAAAAAGGACAGACGCTTCAATTCATTGATCGCCCAGCGGTCCGAGCGACGACGCGCGGGTTAAAATAAAAAAAAAAAGAACGCTGGAGAGGGCGCTGGAGAGTAGTGGAGGAGGAAGAGGAAGAGAGGTGGAGAAGAACGAAACGGAGGGCGTTGCGAAAAATCTCCGCGCAAAAAGTGCGCACGGAAGGGAAGAGGCTGTGAGAGAAAACGAGAGAAAGAGAGAGAGAGAGAGAAAGAGAGAGAGAGAGAGAGAGGAAGAGAGAGAGAGAAAACGAAAGAGGAAAGAGAAGACGAATTTACGAACGATAGAAAATCACCAAAGTCAAACTCGCACGATCTTTTTTCCAGTCCAATGCGTATGTCGACGCTTTCTTTTCCTTCTTCTTCTACTCCGACATTTTTTTTTTCTCACATACTCTCTCGAAACGCAAAACGAAATAGCGAAGTTTAAAAAACGTAAAATCAATTTGTAATGCCTTTTTTCTTTTTCTCCCTTTCTTTCTCGGTACTTGTCAGTCGATTCTCGATAATCGATGCGCTGTACTCCCGCCGGAAGATGAACCTTTTCGCTATACTTTAGAAGCGTACAAAAGCGTAATGAAGCGCGTTAAAAAGAGAGAATATTTGCCAGCCGATACCGATCTCGTGCGAATCGAAAATTATTAATAGGAACGTATCTTTATAAATTTTCTTTGTGGTTAGATAGACGTAGTACGAAGATACCATGAAACTCTGAAGGAAAAATAAAAAAAGAAAAAAAAAAAAAAAAAAAAAAAAAAAAAAAAAAGAAAAAAAAAACCAGAAAAAAAAGGAGAAATAGAAAAAAGAAAAGAAGAGGGAAGAAAATAAGAAGATAGAAAAGATATTTGAAGATTTGGAGAAAAATCGATGCGAAGGAAGGAAGCAGGTGATGGGAGGATACACCTGGTCGTGGAGGGAATTTCTTACTGGACTTCAATGAATCCAAAGATCCTTCGAATCACGCAAAACCGGTGAGTGTCTTGAAGGAGTTTCAAAATTCTCACAATACGCTGTTTTCGTTCCAGACGAGCGACCTCGGGCCGAGTTTCAGTACTCTCTCTCTCTCTCTCTCTTTCTCTCTCTCTCTCTCTCTCTTTCTCTCTCACTATCTCTCTCTCTCTCTCTTTCTTTCTATCTATCTCGACGAACACGAACATCTGTATTTTGGGAAACCCCTTTTTGCATTTCGGAGACAGATGCAAATGAAAGGGTTCCCCTTGGATGCAAGAATGCAAAAGAAATCGCGGCTTTACTCGGGCAGAACCCTTTTGCGAGTTCTCTCTTTTCAGCGGGATGCCTCGCATTCTCTTGACGTATGATGCATCTGCTCCGCGCACACAATATCCTGCGATTCCTCTCAAATTCACTCGCGATTCGGCGAGGTCATTCCTGCCTACATTTTTCCCTGAAATCCTCCTCCTACGCTCGATATTGTCTTCTCCCCTCGCGTACGCCTAACCGAATCTCCTTCCTCGCGGATGCTGCGTACTCCTCTTTCGTATCTACAACCATCATATTTTAGTTTCGTATTTTGAACTCGTGCAAGAACGATGTGTTCTCTTGATTCCATATTTTACATCGATTCTATCAACCTAGTGCCCTTTACTAATTGAAAATAATAACAATCGTTTGTATAATTATCAAATGATTATTTACTTGGTGCCAATATATTCACTATTAATTTACATTTACTTTCTTTAAGAATAGAATGAATGTATCGAAAATCCAACAACGTATCGAATTATCTAAACAGTCCAGCTTGATTCTTTTCGAACATAAGCGATGCTTGTGCGGCGTGGTTTGTTTTCCTTCAGGACGTCAACCTTCGATGTGCAAGGGGCGAATCGCGTGCCGTGGCAGATGTGAGAAGTTTAAGGGTAAAGGAACGTAGGGTGCTTTTGGTAAGGGGGAACTGAGAAGAACCATCAGGTAATAATAAGGAAACTAGAAACACCATTCTTTAGGACACACGCGAATTCTCGCACTCGGTGACTTATATAAATTCATGACTTTTGTTCTCAAACCGTTCTTCCTTTTACTTTTCTTTCTTGAATTATTGATTAGACAGACACGATGTCTCGTCGAAAAAAGTAAAGATCCGCGTAAGCCATCCATGGTAGGTACTTTTACCGAACGACAACAATGGAGATAGAAAAGTGCAGTCTACGAGGAAAAAAAAAAAAGGAAAAGAGAAAAACTGTAAAAGACAGTAAGACCTGGACTTTCATCATTAGTGTCCCGTTCGTGGTATCAGGGTGCTTTACTGCATCTTTTTCTCTTCTCTCTCCCTCTCTCTCTCTCTCTCTCTCTCTCTCTCTCTCCGTCCTTTTCTCCCTCCTCCTTCTCCTTTCGCTCTTCTCGAAAGAACAGGAACGCGCGCCCAACGGTGCGTACCTTTGAAGATGGACTCCCGAGTTTTATTTCTTTCTCGTGGAGAATGGAAAGCATAAATTGTGCTGGGTTTTATACGCCGAGGACGAAAAATATAGAGAGCGTCTGCGATTCCAAGCATGAGAAAAATAAAGATAGAAAGGGATAGATGCGGCTCGATAACTTGCAGAAAGAAGTTATCAAAAAAGTCTGTCAAACGTCGAGTTATCGTGAGACTTTTCTCTATTCTTAATCCAATGGCCGAACTTCAAAGGCCAGAAAAACATTCTAATATCACGGTGCTCGTTATTAAAGATGCAGATTTCCACTTTGAAATCGTTTGGACTTTAGAATTGCAAGAACTGTGCGATCCTTCAATCCGACTCGAGGATAAAGAGAAAGAGAGAGAGAGAGAGAGAGAGAGAGAGAGGGAGAGAGAAAAAGAGATATAAGGGACAACAATTTGACGGAAACAACAAAATTAAAGACGACGGAAACGAAAAGTATACGGAAGAGGTTGAAAGAAAGCAAGAGCGCGTATGACTAAGAGAGATAATGAAAGGGAAAAAAAGATATACGAAAGGTCTCCGTCGAGTAATTGGAGTTTTTCTCTCCTACTTTGTTTCATTCCTTGAAAGGAATCTCTTACTTCCCATTTCTCTTATGCAATGAAATTTAATAACATGAAATACAGTCAAATAAAATATAAATCTTGGAAGAGCGTTAATCTATTCTGAAAGAAGGAAAAAAAAAGAAAAAGAAAAAAAAGAAAAAAAAAAGAGAGAAAGAAAAGAAATAGAAATAGAATTCCTTCGAATTGATGTTCGTGACAGAGATATGGTTGTGCGTGATCGTCAATTAGATAAAGAAAGAAATAGGGAGATTTGTAACACGCGCGAAGTTTCGCGGGATCACGGACGATAAATCTTCGAATTTCAATGTGGGGTAGAACTTTTCACCTTCGCCGATCGTAAGTCCCCGAAAACGAAACGAAATGAAACGAAGGAGGGGGGGCCCTACGTCACCGGTTTGGCGTCTACCGGCAGCTGCCAGTACGTCATACTTTTTCTTTGTCTCAAAGGACCCTTCTCTCTCTTTCTTTCTTTCTTTCCCTTTTCTCTTCTCTTTTCTTCTTTTCTCTTCTTTTCTCTTCGGTCGGTGCTCTTTGGGGGTAGAAAGCAGAGCCACGCGCCCGTGGCAGATGTTTCGTGACGAACGGCCCCTTTGCCTTCTTCATCTAATACGCACTTATACTTGGACTTGCATTCGTTCCGCGCCGTTTAGAAACCACGGGCCAAGTAACTCGCTTCATATCGCGAATCTCCAATTTCATTAAATTTCACTCGATCGATTGAACTTAATTAAATTCATCGATTAAATTTGATTTTCACGTTTGATCCGTCTTAAATTTCTAAAAAGTAATTTAGATAGATATCCTTAAAAATTCATATATTAATCGTATGTTATTTAATTATTTCCCAATGCATATTAACTCAGTCAAAGAAGGAAGATGCGTGGATGTGTAAAACGTCGCACACGTGTACGCATAAATAAGTGTACGTCTATGCATGTATCTCCAGAAGCCGCCCCGTACGATAACGCCGAGCTGTATGATAAAGAACAATTTAACGGTCTTGTTAAAGATACGAAACACGCCTACCGCGATAAAAGTGAGGCGCAGTATGGCGGCATTGACTGGCGTAAGAGACGAAAGATTGAACGTACGAAATTCAAGAACTTACAGCCAGTATAAGTAACCGGCTATAAGTATGTTCTTGGATTTACTCATAACGAAAGAAAAAAAGAGAATTAACAAAATGACCATCGTGACGATTTAAATTAACACCTGTGTTAATACTTAATTTTAAAAGAAAAAAAAAAAGAAAAAAACAAGAAAAAAAAAGAAAAGAAACAGAAGAAGAAAAGAAATCTTATACTCATTGCAACGAAGAAAAAAATATAAACGGAATGGATAATATTTGACATAATTTTTTTTAAATTAATAAGTAATCGCTACATTATTGAAAATGTCTTGAAGGAATTTATTATATAATCGAAAAAAGAGAAAAAAGATAGATATACGTATATCGAAAAGTAAGATAAGTTCGTGAGGGGCGATGGACGAACGAAGAGAGGCAAACGCTTCTTCCTCGTAGCACACGTCGTCACACCTGACGTCACATACTAGTTAGGGTGCAGATGGCCCCCCTCTCAAGCGTGACGTTAGGCCCCTACGATAGGGTACCTGGCGGCGTCTAGCAATATGCTTCTTTCCCTTCCCTTTTCTCCCCTTGCCACTTCTTTGCTCTCTTTCTTTTCTTTTCTTTTTTTCTCTCTCGCGTGCACACTTGGAGGGCACATAAGGTAAGGCAAAATAAAACTTGTACCAAGGGGGCTCTCCTTTCCTAACTCGCACACAGCCGCAGCTGCTCAGGTAGCACGAGCTACTTCCACATTTACGACGATGGAACTCGTTTGAGAGTATCGTGGGGTGCTACGATGGCCCCATTGAAATTCCAACCAACCTAGACTTATTACCACGCTTCGAGAGTTCCTTCGATAGTGTGTACTAGCGTACGCAAGCAAGAATATCACCTTAATTTATAACTAATTATACCCTCGATACTTATATCGATTTTTTTCGAGTTACTTCATAAGAATATTTATTGTCAAACTTTATTATTGTGATAGCGTACTCGATTTGGTAGATAACAAAAAAGATACAAACGAATCGATTGGATTTCTTTTTTCTTTTTTTAACTTAAGTACTTCGATGTTTCTTCCATTCTTCCTTTTTATTTATCTTTTCTCCTTTGTTTTTCTTTTCATTATATTTTTCACGCAGAATTTCTTCCTATTGATCATCAGGCAACACTTAGTCGCCGAACTTGTTTTAACGAATCAATACTTCAATATAACGAACGTTTTATCGAGCCTGACATTTTTTTTTGTTGTTTTTTTTTTGTTTTATTTTTGTTTTTTTCTTTTTTCTTCATGATGAAGCCACGAAAAATCGGACAAACAATCGTTGTGGTTTTTAACGAACACGAGAAAAATCACGGTAGACGTTTAAGTATTTAATCTCCAATCGATAGGAACGATGATGGATTTGTGAGGTGCGAAAGGAGTATGATCGTAAAGCTGCATCAAATTGCTTCAATAAAATTGCAATTCGATCGTTATAATAACGGATGTTATAATGGATATAACGATCGTAAATTAGGAATGACCGATTTTGAAGGAGAGGAGAGGAGAAAGGAAAGGAGGATTTGTTGAAAAGCGAGAGGACGATTTGTATTGTCGTGTTTAGAACGCTCATTTCCTTCTAATTCTTTGATTTGATTAAAACGTTATGGCAAACGGTTGATTCTCGATTTGATTCTATTAACTAGTTAAGATTTGTATTGGTATCGTAGGCATTAGAAGGATCATTAACAAATAAGAAAATCTTTTTTGGGAGAAATCTTTTAAGGAGAATCATCAATAGTGAAGATACAACGATAATATCATTTTCCTCTTTGAGGACCCCCGACCGTGCACAAAGAACCCTCAAAATATCTGACTGGTATCCCAATTCTAATTGCGGGCAAAAAGTTTTCTGAAGATTTACAAGGCGATAAATGAGCCTCGTGGTTCGACCGTATTGTCCGATATGTTATTCTCAATACAAAGTGGTCAAAACCTTCTTAGATATGTTCTAAACATTTCGATAATGAGAGGACGGTCGCTCCTTTCTACAGTAAACGACTCGAAAGAGCTATTTGTCGACGCTCGTAAATCTGTCCTGTTAATTCTCAGCATGAGACTTCCGGTTCTTCCGCTTGGGCGTTTACGTGGGCGTTTCGTGTTGTAAACACAATGTCTCAGCCGTAAAACCAGTTTTCCTCGGAGTCTACATCTACTGTATATATTGCATAGATTTTCTCGTTTACGCGTTGCTCCTTGGCAGCCGGCTGAACTTTTACAGAACTTAAATTTCACACACCTGGATGAGCTCTCCCTTTACTCGTAATTGGGTCCCTACGTTAAGAAAAAATTCGCTACTAATTCTAACGGGAAAATATTATCGAGCAATTTACTCGAGTCCTTTTCCTCTTTTTTTTTTTTCTTTTTTTTTTTTTTCTTTACGATCGAATTGGAAAAGACGAGCCGTTACTTCTGACAACAGTTACCAATTTGAGATCGAACAGAGCCAACAGATTGCTGCCTTCTATCCACGATATATCCGGCCCCAATTTTGAGAGTCTCGTGTCTAACGGGAGATTAATAGTATTAATAACGAACGGTCGGAGTTTAAGAACCGTTGAGGAGCGAAAAAGCGGCATTAACGTCGCCTTTCGGCCGATCCCGTACAATGACTTCGAAACATATGTCGAACGAACGTGCTCGGCTTTTTCCCTTTTTTTTTTTCTTTCTTCATTCTTTCCCTCCTCCCACTTTCGCTCTATTTCGACGCTCCGCATCGTGATGCGTTATTAACGGACCTTGAGAGAAAAATTTTACAAGATAGATGAGGGAGAGAAAGGGAAATAGATAAAGAGAGAATTCGTTTTCACATATGAAAGTAATTCGTACGAGAAGACACGTGGGTGGAAGTAGGATAAGGAAGGAAGTAAGGTAGGTCGGGCCATCTGGTTCTCCTTTCGTTCTTCTTTTCTGGTCGAGGGTCTTTTAAATCCACCAGAGACATGCACCTTGAGACCTGTCTAGGCCAAGGACCCTTGAACGTAAGGGGCCCTTTAAAAATCGACCCTGCAAAACGAAGACATTGAGAACGATCTCCGGGTCCTCACCTTACAACCCTCCTGGCCCAAACCATCGTCCTTGAGAATAACCATCGTAAGCGATTCCATATTATATTAGAATTATCATACTACTTTATGAATTACTAACAATATCTAATATTATATCATCTATCTCGCGATTATTAATAAATACGTCGATTTCTAATAATTATAAAAGACTGATAAAAATTTCACGATAATTTATCTTTGGATAAACGAGATTACGTCTTTAATAGTTTTGAGCTATTTTTGTATATTTGTAATAATGCTTCCCGATTTAGAATTATTCTTTTATTTTCATTTATTTCCTCCTGCATAAATGAGCTTTGATAAATGGCTTTAAGCTTAGAAACAAAATTAGAAATATTTCTTTTTAATTTCTATAAGAACGATATAGCACACGTATGCACGCCCACGTACGCATACTCTCATACAAATAGGAAAGAAGAGAATCTTCTGGGATAGAATTGGAAAGACAGAAATTTATCGTGTTGAGTATCTTCATCACTCTCTCTCTCTCTCTCTCTTTCCCTCTCTCTCTCTCTCTCTCTCTCTCTCTCTCTCTCTCTTTCTCTCTCACGTTGCAATGGCAAGTTCGTCGCGTACGAGGATCTATTAACGTTACATCTGCAAACGTAGCGCGAGCGGGTTCCCGATGTGTTTGCACGGGAGATCAACGTATTGTTGACGATCGACCGACAAAGCCAAATTAATTTGCAAATCGTTCGCGGTTCGACGACGTTCGAGGGGTTTGTCTGTCCTTCTCTTGCCGATCTTCTCTCTCTCTCTCTCTCTATCTATCTCTCTCTCACGAACTAACCCTAACGCGTACTTAGGTACATCCATATACACATACATACATACGTTTACGTTCGTATACTAAGCCTCCTTTATCCATCCGTACGTACACACGTACTACGTGAAAGAGAAGAAAAGAAGAGAAGAAATCGGAGTAGGTAGGAGAAAGTGCCGGTAGGAGAAAGACGAGGATAGGAAACACTGTCTTCGAATGCATATCGGAAGATTAAAAAAAACTGCAACTCTAGATGGTGCAGCGTCAAGCATTTTTGACCCGTATTTCTCCCGCGATTCTCCGACTCTCCCCACCCAACGCCACTTTTGTCTTCTTATACACAACGAAAAGAAGAGAGAGAGAGAGAGAGAGAGAGAGAGAGAGAGAGAGAGTGCGAGAGAAGAACTGCAATACACGGAAGTAAGCGAGCAAGCATGTATGTATCGCGCAAACGTCCCGGCTACTACGCGTACGTGCACTTTTGTCCTACGTCACGCGTATTCAATAGCAGTAGTAGCAACAGCAGCAACGAAGAATTGTAGAAGAGAAGGAGAATCTCGGTGTTGAGGTGCTTCTCTCGATCGAAGGTACGAGACGAGGAGTACAGGGAGTTTCCGACGAGTTGTGTAAATGCGAGAAAGAGAGAGAGAGAGAGAGAGAGAGAGGGAGAAAGAAAGAGGTCGACTCGCTCGAGGTCTCGTGGGGGGACGAGCCGTGACAGTGAGACTTTTATTAGGGAAGGAATCAGCAAGCATGATTATGTACCTTAGAGCATCTCCACCTCGCCGATCACCCTTCACTACCATAGCAAACTGACTACTACTACCCTCTACGATTGACGAGAACGACGACGACGACGGCAGCAGTCATCCTTCTCATTCTCCTCCTCATCCTCCTTCTACCAAGCTCAGACCCACCCTCCCGCCCCTCGAGCTGCATTGTCAACCTCCTTCCTTCCCCTTTTACCGCGCATATATGTATGCATTGGCGTAGCTTCCTGAGAAATCGACGACTGTCTACAATGGCGGCCTCCTCGTGAGATTTCTACGTCCATAAGTAATTTGATCTTATGTAAGATTTTCAATTGATATTTTCTGATATTTTTATTCTCTGTTTTCAAGGAGAGTAATGTGCCGTTTTTACGTACTATTTCATATCTCTCGATACTTTTATCAATGTCAAAGGTTTCTCTTCTTATGATAGAAAAAAGATCGATCGTTCGTAGAGAGATCATTTCCTTCTTAAGGAATGAATTAATTACTTACGGTGAACGTTGTCGTGGCGGTGTGAAAGATGTTGTCCCCTGAAACAGAACAGATAAAATTATTATTATTTCAAGGATATATGATGGATAAATTCTTTCGTATATTTTTCTTCTTAAGAATATCCTAAGAAATATCTTTTGATATATTAAGATAATTTTTGTCTTAAATATTAAAAATCTATATTAATCATACGATGATAATAATTGTAAAGATTGAACGGTAGATTCAGAAAGTGACGTTCTTTCCCTCGATAAAAATTCGTCTTCGCCGAATAGAAATTTTGAAAATGAGAGACCAAGGTGGAGGAGACGTCCGCCACGAAATTTGCATCTCTGCTTCGCCAATGCCGCTCAAGGCGATATTGTCGTTCACAATGAAACCACCCCCCAAAGCTTTCCACCACCCCCGACACATGCTCCCTCAGACAACGCACATGCAACGGACGCGTGTCGCGTTCGAACTTTCGCCTCGAACCAGATACTACGCACGAAACTTCGCGAATCTATCGTGCGATTGTATCGGGCGATACAAAAAGAATGAAAAAGAAAAAGGAAGTAAAAAAAAAAAAGAAAAAAAAAAAGAAGGAATGTTTTGCTTCTTCATCACGGTCGAGAAAACGTGAATTCCGGAGACTCGTTTCGCTCGAGCGAAGGAAAATAATCTAAAGTGAACGAACGTTTTCAAATTCTGTAGTATTTTTATTTTTTCAAATAGTTTTATGCATGAAATGCAACATTAAATTGCATGCACGATATACTACGATACAATGAAACGTAGAAATTATTGTATAATATCGCGAATATTACGAACATTCGTTTCATTTCACATTAATCGATATCCGATAAAAACGTAACGGCGTAAATTTAGATATATCACGAAGGATATCGCCGAATCGTTCACGAAATAAACAAGAAAGAATTGTATGCCGTATCGATTATCGATTACATAACGTCCTTTCTCAAACCGTCTTCTAGCACATTCTATTCGAGGACTAGTGTTCGAACGATCTCATTAATAAATTGAATCAGCGTCGACACTGATGTTAATGAACCCGTAATTATCGAACAAAATTAAGATCATGATTTTACGTGATTTTCAGATAAAAAGAATTCTCTTATATATCCCATTTATGTTGTTTGTCTGTATTTAAAGTTTTTTATCATTTGAATGTTAAGAAAAGAGAAAAAAAAATCTTTCGTACGATTAGACATCTTACGAGTAAAATATAATATATTCAATTAATAAAGAATATCTGAACATTTGTGATATTGATTTGTAACAGAAATGGAAATTTATTCTTAAGAAAAGGAGAGACTCCAAAAGATAGGATCATATAGTAGGAATATCGAACAATGGAATACGGCTGGCAACTGGAAATTTCGTGAGACGCGTCTCAAGAACAATTCTACATCTACTCGAAGCTATATTGTCTCGATTAAGGATGCACGGAGTAGCGATATAGGGCTGGCGAAAGGGGCAGTACGGTACTAGCAAGCGAAGGAGGTCGGAGGTGCTAGGTGCTACGCTTCGACGCCAGTATCTCAGACAGTTCTGGCCGGCAAGACTTAACAAATAGGCAAAGTTTTGGATGCCGGAGCCGGTGGATTCTCCGCTACTGCGGCAACGACATCCTCTGTCTCTCTCTCTCTCTCTCTCTCTCTCTTTCTCTCTCTCTCTCCTCTTTGTTTCTAAGTTTATGATGTATTAGCCGTGCTCCGTCTCCCTCATTCCCTCTTTCTTCATCTCCCGTATCCAGCCCCTCTACTCTCTGTCCTTCTCAATCTCTCTCTCTCTCTCTTTTTCTTTCTCTTCTTCTCCCTCCCTCTCTCTCTCTCTCTCTCTCTCTCTCTCTCTCTCTCTCTCTCTGGTTCTCTCTCTTTCTCTTTCTCTCTCTATCCTTCTGTCCTAGAGAACGCGCTTGTCTCGCGCTTTTGAGTTGACCAATTTATACGCGACGTAGCTTTAAGATACAACGACCATCCGAGCGAATTAACGACGTAACGTTCTCCTAACAGGAGTGATTAAAGCCTGGGGAGCGCGACCTTGCGTTCTCGGGAGATACTCTCGCAAAGTGGATGCTGTTAAGTCTCTTGAAACGTGGTTAAATAATATATATCGACGATCGACAATTATATCATTTATGTATTCACCTATTAAAATGTTCTTATTGTTCTAGAAAATTGTAATTGAGGATAAATATATTTTTAATGAATTTAATATGCAATCGATATAATTTAATCGTTAAAAAATCGTTTATCGATATCGTTTATATAAAACCGTTCGTTCATTCGTTTTAAGAAAATAAGTATGATTATCGATAAAATAAAGAAAGAGAAACGGGATATTTAAGTTTAATTTTGTTTTCGAGAAGAAAACGAATAACGTTATTCACACGAAACGATCTCCTTTTGAAATAATATTGACGATACGAGAAATGAATGAGCACGTAAACGTGCTCACTAAATTTCGATTTACCATCAAACGAGAAAAATTATTTCAACTCTAACCGTTTCCCCGGATATGTTCGATTATTCGATGGAAAAACGTACAGGATTTCGGGCGCGCCGAACGTAACAGAATACGCGCTATGCTGTAACGAGATCTAGAGAGTACTTGGAGCTCGTAACGTTCGTAACGGACATCAAACGTTTACGGCTGGTGTCTCGTGATTCGCAGAATACCTTTTATTTTTTCCCATTTTTTTTTCTTTTGTCTCTTTCCCTCTGTCTGTCTATCTCTCTCTCTCTCTCTCTCTCTCTTTACCTCACTCTGACTCTCTGATTCTCTGTTCCTCTTTCTCCCATTCACTCTTTAATTATTCTATGACATTAAACAAACAATTCTTGTATGTTTATATATTTATCAATTTTACCGTGAAAACGGTCCTAAGGTTTTCTATGAAATGTAATAAATCTATTGTTTCCAATTGTGAGAAAATCGATTTTGCTATGTATTTATCAACTTCGGATAAATTCATTTATAATATTAAATAATCAAATAAAATATAAATGATTTTATCATTTTACACACGTAAAATGTAGTTGGTATGACGTGAATTTAATATATGTATGTATATATAGTTGTTTAGCGATAAACGACCGAGCAAACGATGCTCGTTCTTCCCGGAACTTATCTCTTATATAAATAGAAGCTGAAAGATTTGTTCGATGAAATTTTAATTATCTAAACTATTTCTAGTTTTAAATATTTTCTATTATTTTAAATATTTAAACGATGAATTATAAAATAGGATCGATTGACAATTAGTTATTTGAAAATTTTCATTCTTAAATTAAATGATACATATATCATGTGTTATGTATATACATATAATATACGTATGTTTAATTTAACAAATTGTAAAATAAGTATATGTAGTCACGTTATAAGATTCATTCTCTGTATTTATATATATATATATATATATATATATATATATATATAATAATATATTGTAGCATTTATCCAATATTTTCGTAATAATCTTATGAGTCTCTCTATCTATTCATCCATCCATCCGTCTATCTATTTATCTGTCTATATATCTATCTATTTATTTACCTTTATTTTTTTTCCTCTTTTAGCACGTTCCGACTGAGAATTAATAAAGCTCGCTCATGGCTCGGCCAGTTCACGACGCGACGTCGTTCGCCAGAAGAAAATCAATACCCGATAGGAGCGTTCCCGAAGGTCCGCTTATACTCGTCGTGCTATCTCGCTTTTATCTCGATCGTATCTTACATATTGGCGTGCGTCGCGAACGTTTCCATCGCTCTCGAGCATTGGCGAACGAGCGTTTACACATGATGAAGCGTTGCAGTAACCGCCCACACCCTTCTACCATGTCGTAGTTTGCTCGCTTGTTCGCGCGCCTTCTCAGGGTGACAGATGGCCGACCAGTAGACAAAGAACTTGGTCGACTGCTTTTCGTGCTCGTTGCGTAACTCAATAACGAGGAACGCGAGTCAATCGTTTCTACTCGACATCGACGACGACGATGACGACGACGACAACGACGACGACGACGACGACGACAACGACGACGACGACGTCAATGTCGAAGGAACACCCTCGTAGAGGTATCGAAAGGACGATGGGGTTGAAAATCAAATCCCGTTGCTTCAATGGAAATCTTCCTGCGGACAAGATTTCATCTTTCTATTTCCATCTCTCTTTCTCTCTCTCTTTCTCTTGTTCTTTTACTCTCCTTGTTCTCTATTTCTCCCTCCTTCTCTTGGCTAGTCTCCCCACCGTTTCCTAACTTTCCATCATCAATCAAATATTCCCTCTCCGATAGGAACGTCAAACCACGTCGAACACGATCGAAGGGTACTTGGTTAGTGTTCCACGATGATTAGACGATTAAGAGTTCCCCTCTAATCGTACGTTCGTGCCGGCTCTTGGATATAGAATTAGCTTTACTACCAGTACAACGAGATATTTGCTTCGTGTTTGATTCAAACGTATAAGACCTTTTATTTCTTTTATCATACGTTATATCGATTAGAAATGAATCTACAGTGAATCGTTTACGTGATCTGATTGAAAACTGATTGATTGTAATGCATTTTTATACAGATCGCACTTTGAATCATTTTAATTGAAAAATTAATAATAAATGTGTTTGCAACTGGAGCATAATAATTTTGTTGGACCGCGATTAGAAGCATCATCTTAGAACGACGATCAAGGCAGAAATAGGCGTGATAGGCGCATGTGCGCGAAGAAGAAGAGGGCGGCGAATTGACGGATACACAATAGACACGTGCCAGAATCTAATCATCGTAGAAAACCTGGGGCTAGAGCTGTTTTTTTCTTTAAGCTTCACCATTCATCGTGTTAACTCACTGGAAATTCATTAAAATGGACTGCTATGAGCGCATGACTAACGTTTTTCTTTTTATCTTCTTTATATTCGATAACGCGTATTATTATAAAAATGTTCAAATATACGATTTAGTTTTTTAGAAAATCGTTGTGATATATCAAATCGTATTTTTATATGTCATTTCAGAACAAAAGAGATAGTATAGACGAATATATGTCGATGACATTCATCACATGAAGAATTACTATTCTAATCGTTTAGGAAAAGTGGCTTTAGTGCGATAAACTTTTTCAACGACAACGATGTGGAAGAGCTTTAGGAAGTGTACGCTCAAGGCACAGAGAGAATGATTTCACGGTAACTACAATCGGTGAGGCCAGCTATATATTCTCAACCGTTCAGGCCTATAGATAACGATCGCACTTTGGTATTAGTATTCACTGATCGAAAGTTCAACGTATGCGGTCCTATTTTTACGGTGACGGTTAGCAACTGCATTTCCATGTCTAAAGTCGTTTATTCGATGGCTCGCTGCATATTCGATCGCGCGGGGGGGCTTATATCGTGTACGTAAAAGTTACAACGGCTGCTGAAATTGAGATAGGAACACGTGGCCCCGTAGCTCTAGAGGAGACGCCCCCTGCATCTAATCGCGAGAGTAGTTATGGAATATTCTCGGACGGTGAACGGAAGGATGGCACACACGTATTCTCTCTGCACGCGTTCGACAACGATAATGAATTGTCGTCTGGAAATGTCTATCGATTCACTGATAATCAGAAGGAACTTATAATTGGAATTAAATGAATAAAATTTTAACGCGTTCGTTACTTTTTATAGACGTTGTATACTTTTTCATTTTCATTTTTCATTTCTCGCTATAAATTATATATTTTTATATGAAAATAAATAGAAAGATAGATATTACGTTATATTTAAAATATGCAAAAGTAAAAGGATTTCTCGACGTTTAGAATTAAATATCCTTTTTATTTTAATATTAATAGACGAAGATAACTAATGCGTTTGATATACATACGTATAATATATATAGAAAATCTAAGTATTCTGTAACGGGACAGTGAATTCCTTAGAGAAAGGACGAAGCAACAAGTGGCTTCTTAGCTCGAACAATCTTAGCTCGATGTTCAACAAGTGTTTTCCGAATGAATATCTCTGAACATTTCTAGCAGGAAATATTAAGAAATGACCATTTTCCTTATCGTAGAACGTTCATTTCCTGGTTCTTCTTTTCTCCTTCCATTTGTCCATTCCTTTTTTTAAATTCAATCACAAAGAGTTCTTATACCTTCGACATATTAAGAAAAATATAATAAGATGATTATTTTCAAAATTATTAGAGAAACTCGATATTTATTTATATTTAATATCAAATTCTCAAATGTGTTCATAACACGTGTCATATAAAAACTTCAGTATATCTGAATTTTCAGAATATCTCTCGATATACGAATCAATAATAAATAGATGAATTTATTAAACAAATCTATCATATAATATTTCGCTCTATCAATCGATATCTTTTATATTTTTCAAAAGGTTAAAGGGTAGTCTTTATTCCACTTAATGATTACATTGTAAATTCAACTGAACATGATTTACATCCGTCAGATTTTAATTACATAATTTCGTCAGATTAATTCGAAATATAACCGGAATAACATATTCCAAATTGGAAATTGCTGGAAATTTAATGGTTTTGTCTGATTATCGACAAAGATGTGACGGAAGTTTGTAACGCGAAGAAAAATAAATGACGTATGGACTTATCGCATAGATGATATATTACAAATTATGTTTGTTTGATAGGAAAGATTATTATGAATAAGGATAGATATCTTCAATTAAATTTCTTATTAATGAAATTCAAAATTATTACACGATACAAGTGATTTAATATAAAATTGTGATTTAAATATAAAAGAAATCAAAAGATCATCGCTTGTAACTGATGTTTTTGCGTATTTTTTATTTGTTATTGAACAAATTGTTGTCGTCGACAATTTATGAAAATAAAAAAAGAAGGAGGAAGAATAGAAAACATCATAGAAAGTTCAAATACTCATTCAAAGGACAGAACACTTGAGCAGCAACAAGTTGATATCTTGTTCCCTTAAAAGGGTTTAACGAAAAGAGGGATGAGTATCAGAAACGTCTTTACCGTTGTTATCATAAGAAAACACTCCTTCCTTTCTTCCTTCCTATCGTCTTTCAGCTTGGCATACTTCTTCTTTTCATCAACAGGTTACCCTGTTGGGTGGTAAGCTCTGGTCTGGAAAATCTTTAAAGGAAGTTTCTCTCGACCATGAAGGGGCTAAGAAAACTCTCGTTGCTGCGAGAGGAAAAGAAATTGTGGTATGAGAAGTAGGAAGAAAAGGATGGGTAGACTTTCTTTCTTAGGGCCTGAGAAAGCGAAGGACGTTCAGTTGGAGGGTGTTTTCCTTAGGGATGACTCCAAGACGATCTACTCTCACCCTCTCACTCTTCAACGTCTTCTCTCTAACCTGTTGAAGTTACCCCTAGAGAGATAAAGTGTTTTCTTGGCCGGAGACGAGGATGGGGACCGGGGAAATTTGCTAGGGTAAGAGGCGAGAATCTTGGGATACTTGGGATAAAGTCTATAGAAGGAGACGGATGGATGATTCGCTCTGCGAAACTAAGGGAGATAAGAAGGAAGAGAGAGAGAGAGAGAGAGAGAGAGAGAGAAGGAGAGAAAGAGAGAGAGAGAGAGAGAGAGAGGGAAAGAAGAGCGCGTTGAGATCTTTCCGGGCGAGAAGACGCGGGTGAACGAGTCCCTGAAGAGAGAGAGAGAGAGAGAGAGAGCACGAGAGAGAGAGAGAGAGCGAGAGAAAGAGAAAAAGAGAGAGAGAGAGAGAGAGAGAGTAGAGCCGAGAGCTCTTTGAAGAAGTGACACCTTTGTTTTCCCAGAGGGCGCTCGAACGAGCCGCGAAGGGTTAGTAGTCTCGAGGAAAATTGACGTTACGAGGAAATTACTCGGAAGCAGGAGACAAAACCCTCGTGCTCGGCGATGCGCATTCGCACGATACTCGCCCGCTATTAGACCGCGCATGCAAGTGCGTTGCCACGGACTCGTCAGTACGCTCGTTCGACCCGAAAATTCTTATCTCGTTATAAATCTTGAAAATACTCTCATTGAATGCTTCTGATCTTTGAAATATTATTCGAATAAAAAAACATTTTTCTATGTATTAAGGAGGAACTAGTCGAGTTCTTTCAGCATCTTCAGCTGGTATTTCCGGAAGTGTCATTGTCCCGGTCGAATCTCGATTGCGTTTTGAAAAGCTAATGTGAGGGAGCAACACGTTGCTGGGACGCGTGACTTTTTGCCCACGAGTCTGCTTTTTGTGGGCTAAACCATTGTGCGTTTGACTTCTTCCTCCTAAATGGACTGTCGCGTTGTCGGGATAAATATTTAACGGGGAGGAAGGTAGGAAGAGACTGTTATGTCGACATCCGTCAACATCCGTCAACATCGAGGAGGAGGTGGAGTAGACGAGAGACGCTCTTGTTCTTCCGGCGAGTGCAGGATGCTCTCGATCATATCTCACAAACGGGAGACTGCGTTTGTACGTACATAAATACACACACACACATACACACATATACACATACATATACATACACATACATACGTACATATATATATATATATACATACATACGTCTCATATACGGCCGATCCTTTACGAGATTCAAAATATATGCAGAGTCGCGACGCATGATCGCACACCGACAAAGAAGTTTCTCGAGATAAAGGGTCTTTTCGAGGAAAGAGATCGACTCGCCGATTCTGTTTTCGACCGCAAAACGATGAAAATACGAGCCCTGAAGAAACGAGCCCAAACCACTATTATTCACAATTTTCGTAAACGGATATACATAACGAGAAGGAGACAAGCAGATGATGAACCTTTTTCCTTGGGAATCCACGGATTATAACGAGCGTTCGGTTCGAACAACGTTTCGCGGTAGGCTCAAGTAATTCGAGACGTTTCTTCGTCTTCTTTTTGACCTCTTCCTAGTTTTCAGCTGCAGCTCGACATCACGAGTGTTCGCTTGCCAGTCATTCGTTTGGCAGATGCCGAAATCGATGCGCCCAGAGAGATAATGGGACTCACTACGACGGATAATGGATTATTTAATAGAAGAAACGACATAGAGTGGCCCAGATTTCTTTGGGTATTGTTTCCTTAGTTTTCTTTTTTCTTTTTTTTTTTTTCTTTTTTTTAAACCATCCTTTTCCCTCTTTCTCCTCTTTTATCACTTTTGAATTGATCTCTTAACAATCGTGTTATTTCTTTCATAATCTTTTTCTACTTTTTGTAAAAGATATTTCTTCATTGATTTATCGAAAGACGAACTGACGAAAGAAATAGATATATTCTGTAAATTATCTCTTTAATAATTAATTTCAATTTCTACTTAAATACATATTCAACGTCGGCCATTGTAGTGAAAAAGAAAACAAAAAAAAAAAAGAAAAGAAAAAAGAAGAGAAAGAAAAAAGAGATTATCCCTATCTTTGGGAAAAGAAACGTATTACAGCATGAAGAACTTTACATGATCATCGTCGTCGTATAAGGAGATTGTGTATTCGTTTGAGGGCTAAGTCGCGAAGAGAGAAAGAGAAAGAGAGAGAGAGAGAGAGAGAGAGAGAGAGAGAGAGAATCATAGTTATCCGATACATGAACACATCTGTAAATGTATACGTGTGAGTGTGTGTATCGAAGAGGTAGGCTCTGCACCCTCCGCTTGTCGTCGGTTATTTCTTTCTGTTTACCTCCCGTGAGCTCGCGATAGAAGATACAAGAGCAAGAAAGAAAGTGAGGGAGAAAGAGAGGGTGAGACATCGTCCTTCTCTTCTACCTTTGCTTCTTTTCTCGAGCGCTCGTTTTTTCCTCCCTTTGTCACGCAGCCACGGAAATTAAGAGACTTTTCTCGTCCACCCTTTTCGAAGTACACACATACACACACACACACACACATATACACATACGTAAGAGGAGAAGGAGAGTAGGTGGAAGAGATGCTGGAGACGAGCGTTGGCGTGCGCGAGCGCACGCATTACGAAGAGCTTGTACGTAAGTGTGTTGAGAAGGGGGATACAGAAGCTATTGTCCACGGACACCTGTGGACTTGTGAGCCACATACGATGCTCCGGCAGCCACTTACTTTCGAGTACAGAAAAAGCTCACTCTTTGTCACTCTCTTTGTCACTCTCTCTCTCTCTCTCTCTCTCTCTCTCTCTCTCTCTCTCTCTCTTATTCTCTCTTTCTCTCTTTCTCTCTCTATCTCTCTCTATTTCTCTATCTCTCTCTCTTTCGTGCTTTTCTTCGACTCTCGGGTGCATAGTCTATCTTTCTAGTCGTACTTTCTCTCTTCTATTCTTCCTTGAGACAAATCTCTTAGCTTCCTCTATTGTCGGATCACGAATTCTGTGCTTTTCTTAATAGGAATCCTTCTTTATCATTCAACATTCTATTTTTTTTTTTTTTTTTTATTTGCAGCATTAATCATTTTCGTTTTTGTGTTATCGCGAAGATCGAATTGTATTTTTTTTTTCACTCGCCATCGATATCTTTAGAATCAAGCCTTTTCTTAAAAAATCCAACGATAAAGATTATCCAAGTGGAATAATTCGATCCTCGTGGCTTTCAACGTTCTATAAAATTGAGTGCTCAAGAGTGTATTCATTCGTCGATGAATTATAATAATGAGGTATGAGATCGAACGAATGATATAAATCAAATTGAAGTTTATTCGTTTAAGAAACGTATATAAAATCAAAAAGAGGGAACTTTGTTATATATCCTATGAATCGGTTCCTGGTTATAATTCTATATAACAGCGAAAAACAATCATCTTTATCATCATCCAAACAAATTCTTATCAAAGATACAAGCGACTATATTTTTGTAGATGCGGCTACAATGACCATATCGTTTAAACGAACGCATCTCGCTGTTTCGACAAAGTACATATATCATACGTATACATACACAACGTATGCACTTGATTAAACGCCAACATCCAGTGCTTAATTATCCATAATATCCGTTGCAACCGGATATCATGGACCATCGAATTGGTAACGGTTTGAGAAAGAAAACGAACGAGAGAGGGAGAGAGATGGAAAACAAAAAAAAAATGGGAATAAAAAAAAAAACAAGAAAAAAAAATACAATGCCCCACAGACGCGTAAAAGTACGGCCGTGTACGCGCGCAATTCAATCGCTGGTGAGCACATCAATGTGTAGGTACGCCGTTGGCCGATAGGTAAAAACAAAAATCGAGCCCGCCGATATACGCGTTTTTTTTTTTATTATTTTTGTTTTCTTCTTTTTGTGAAATTATGGCTCTTGCCTCGGAGATTCGCACACTTTCATAAATCAATCGACGCTTCAACATTTATATATATAATACACATATGTATATATATATATATTTATATATACATATAAACATACATAAATGCGTATAATCATATACGCATGAGTGTAATATATATATATACATATATATGTTCTCATGGTTAATTATTTTTATTCACAGGCTTGTGCACAGAGAAACATTCAGTTCCATGCTCCATCGCGGTGATTCTCTCACTTAGGCGTAAAAAGTATGCGTTTGCGGGTTCGCGCACATAGCGCATCCCTCGCGGCCAAGTAGTGTTCGCAAGCGCATCTAACACATGTTCATATACGCGACTGTTTATACGTATGTACGCGTGTACGTGTGTCTCAAATGGTAGCTACGCCTCGTCAAATTTGCACATTTATTCGTTTAACTGGTCGCATAAAATCGAGCTTGAAACTTCCACTAGCGCTCGCACTAGCATGTTTTCCATCGCGTTTCTATGTCGTAATACACTCGCACACCCGCGCAAAAGAGAGAGAGGAGAGAAAGAGGAGAGAAAGAGAGAGAGAGTATATGAGAGAAAGAGAAAGAAAGAAAGACACTCATCCTTTATTCATGACCCTCCGAAGGGCTTGATGGAGGCCCGCAGCTTAGAAAACATACGCCGATGAATTTTTTGTTTTAATCTGCTCTCTTGTTTCTGTCATCGCGTGCTCGCGCGCGTACGAATGGCAAGGGCACAATTATTTTTTATGAAGCAGTTCGTTTGACGGACCACACTCGTTCCACAAGTCTCCAGCGATTTTTGTTTTTCCCTGCTCTCCACTCCCCTCTCACTCTCTTTCGTCGACCATTTTTTGTTTATTTTTTTCCTTCCATATCTGTCTCCCTCCCTCCTCTCTTTCTCTCTCTCTCTCTCTCTCTCTCTCTCTCTCTCTCTCTCTCACTCTTTTCGGAAAATTTGTGAACTCATAGTCGCTGTTTCCCCTACTTCTTTTTGTTTGTTATTTTTTTTTTTAATCGTGAACGACGCCGTCGACAGCACATCCTAGGCGCGAAACGTCGAGAGGGACCCTTTTTTACGTGAAAGTCGCGTTCAAAGGTGAACAACATTGGGCCATGTCCGAAGGGAAAAAAGCGACGGAGTGGCGATATCGAGATATTATTTAAGTACCTCTATCGCGTTGATTTGGGACAAGGGAATTATCTTTCGAACATTGAGTTTTTTTTTTCTTTTCCTTTATTTTACATCGTTTAGAAAAAACGGATCGAAGATCGATCTATTCCGGATTAACGGAGTTATTACGAGGATTTAAAGTATTTCGATGTTTCACGTAATTTTCGTTACGCGTTTCCATACGATAGGTATTTCGCTTTCACGACTATTGTTTTTTCCCGGACGTAGGTATCTCCACTTTATTGCCATAGGACAACGATCTTTCCTCGTGATGCGCGTATTGAAAATACGTCAGACAGCGAGAGATTAACCTTCCACAATTTTACGTCGAGTCAAAGCGAGAAACGAGAGAAAGATATATATATATATATATATATATATATATATATATATTTATATATATATATATAGATAGATAGAAACTATAGAGAAAATTTCTACGATTTAAACTCTCTTCTCGGTTACCATCGACCTTTGTGCTTCTATTTCTAATATCGCAAGAAATTATCGCTTTCATGTAAAGTGTCCCAGAAAATAATACATTATTTTTTTCTTTTCTTTTTTTTATTTTTTTTTTTTTTTGTTAAAGGAACGTCGAGATACGACAAGATGAAATTCGTGATGTAGCCAGATCAAGAGGAAGAGAAAGAGGGAGATGGAATAGTTGCTAATTAACGATTCAATCTTTCGCTATGTTCGCCAGCCGATAGTTTAATTGATTCCGAAATAGTTGTTCTCGCGAAATGCAAGAGTAAAATGATACTTGAAGACTAGCGTAACCCTCGTCAGGCATCTTGTGGTCACCGGCCACATTGAACGGATCCGACAAGAAATAAATTACGGCGAGGCTCTACGCCAACCTCCAAGAATGTCCACCCTTCTTCCTATCGTTCTTTCCCACTCCCAGTTTATCCGGACGAAACCGTTCGCGAAACAATCCCGAAGCAAATCGAACACGTCTTTCTCTCCGCCCCTCTTTCTTTCCCTCGCTTCCGTCGCTCTTTCGATTTGGGGATGAACCTAAGGACAAACTTCGATCCTCGTCGCTTTCGTCCTCGTTCTTTGTACCCACGAAATTCCAACCATCGAATACGAAGAAAAAGACCTCGAGAAATGTAATCCTTTCTCTTCGAATGGTATAGGGCTGTTATATCGATTTTAATCAAGTCACGTTAAGTGTCATCGAAATTTTTAACGAAGACGACAAATGTATCTACGCAGCTACATACACATAAGTAATAATTTTCTAACGATAAATTTTACTTTTTCTTTCTAGCGATAACAAAGAAAAAAAATTCTTATCTCTTAATGAAAATCATTTTTCTTATCTAATATTTTTCTAAAATGTCACGTGATTTTGTTGAAAAGAGATACACTATAGATACATTTCGAATAGGACGAAAGGTAGCTAGACGATCGGCGGTCTGTTTTTCTCTCCCTTCCTCTATTTCTCTCTCTCTCTCTCTCTCTCTCTCTCTTTCTTTCTATCTTTCTCTCAAAAGAGAAAAGGAGAGAGAAAGAAGGTATTTCCTCTGACCCAGGTAACAGGCGTGGCGTGATTCGGGCCAAGTTGCAGTTTCTCGCACGGGCTAAATCAGAGGGACTTTTCTCGGTTCAGTACGGTAGAAGCAATCGGGAAGTCGTGAAGAGCTCGCTCGCTCGAACGCTCGCGTGTGTATTTACTAGAAGGTGGAAATGTGAGTCAGGAACATGAGTCGAACGTATGTATCGCGGGAAAAGTATCGCTGTTTTGGCGGGGTTGAGTCGGTGGCGGGAAAGTTATCGCGTAACTACACGATACTTCGGACGTTCTCAGTCTGGAAAGCGTAGCTTACAGCTCCCGGGATCCTGAAAAGTAGTAGGTAGACATGCCTGGCCTCGCGCGTTGCGAGAGAGTAGCTTGTATCGTAGCTTTTCAAAGTGAGTTCTCTCCATCTCTGTCTCGCTTCTCTTACTCCTCCTCTTCTAGACTTCTTCCTCTTTCTCTCTGCTCGCTTCGGAGTACACACATAGTCCATCGGATGCATCGGGATGCATCGACGCTATCATAGCATGTTCATGAGATAGAGAGAGAGAGAGAGAGAGAGAGAAAGAGAGAGAGAGAGAGAAGGTAGAAGAGACCCAGGATTCTCGTCTAGGCAAGCTCGATCGCATCGACGGCCAACGTCGTTTAATAAATGCTTTCCTCTTCGGTACGCGAGAAAGCATCGAGCAGAGAGAGAGAGAGAGAGAGAGAGAGAGAGAGAGAAAGAGAGAGAGAGAGAAACTTACCTAATGAGGCAGAAAACGAAAGCTTCTATCGGCAGATAGATAGATAGATGGATAGATAGATAAATAGAAAAAGATGGATAACTGATAAAGAAATATAGATAAAAGTAGAATTAATTAAAAGGAAGTGTAAATAATTATCATAATTATTTACACTTCTTTCACATCAAGTTATCAAAGAAATTCTTGAGCATCTCTGTGAATGCATCGATCGATGAAGGAGCAAAAGGGAAAGAGAAAGAGAAAGACAGAAACGCACAGAACGCATCAACGGAGAAACGTCATTTTGTGCGAAAAACAGAAGGTTCATGGAAGTTGCTCGCAGTTCGCGGCTTTTAAGCTTGACATGGCCGTTGGAAAGAATCGGAAAAGCCGGTAACAGAGACGGACTGCAATAATTATCGGCGAATAGAAGGAGGAAAAAGGAGAGAGACGAAAGGAGGGTGGCAAGGACGAGGAAGAGAGGGAAGGAGGGAGAGTAGGAGAGATGGCGTCCCTCCGACCGCCACAGCACCAGCCGACGGAGAGGGTACGAGGGACGATGAAAAGTTTGACCGGACGCAGCGAGCACAATGCATCGCGGTCCACCCTCCTCGCCTTTCTCTCACCCCCTCAAACCCTCCCTCCAGCTAACCCAACAGCGGAGCGACCCACCCCACGATCTCCACCCGCATTGTACGACCAATCAATATTGTTTTATACCGCGAGTCGTGAGACGAGCCAGCCCGATGGCTTCGACCGCTCGATGCTCCGCTCGCTTGCAACCGCCGTTGCAGCAGCCGTTGCACTCTTTCCTTCCTTCCTTCCTTCCTCATCTCCGATCGCCTCCGGCTTAAATTCTTTCTTTTTCACTTCCTCCCCTTCACGGTCTCTCCTTCTTATTTCTCCTTACTCAAGAACCCGACACTTTTGATCATTTTTTCTTTTAGTTTTGTCCTCTTCCCACCTCTTCCTTTCCCCTTTCTCCCAACCCTCCGGCCAAATCTCTTTTTATTTCTCGCGTATTTTCTTATCAGCCTAACATCTCTCTTAAGTTTTATTAACGTATTATCTTATTCATAAATTTATAACATTTCGAATTATTTTTAGATCGCTTTAAAAATAAAATCGTATTAATTCCTTTCAGAATGACTACCAATAGAAAATGGTTGATAATTATTTCCACGAAGGAAATATCGAGGTCGTCCTTTAAGAAATCTAATGTCTCACCGACGTTTATTCATTATCCGACAGGAGATAGAACCAGAAAGAGAAGACGGAGAGGTAATAACTAACACCGAGTTTTCTGCGTCGACGCTCCCAGTTGAGAGGCAAGATTTTCTTTGCACGATGACAAGAGGACGCGCAAGAACGACGCACAATGTGCATCCGCTTGGTTCGCTCAACGAGGAGGAGGATGTCGACGACGGTAGTGGAGTAAGAGGAGAAAGAGGAGGAGGAGGAGATGGAGGAGAAGGAGGAGGAGAAAGAAGAGGAGAAGGAGGGGGAGGGGACAGTGACGAAGGAGAAAAGTGAGAGAGAGAGAGAGAGAGAGAGATAGAAAGAAAGAGAGGGAAGTTGGAGGGGGAGGATACGTTTCGCTCGCTCGATGACGCTGATTCAGGATTACTCTCCCTCTTTAATTATCCTGCCTCCTTCTCCCTTCGTCCTTCTCTTCAGCCCTCGTTTAGCAATCGTCGACGACGTCGACGTCATCGTCGTCTTCTTCTCTCTTTTCCACGAGAAAGAGAGAGAGAGAGAGAGAGAGAGAGAGAGAGAGAGAAAGAGAGAGAGAAGGAGGGAAAGATGGAGCATGGAACGGACAAACGGGGTCTTGCGGTGCAGTGCGATAACGAAATTATCTTCGAGAGCACGCTTCTTAGGCAGGAACCGGAAATATCGCTGGACGATAATGTCGATATCTCATAAGAACCGTCACATTCTCTGCGCCTATATTATTCTTCTCAGAGCTCGGACTCTCTTTTTTAGAGATCGTCAAGTCGGAACACATTCATCTCTTAGTCGTCACTCTGCCTCTACTATCTCTCTCTCTTTTTTTTTCTCCTCGAACATCATTAAACGACTAAGATAGTAAAGTTTTGTTTTTATGTATTTTTTTTTTCTTTTTGTTTTCTTTTTTCATTGTTCGAAAAGATCGATCTTTATGAAAGCAAGAAATTCATACATTTACAATGATCAGGTACTTTCATTAGATGTAGTAAATTCTTAATAATGATCAAGTTAATTTTTAATGAATCTGCAAAAAGAGCTGATACAACGACTGTCTCTGTTCCTCTTTCTTTTCCTTCCTCTCCCGTGTCGAGGGGCTGATCGAGTCTAGCAAACATGCACTCATGAGACACGCACGTCACGTAATTTCACGTACACATATATACGTACATACGTGTCTTTACGCATGTGTACTATTAATCTTGTGTATTTCTCTTCCTAGAGAGAGAGAGAGAGAGAGAGACGATAGATACATACGAGGTATTTGAATCTTTTTATGATATTCTGTAGTTTTAAGGAAGAACAATAATAATAATACGAAGCGAATTTTTTCAGCGTTATTCGCGAGGAAAGCTCTTTCAAAACAAAATAATAATAAAATTTTTATAACACTACTCAAGTTTTTATAGAACGATATGTTACTTTTAACATGTTTCATTATCCGCTCGAAAAAGTATTTGCATATTTCTTTCATATGTTTATTTCTATTTCTTTTGTTTAATTTTCATTTGTCGTAAAACGCAGCTTTTTATCCTTTCATGCCGAATTATCTTACCTATCTACTACCACACATCGTTGTTTTTTCGCGATTAGGAAAATGACTATCACTATACGATTTTCAAACGTCAATCGCAGACATAGAGAGAAAGTGAGTCCTACTTCGCGTTAATTATCGGTTGGATCGCGTGCAAAGCCGCATGGCAATTTCATTTGCTCCGTACAGTATTTATTTTCCTTTTGCGGAGAACGACCAAGGACGGTGGAAATCTATTCGCGACGGAAACGGTCTGCACTTTATACGTAAACAACCTCGCGAATGGACAACGTAGTATTGAAACGATTTGCACGCGAAGCAGTCTCAACTTTAACGATTAATATCTCTTTTTATCTTCGTTTCTTTCTTTTTTTTCTTAGAAAACGTAGCGATAGGAATCACTTACGTCCACCTACGCGACCGACGATTTGTCAAATTCTACCTGCATCCTCATACTGAAAAAGAAAATGAACGATATTGAACGACTCTACGACGAACTTTGTCCTTAATCCTTCGACCCTTTGAATGACGAAAAGAAAAAAAAAAGAAAAAGGGGGAAAGAGAGAGAGAGAGAGGGAGAGAGAGAAACGAAAAAATAAAAAGGAAGAAAAAACAAAAGAAAAACGAGAAAAAGACAATATCGCACGTCGACCGAACGACATTTCCCGTTTCGAAAGACTTCCGTCGTATGATTTATCGCATGGATCGCGTGCGAATCGTGTCGCAACGTACCGATGCTCAGCTTCAGCGAGTCCTTTATTTCTTTTTTATGTTTTTCTTTTTTCACTGACGGAGTGACTCCCTTGTATACGATTGGCCGTACCGGTGAATCGGTCGGGGCCCAATCACGTTAGGAGAGGCCCAGTCAGCGAACATCCAGCCCCATTTACTTAACTAATCTCATGGGTGAGGTACCTAGCATAGCATTATAAAATATGTCTATGTATGTATGCTTTATGTGCGCACGCAGCATAAAATGTAAGCGTAGGTGGAAAAAAAAGAAGGATCGTTCCGGAAGAACGTGCCGATGCGATCCATTGTCCTTCGCCATTCTCCTCTTGCTCGCCGGCCATTCGATCTCTCTCTCTCTCTCTCTCTCTCTCTCTTTCCTCTTTTATTCGCCTCGATTCGCCTCGTCTCGCATTCGACAAAAGCTGGTCACGCGTTCGCGCACTTATGCGTCTCTTTTCGCGCGAGACTTACGTATCTCTCTTTTCGAAATCGTGACATAAGCGGCGCACCCGCTTATAAGTTCGATCAAAATTATTTGTTCCTTTTCTACGAAGATATACGATTGAATTAATTAATTAGGGACAATTGATGAAAAATCAATATTACATATGCATATTATATTATTATCTTTATATAGTTTGTAAAATAAATGACTTATGAGATCTTTTAAAACTAATCAAGTACTTGATACTTTTCTAACGTTATTTTTCTTATATAGTTAAACGATATAATCTCTATATAAGAGTAAACGTTTCTATCACGATCGAATAAAAAGAACAAGATCTAAGAACAATTGTTTAGCTATTAGATTTAAGAACATTTAGAAAAATCATGACGAATTATACGTCAGCTCAGACCACAGCTAATAATATATTCAACGTTACTAATTGACTGACATCGATTAAGGACTTGCAAAGTGTTGGGGAAAATTAATTAGCGTCGCGACGGCTGTACGATATCTCGGTACGATATACAAAACGGAAGGATCGTTGAACGACGAAATGAAAAAAATATATACTTACAGTTTGTTCGTCTTTTTGAATGAGATCCGGATGACCCTTGGGAACTAACAAATGAAAATGATTTTTTTTTTCTCTCGCTCATTACCAAATGACAAAATTGCTTTCCGATTGTTTTTTTTTTTTTTCAATTTTTTTTTGCCATTTATTAATTTACCTACAGCATTTTACTCCAAATAAATTAACGTTGATAAAAATCAAAAATTAGCCAATTAACAGAATAATTACCCGAACTTCTCACGTTTCGACGAAGAAGAGGTTTTGTAAATTGGGCTATTGAAATTGTCCGAAAATAGGGCGGACACAAATCCAGTCTAATCGAAGTGCCTTAACGAGAGTTTGAGAAATGTTACACCGTTTCTGATGGGGTTAATCACGCTTGAACTGGCACCATCTTAAACATATGTCGATATGGAACTTGAAGGAACGAACATTAGTTGCGCGGAACGTCGCGTTTGCGTTCAGTAATTTCACAGGCGATAAGGTTTGCTCTTTGGAACCTTATCGCCATTATCATTGGCTCTCGATCGATTTCCTTATCAGCGATACTCGGGAGCTTCCCATCGCGGTGAGAAAGAAAACGAAAGAGTATAAAAGATATCAAGAGTGTTTCGTGTCAAGATAAAGTGCGATCGTTATTACGAGGCGAGAGAAAGAGGGGGTGAGAAAGATCTGGAGCGTGCGCGCGGTAGAGAGAGGGAGAAAGAGAGAGAGAGAGAGAGAGATATTCGTAATGTTGAAGAACCCTCAACCACCCAAAGGAAGGAATAATCAGGAGAGAGTGTGCTGGTGCGATCAGCAAAAG
This sequence comes from Vespa mandarinia, assembly GCF_050613455.1. Lineage (NCBI taxonomy): Eukaryota > Metazoa > Arthropoda > Insecta > Hymenoptera > Vespidae > Vespa > Vespa mandarinia. The sequence goes on along the minus strand of NC_140818.1, from coordinate 6,016,221 downwards.
GCGCGAAAACTTGCGGAGAATAAATTAAATAAGAAAAGGAGTAAGTCTGTAGTCGAAATACCGAAAGGAATACGGAAGGACGTCCTCGAGAGAGAGAGAGAGAGAGAGAGAGAGAGAGAGAGAGAGAGAGAGAGAGTAGGCGACTCTCGCACCGGCTCGAGAGAAAAGTCTCACCATTATCGATGCACAAAGCTTCGCGATCCTTTGATGTCGACTATTACGGGACCGTCGATTGGTGTTGAAAGAGCGAAATTCGGCACCCTCCGAGAGTGACCACCCACGCTCGTTGCCTCGCCTCTTGTTCGAGGAGAAGGGGAAAGAAGACGAGGAGGAGTAACGTTTGCTCGTAAAGGGAAAAAAAAGAAAAAAAATATACACTTACCGCGTCGTTTCGTTCTCTCAGCAGGTGATCACGATGGAACAGAAGAAGAAGAAGATGAAGAAGAAGAGGTTAGAAGAGGGTTGGGAAAAAAGAAGGAGAAGACGATGGTGGTAGTAGCGGCATCGTTGGTAGTGGTGATGGTAGTGGTGGTGGTAGAACTCGCTCGCGACGCAGCTCAGCGGAAAACAATTAAGGGAAGGGGAGGAAAGGGCTGCCTTGTATGATAATGCGTTGTAACCTCCGCCACGGGAGAAGCGATACGGTAAAGGAAGAGGAGCCGGCGCGTTCTGCGGAGGAGGTGGAGATGGATGGAGTTGGAGGAAGAGGCGACGGTGATACCAGCTCGGATGGAGACGACTGGGTGTAGAGGGACGAAGAGAGCGACGTTGAGAAGAGAGAGTAGAGAAAGAGAAAGAGAGGAAGGGATCCCGGTGGTTCTTACTTTGCATTCCTTTGTGTGTCCTCCTGAGCCCTCCATCTACCCTCCTACAACCCAACCCTCCTCCTCCCTCTTCAAGCTTGAACTAACGCCCGAGGTTTTAATGCACTTGTCTACTCCAGATGCGTTCATAAAGATATATATGCCGTCTGTTCGAGCGGAGAGGCCAAGAGAAACGAGAGTCTTCGAAATGGTAGAGAGAGAGAGAGAGAGAGAGAGAGAGAGAGAGAGAGAAGAAGAACGACGAGCAAGTCGGTGCTACGTAACGATATGAAATGCATTTTAAATTCTAAGCATTCACCCCTTCCTCCTTCTATTCGTCCTCCTACGTCTCATCCACATTCCAACTCCTCTTACTCTACACGGTATAGCCGAGTCGAAAGACCTCGGCTCTTTGCCCGAGCAATCCTATAGGGAGGACGGCGTACAAAAGTTTTAAAAAGAAGACGAAAGAAGAGGGATGGAATCAAAGTGCGATGTTACGCGGTCACTTAGTTTTTTGTCTATGAGATCGTCGACTCTTTTCCCACACCCTTTCTCGCACTCTTCTTATCTCTTTTTTTTTTTTGCGGACGCACGTAGGAAATGTATTCGCCTCAAAGGAACGCCTAACGAAGCGTAAAGGTATAGATATGCAACTTGACCTGATCTTTTGATCATGCTTGCCGTCTTATGTGTTTTCTCTTACTTGTTAGTACGTTTTATACGTGTATGTACGTGCATGCAGAATAGATGGTAAAAAAAAGAAGTAGATATCAGTGAACTACTTCTTTCTCTCGTTTCTTCCTTCCTAAGTTTTCTTATGTAAAGATATTTTTTAAATTATCCATTTGATATATATTTGAAAGAAATTCATACTTATAAATTTTATCAGAGAAATTAAAATAAGTGCGTACCTTTTGATCGATCGAATCGATCGTATTAATCGCATAATCATAGAAATGCAATTATTATCATCGCGTTAAAATCTCGAAAGTTAGAATTTTTCTCGACTTACCTTCCGTGTTCTGATATCCGAGCACCAACCAGCCCACGGTTACGGCGTCATTCGTCAATCTATAACACAAATTTCGCATTGGTGAACGGGCCCCCTGTTAATATCTATTAGAATTCTAATTCTTTCGAAGTGACCTAACCCATGGCTATACGTTCGATTATTCGTAATATCGTTGTGCATGCTAACGAAGCGCGATCAAGCCGAGATAAGATACGGATAATGTTGCGATATCAATTACGACCTTTTTCATGAGAGCATTGAATCACTGTACGATTTCGCCGAATCGACGATATGCATGTTCCTTTCTAAACATAAATGATTAAAGTTCGCCGATAAATAGGACGTAGTAATGGCTCATTATAGGTATAACAAACTCTTTTCTATCTATCTAATACGATTTCTTGATGACGACTTTTCGTTTAACGTGTCGAGACCGCGATTCTAAGCGTACTCGCGTACGCTTACGATCAATTCGAATGAAATAAAAGTGGAGGCTCTTTATTAAGCAGATAAGCGTGATGTTAATGCGAAACAACTCCGCGCCCTTTTCAAGGGAAAAGAAGAAGGAAAAAAAAAGGAAGAAGAAAAAGGGGTGGGGGTAAAAAAGTTGGCGACGTAATAGAAGGACTATTAAAGTCACTCGCAGGTATAAAGGATTGAATAAAGCGACGGAGTGAAACGTCGTAGCATCACGTGTGTGACGCGCACAATGCCGAGAATGTAGCGTGGAAGGTCTGAGAGTATGCGCAACGAGTCGACGTCGATTCGCATAAGATACACACGTGTGAGACACCAGCGAGAGAACTGACGTGTGTCGTGCGTACGAAAGGGAGAGAGAAAGAGATAGACGTGGAAAGAGAAAAAGACTCCCTTTCATGCGAAGAGAAGAAAGCGGGCGCGAGATTCGCGCTTCATTCACCTCGAAGTCTGTGGAGGCGAGCGTTGAGGAAGGAGAAAAGAAGAGGAAAGGTGGAACGGGCTGCCCTGACGAAAAGAAGGGACGCGGCTTAAAAAAAAAGACATCTTCGAGATGTAATTAGCATGTCTTCTTCGCACAGTGTTCCTGACAATGCGTGCCTTAATTAGTATACATTTCTCTGTGGGAACGAGATGACTGGTTCCTTCCATTCGAGTCAACGACGACGTTGATGACGTCGATGATAGGTCACATGTCCTTTCATCCTTTTCTCAACCTTTTACTTCCAATAAATAGGGTAATATAGTCCATGTGCACTGTTTACGATGCATCTTTGCGTGTTAAAAATGTTTCGTCCATTTCCTCTCTTTTTATTTTGTTATCTTATCATTTCTTTTTCACTCTGTTTTTCTATCTTTTTTTTTTTCCTCTTTGTACAATATATTTACATGCAAGTGTATATATATGTATGTATGTATGTATGTACATTTCTCTTGTTTCTTGTATCATTCTCATTTTCTTCTTCAGTTTTCTCTCTCTCTCTCTCTCTCTCTCTCTCTCTCTCTCTCTCTCTCTCTCTCTCTCTCTTTCTATGGCTCATTGGCTTGCTTCGATACGCAAGGCTTATGCGACGTCGTTGTTAACGCACCACGTTCGAAGACTCTCGCAACGCACGAGAAGCATTATACCTATCGATGTGAGGGACACGCATGAATTCGCACCTATCTTCGTCTATGCTCTCGTAACACTCAGCGTGTGCCTTTTTACCGAAGCATGACCGTTAGAAATTCTACAGTTAAGCGCGTCCCTTACGCATCATTGCTGATCTTCGTTGTTCCGCGTTCCTTTTACGATTAGTGACGCGTCGATAACCCGATAAATGCTTTTTCCTGATATTAACACCCAATTAAAATTCTTTACATTTTAGAATGAAAAATATTATTTATAATCGATAAGAGAAATTTTTTTTCTATTCTATACCAATCGAAATATCCTTAAAAATTTTCTTGAAATCCTTAATACTTATAAGTTAGAAAAAGAAGGTTAAAAATGTCCGCGCGCATACCTCATCTCGTTCCCACGCCTTAGTAGTGACTGCGCTTTATCGTCAGACGTCAGCGAGTTGGAGATCGCACGCGCACGCTATGACGCATTAACGACTCTACCTCGATTCGCAATTACCGTGCGAGCATCCACTGCCATCCTCGAGGAGACAATTGTAGGGTAAGAGATAGATAGAGATGAGAGAGAGAGAGAGAGAGAGAGAGAGAGAAAGAGAATTGCGATGGGGCAGAAGGAGAGAGAAAGAGAGGGAGAGAGAGAGAGAGAGAGAGAGAAAGAGGGGCAATGGAGGAAAAGAGGTATCGTTAGTAATCGCGATTCGCAGTCGCTGACAGAAAGCATCGTTGACTTCCGGGACGACGTTAGTTTCGCGTTCGTCCTTCTCCGATAATAAATGCCGACGAAGAGAAAAAGACGGATTTGCTTCCCATCGAAATCGAACGATCCTGACCGCTTATGTAAGGGACAGAACAAACGAAGGTGGGGTTGTATCGCGTCGTAATGAGAGGCTAAAGGATGGAAAAAAGGAAGTATACATATAACAGGAGAGCTTCGCGTGTTTTGTAACGAGTCTCGCTAACAGGAAAAGAGATATTATTGACGAATTGATTAAGAGAGTAGGCGACTTTTATTATTTCCTTTTCTATTTCAATCGCTTCGAGAGTGTTATGCAAGTTTGATGAAATGCGGGAATGACGAAAAAGGAAAATGATTATCGATATCTTATATAGATGTATATGTACCTATATTTTTATCTCCCCCTCTCTCTCTCTCTCTCTCTCTATCTCTATCTCTATCTCTATCTCTATCTCTATCTCTATCTCTATCTATCTATCTATCTATCTATCTATCTATCTATCTATCTCTTTCTCTCATTCGTTTAAGAATCAAACGTGAATTTAAACAACGAGATCGCGAGTTATACATTCACATACGAAAAGTGCATCTGGGTCAATGCCACGATTTAACGCTTCGAACCTTTCGGGGATTGAACGAATATTGAAATTGCGGGAATGCAACGAACTTTTGCATAATGAGTTGGCGACTAGCCGCGATCGCGTTCCTCTCCTCGCGTACCGTAAACGAGCACACTCTCATACGCAGACACTCGTAGACGCGTACGTACGCAGATTATCGGCCGTAATATACACACGTACTTTTGTTCGCGTGCATATTTTGCGCACACCCTCGCACGAGCACGAATATTTTCATTCGATTGCGTTAATTAAACTCGCTGCCAGGCAATGACCTTTGAAGTTCAGCATCACGCGCCGTGCGTACACCAATTACCGATATTATTAATTGCAACGAGTTCCCCATTTTCAAGTTTGCCATTTGCGACGCGCCTACCACGTTTTTGTTCGGGAACCTTCCTTTACGTTTTACCCCCTTCTATCTTCTTACAATATAAGTACTACTTTTGACGTCGGCGAATTCATTAAATTTTTTTTTCAAAATTTTTCTCGCTTCTGATCTTTTTCTCTCTTATATTGTATATCGACTGAAATGTTTGTATTTATTTTTGTTTTTTCTTTTGTTTTTTCTCTTTTTTTTCTTTTCTCTTTTTTTTTTTTTTTTTTTTTTTTTTGCGTTGTAACATAATTTTTCTCTCGCCTTATCGCCATGTAAAAGAAGATGCTCGAACGAAATAATAAAAATTCACCGTAGACTTATCTTCACCGCAGATATATATTTTGCGGTGTAGGTTTTATCCGATGATGCAAGAAAAGTCTACTGGGAATTACCTTCTCGTTAAATTACGATAAACTCCAACGCGGAAACGTATTAAGAGGGGATCATAAAAATATCTTCTCGTTTGTCATACGATAAATCGTTCATCGAGGACGAATTAAATAAGTTTGCGTAAACAAGAAGTGGCAAACATTAAACTCGTATTTCTCTCTTTTTTTCTTTTTTTTTTTTTTTTTCAAAAGTCTAACAAGCAAAATGCTGAAATATTTTTTATAATGATTTGAAATGATAGAAGTGACTTAGCATACTCCTACTTTCGAATCTTTTATCTATCCACATTTCTTTCTACGTGTCAATTAATCGCCGTAAATTTGCTAATCGAAAAAGAACTTTACCAAAGGAACAAACGAACAAAGATTCGGTGAAAGGCGGTGAGGGTGAGGTGGGGAGGGGGGGGGGAAGGTGTGATACGCTTAATGGAGAAAAAAATATGAGATATCTTAAAATGGGGAAAAAAATTTAATTCAACTCGATCGGTAGTGGCGAAACTAAAATAATCCTACTATTACAAAGGCAGGAAGATAGCTAACGATTTCAGAAATATTCGCGACAATCCACTTGTTCCCGATTTTCGTTCCACTTTCGTCTACGTCATCGAAACGTATCCTGTTATGAGCGCGCGACCGCACGCCGTTAGGGTGAAGCACTTACGGTACAATGAGTATGCAAATAGGCAGGCATTCGACTACATTTGTTTCAGTGAGTTTAGGAGTACGCGTTCTTCTCTCTCTCTCTCTCTCTCTCTCTCTCTCTCTCACTTTTTCTCTTTCTCTTTCTCTTTTTCGACGAAGAAGTTGCTTCTTGACAAGGGTCATAAAAGTATACCACGTTACTCCCGAATCTTTCAAAAACAAGGGAAGGCCGCGCCCTTTACCCTCTTTTATTACCCCATATTCATTTTCACGGCAACCATAGAATCGTTCTTTAAAGTACCACCACGACTCCTCTGTGAATCTTCGTTTCTTTTTTCTCCCTACACCATGACCCGCCAAAAATTTATTATCCGGCTCATAACTGTATGTCGAATCTTTGCCGATTAAAAAAAAAAAAAAAAAAAAAAAAAGAAACAAGAAGAAAAAAAAAAGGAAAGAAAAGAAAGAAAAAGAAAAACGCAGAATTCTGCCAAACTATCTAATTTTAACTAGAAACCGACGAATTAAAAGAGCCAAATTGTCCTATTCTCCTTTATTCTTTTTTTTTCTTTTTTCTTTTTTTTTCTTTTTTCTCTTTTTTTTTTATGAAATGATCATAAAATCGATATTATATTTAGCAGAGAAAACTTTTTTCTGGATCTATACTTAACGTACATTTATAGTTCGCTCGGTACAAAACAATATTTTTATTTTTAGAGATACCGAGCAAACATCGAACATTTTGCCCAACCGTGCAGTTAAAAAAAATGAAAGAAAACACTTGGATCTCCTCTCTCTCTCCCTCCCTCCCTCCCTCTCTCTCTCTCTCTCTCTCTCTCTCACTATGTGTCTCTCTTTTTTTTCCGATGAACACTGTTACATCAACGTAGGAAGGAACATTTGAAAGTCTAAGTTTGAACGTGCTGTTTTGACACAATTCTCGCAGACTCGAAATTTTCGCAAATTTGCGCGATACCTTCGAAATCGCAAGGCCGTCCCATGAGATTATGCTCGACGATCGTGACGGGTAAAGTTCTTCGTGCGTTTCTAGACGACGACGAGAACGACGACGAGAACGACGACGAGAACGATGTGAAGGAGGATAAGACGCGTCACGACGGGGCCGTCGAAAACTTCTCAGAGGATTCTCTAACGTACAACGGTGGCCGTTTGGGAGTGTAGATTCGCAATTCACCCTCGACACTTTGCCAAGATATTACGCGATACTTCTGGCATATAACGAGCTTGGATGTTAGTGAGAAAGGCCTCTTGGAAAAGACATTCTCGAATGTGCTCGTTTGGACGACAGCCCAGATCTTTCCCATCTTTGTCTACTTACAAAAGGGTGTTAAAAGAAATGATTCATAATTCGGTAGATACGTTGTACTAATTAAACTCAATAAGAGATGTTTAATCAACATCATTTAAAATATTAACACACTTGTATCTATGTTCGTTCCAAATAATTCACATTAATTTAATTAATTATTTTTAAACGAACTTTTTTACACGCTTTACGTTTAATTCGAAACTCGAAAGGATTTTTTCATTTTGATATCTGAGTTTTATAATATGACGAAGGAAAAGGATTTGTCAGGTTAATTTTCCAGGTCCGATTTTTCTCTCTCTTTCTCTCTCTCTCTCTCTCTCTCTTTCTCTCTCTCTCTCTTTCCCCTCACGTCTATGTATCGTATCCTATCTACTCGCACTCGTTGTCCCTGAAATTCCGATGAGAATCGCTGCGTAATCAGAGCGCACTACGCGACTGAGTGTACACGCGAACTTTGCTAACGACCCAAACGATTAAGTCTCTACAATGACAATCAAGGTTCACTGGAAAAGTGAGTAGCATTTTTTTCTCTGCTTTCTCCTCTCCTCTTCTGAAATATGCTATGAGAAAAGAGAGAGTGAGAGAGAGAGAGAGAGAGAACGCACGTGGCAGTCGAGGTGGTAGTTGGAAAAATTGCTGTCGCCAGCTTTTTCTCGCTTTTATCGCTCACGAATGAGGGTGAGATACTCACGTTGGCATGCCTATTTCTCTCATAATAAACCGATAGCATTTGATAGAGAAATATCGAAATCATTATCAACGTTTTTGAAAAATGATAAAAATATTTAAGATCGTCAATGAAACCATCGTAATATTATCTTCGTCGATAAGTTTTTTTTCTTTTTTCGATCTACTAGATTTTATTTGTTACTTTATCTTTTGTTAGAATTTTAAAATACATTATATATGACATGGATATATCTATCAAAATATGTACGTATACTTTTCATTGTCATACGATTTATGTCATTGTCTCTTTACATTTATTTCGTTACGACGTTTATTCACTTACGACGTTTGTAGATTCGAATTAAAACATTGCTAGAAGCGAGATATGGTTGTGATGAAAGTTCGAAAGGAAGATGGAGAATGTGTTTGAAAAGAGAACTTCGCTGATCCGTCGGGACACGGAACTGAATTCGTCGTCGCGATGACTAACACCAAGATACTCCTGATTACATTAAGCGAAATATCCATGAGTTATCTCGTCATGAGCGAAAAGCTTGCTTTCCGCTTCTTCAGACTCGGAAAAACTTTAGTCTCTATACGGTAACAGAAACGACGGTTTCCGAGATCTGACTTTATCCTCCCGGCAAATTGGGTTTGAGAAAATTAATTAAGAACCGGAATGTTATGCGGAGCACAGAAGCTAAGATCGCGCTTAACGGAAACAGAAAGTTTAATTCCAGTCGATCGACCCTTCGTCAAATCCCTACCTCCCTTTCCATCTTATTTTTTCCTTTAAAATCTCTAATCACAAATCTAAGATCGAATTAGCGTTAGAAATTTGAAATATCTTTTTTTTCCTGAATGAAATACGATTTTGAAGTAAATTTATTATGATTTAAGTAACTTATTACAAGATGATATTCTTTTTCAACACCAACAGGATCATTTTTTTTTTTTTTTATATAAAAGTCAAATGACTTATGAATGTTTTTCATGGGAGAACAAATATTGAAAAAGTAAGTTAACGATAAGCAAAGAATTCTAAATTCGAAACTGTCATAGATTATATGCGTCCGTGAATATGTGCTTGGCTTCACTGAACCTTTATATAATATAAAATAAACATATAATCGTATATACATAAGTATATACATCAAACAATCCGCTTTACGAGGCAGATGTTGATAAGGGGTCACAGCAACGACAGACTCGGGGACAGTGACAGCTGCCCCGTATTGTTCGACGCGTTTCCTGATTATAGGTCAAAGGCCTCTTACGCCGTTCAAAGAATCGTCGAAAGATAGTTGGATCTCCTTCTTTTTGGACTTGAAAGTTCTAATGAAATAGAGGATTGACAAAAATTCAAAATTTTTATAGAATTTTGTAAATGAAATCATAGACGGACATAACAGATCTTTAATATTTTCTTTTTTCTTATCCATTTCCGAAGTAGCATTTCTGTAGATTTTCAAAAATCATGCCATGAATATATCATTCTATGTTGACTTATGCTCGCAATAAGGTATAGATATTGATATAATAAAGATATGAATATATGTATATTCCAATTTTCACTGTTTGTATTTGTACGGTACTAGAGTCGATAGATAAGGACTTGAAGTCTAACCACCGAAGGTCGTTTCTACTGACTTGACTGTCAGACTTCTCGGTAAACCTATTGTATATACGATGAAGTACTCTCAAGGACAAATTTTGCATAAGTGTAAATAATAAATTTTATAAATGAGGGTTTATGAGCTTTAACTCTGCATTCGAAATAATTGAAAAAGAAAAGAAAAACTATGAGGTGTCAGTTTTGGAAAATTTTAGAAACTGAAAATAAAAGTGCAGAAAATAACCGTTTTGTGTTAGTTGAATGCAATTTCATAGTATTATCGTTGGCTAAAGAGACTTCACATCGCGACGGTCTAAAATCGAGTAAGTAAAGTAAATGCAATATCAATAAATGAAGTTGCATTCTGACGGCTGAATTCCCAGACAAATGCTCAAGTTGGAGTAATAAAAATCGAAACACCTTCTTTTTTTATTAGTATCTTCAACGCTACATCGTTCACGTTTAGAGATAAAGAACTTTCGAGGTTTTCGCAATTTTTTTTTCTTTTTTCGTTATGAGAACAACGAGTTAAAAAATAAAAAATACAATAAAATAATACAAACCAATAAGGATATTATGATGCGAACGTCGTTCAAGTTTTTATCATCGTTTCGTTGTAGCACAAGTACCACAAAGATTCATTGTTTCGTGAGTATAAAACAATAAGGGACAGACATTTTGTAAATGCACGACCAGCTACGAGCACACGATAAAAACTTTGAATCACGAACGCATCGCAAGATAAGGATAGTCAGGAATGTGAGAAAGAGAAAAAAAAAGATAATACCACAAAACAAGACAGAAAAAAAATATAAACTATATTTCGTAACAAGGATGTGAGATAACGAAAGTGAAACAACACTGCTCACGTACACAAATAACATACAGGCGCACGCAGAGATAGATAGATAGACAGAGAGAGAGAGAGAGAGAGAGAGAGAGAGAGAGAGAGAGAGAGAGAGAGAGAGAGAGAAGAGACACACGTATAGACCGTATTAGCTGCGCATTGACAATCGCGATGAATAATGGAGGGGTCAATTAAATCTCAATTAAACACCACCGAATAATACGAAGCACGGCTCTTTTCGATGTCGCTCTCGCTTTATCATCGAACCGTTTTTTTTCCTTTCTCTCTTTTTTTTTTTTCTTTTATCATTGCGATCACGTTTCACTGAATTCGGCAACCGGACCGTCGGTCTTTCCGATTTACGTATGTCCATCACTTGAAAAAACAAAGAGGCGTTGTGTTTTTTCCGATTAGTTTAAAATATGTTTTATAAATAATATATGTATTGCTGTTTTTCAAAAATAATGAATATCAATGCGTTTATTCTGTTGTTAATCATTAGAGGCGACAAAACTTGGCGACGTCATTGGCTCCTTCGTGTTTAACTCGTGCGAATTCCAAAAGAAATAATTCACTGATTCAAAAAACACCTTAAAAATTTGGAAATGCTCAGAACGAATCATCTTCAATCACGAACGCGACCAAGTTTCGAGGACTCCGCTGAATCACGCTCGTCTGATATCTCGGAGAACTGGCAAATAACTTAACGAGTTTCCCAAAATGCGTGAGATCACTTTCGCAGAGGGGTAGCTTCCAAAGTGTACGCGGCACGAAACTTTACCTTGTCTTCGTAGGCAGCCGCGTTATCCCGGTGAAACGACACACGTGCACACTGACACGCGAGCGTACGATAACGCGCACAAAATCTTTCAACTTGAGATAATAAAAATGAGAAGGAATGTCGTTTTAAACGATGAGACGTTCGAGGCATCGAAGACACGAACGTAAGACGAATGTCACGAATATCACACTGGAAAAGGATGTTTCTATTGGTATACCCGTAATCGTAAAATTTTTTGAAGTTTCTCGTAGCTCCAGCCGAGTCCCAACTTATTTTCCTTTTTTTTTCTCTCTTTAACTCTCTCGCCCTTCAATCGTTTCGTTCCAACAACTTGTCCCGTTCGTCCCGTATAATCACTCGCGTAATGTTAAGTAATTATGTTAAGTGTCTACGGTAAGTCAACGCGATATAAAAACACGATGCTATCCCGTATCGTCATATCGTCCTTCGCGAGAGTCTTATCACTTCGCTCGGCATCATGTCCGAGAAGGTCTAAGGAGCCCTCTTCCGAGCAGCAGCAAGCAGCGTCTTTCTGTAAGGGCGGCCAGCGACTACTATCACCAGGAGCACCACCACTACCACCACCTCCACGAGCAGCAGCACTACCACCACCACCACCAGCACCACCACCAGAACCACCACCACTACCAACACCAACGGCAATGAACGTCTTCCCGTCGCAACACCATACGTCTTAGCGTCTCAAACGGCTTGGTCCCGTTCGTTCGTTTGGTTCCCGTTTCGTTCGGACAACTAGACACCTTCTCGCGAATAGGACGTCAACCCACGACGATATTTCTGCTTCTTCTGTCGACGTTTCCTCTTCTTTGTGCATGCGTGTTTGGAGACGCCAAAAAGCTTTGCTTTAGCGTTTCACGAACACGATAATACGCGATGATAGGTATGCGTGTTTTGCTGCTGCCGTTACGATTGCCTTTCCTTCGCTTTCTTCTCTATCGCTTGATCCCTTTGTAATAAGTGCACGAACGCGCTCACACAAAATCCTTTAATATCCTATATCCCGTGTCCGATCGTTTGTATTATGCGTGTCCTTTCGTACACGGGTACATGCTTTTGGATCTGAATATATATATATGTATGTGTGTATGTATGTGTGTATATGTATCTTTGTATCTATATATGTATACATGCTTTTGTAAGTATATGACGCGTTAGTGTGTGAATGTGTGTGTGTATATGTGTATGTGGATATGCGGTGGACGCGCGCGCGCCCCCCGTGCCGGTCCTTCTATTACAAGGTGTACGCGTCTTAAGTGATTTCGGCCTGGCTGGTCAGCCCGGCAGCTCCGTATGATGAGGCCGCCGCTTTGCTACTGACAGACCTAAAGACCACCCTAACCCTGCAGTCGGGGACGACGAGGGGTTCCCCACCCCCGTACGTTCTACGTACGTGTGTCTACGTGTACTCTTCTCTCTCTCTCTCTCTCTCTCTCTCTCTCTTTCTCCTTCTCACACTGTCTCTTCGTTCGTCTGCCTGTGTGTGTGTATGTACGTGCGTGTGTACGCGTGTCGGAGAGAAGCAGTCGCGAGCGAGATAGGAGAAAGCGAGAAAGCGGGAAAGAAGGAGAGTGAGAAAGAGAGGGAGCGAGAACGATATACCGATAACTCGTGTGAGTGAGAAAGAGAGAGAGAGAGAGAGAGAGAGAGATGCCCGCGCCGTGAGGGTGAAAGAGTAAGAGCGAGGGAGATGGAAAGAGAATGTGTGTTTCAGTGAGGGTGAGCAAGCGCGCGGTAGAGTGAGAGAGCGAGTGAGCGAGATAGATAGATAGAGAGAGAGAGAGAGAGAGAGAGAAAGAGAGAGAGAGAGAGGAAGATAGATAGAGATAGAGAAAGAGAGAGAAGAGACGATATCACCCTCCTCCTCCCGCGTGCAAGGACCGGAGCGAATAAGCAACCCTTAGCACCCGATGCCACCTCCACGGCGGCGGCGCAAACGCACTCCTGCCTCCGAGGGTAGTCTTATCCCCACCAATTCTTTCGTAGGAGAGCGAAACTGCCACCCCTCGTCCACCCCGGTCGGACTACCCCTCCGCATACCACCGGCGTCGCCACCGCCGCCGTCACTACCACCCCTCCACTAGTCTCGACTCTAACGTCGACGAGGAAACCCCTTCCATCTTCGTTGGCAACCCCTTCTTCTCTCGCTCTCTCTTTCTCTTTCTCTCTTTCTATATATATATATATATATATATATATATATATATATATATCCGTTTCTCGCATTTCTCCTTGTTTTCTCCTTCTTCCTCCATCCATTTCTCTCTATCTCCCTCTCGGTCCTCTAGCCGACGCGCGGAGTCGTCTTAAGATAAAAACACGGACGATCGGGTTTTGCAGTTAACTCACTCACCCTCGCTACTCGTCACACCCCCCATACCCCTTTCTCCGATCGCGGCCTGCGTTCCTTTTCATCCCACTCTCCTTCTCGTTCTCTCTCGTCTACCTATCCTGATCTACACACCAATCCCCCACTTCTTCGTCCAGTTGTCCCTTACAAGCAAGCAACCTCGACTCACCCCGAACATCTTTCTCTTTCTCTTTCTCTTACTCTTTCTCTATTCTCTTCTTTCGTCTCTCTTTCAACTTCCATCCTTCCCACCCCGTCAGTTTTCTCTCTCGTCAGCTCGTCGAGACTTTCGATTCTATCGGGGGAGATAGGAGAGCGGATGCAAGTTTCACCCGTCCTCCCGCACATTTTTTCCTCTCCTCGAGCATCGATACGAGGAGTAGTCGCATGCCGACTCGTTTGTCTTTATCGTACCGCTCACCCTTCGAACCCACACGAATACGCGTTCTCGTTCCTATAGGCTAACTCACCAACAACAACCTCACCCTTCACCGTACTGAACTCCCGCTGTGAAGGACAACAACGGAAGCGACCTTGTACGCTCTTGCTGGACAACCGCGCGTCTTTTCTACGCCATGAATCTTTTTTAAAAGATAAAAATTTTTTTATTAATATATCGACATTCCCGCGAAATATTGTTTGAAATTATTATAACGTCTACGTATCCACGAATCTTTGTTATTTTCAAATTCGTTCTAACTGAATTTCTATTGTAAATTTCAGAGGGTTATACGTTATTAATGAATTCCAGCTTTGGCGTACTGATGATTACAGGGATATATTTATAGGGAATCCCTCTGATTCACACATATATGTTTGTACACCAATTTGCTAGCATAAGCACGACCCAGAATATCAGTATGGAATATATCGGTTGTTGATGAGTTAAACGTTTCAATCGGAACGATTATATCCATGACAATAGGTTTCTCCAAGTTGCCACGTTATAACATAAAATAGAATCAACGATTTGATGTAACGCGCAAATGGCAAAGCGGAAATTGCGGAAATAAGACTACGAAATAGCATCAAATTGTTTCTATGAACACGTAAGCGTTGTCGAAGACTTGGCTCTTAATGATCGTCTAATAATTTGAATTTTAAATTTAATTACGAAAGAGTTGATATCTGTTATCAGATATTAACATCGGAATATCCTTTACAGCGTCGAACGTATGAATTAGATGAATTCGAAGAATCATTCGTAAACTCGAATTCCGAATGAAAAATATCAATGCGAACGAATGCCAGCACACGAAATGAGCATTAAAATAAATGACGCGATAAACCGAGGCTCGTGCAAAGTCTAAACCTGTCAAACACCTCTCGACAAAGCTATCGCTCGTTCGTTTAATTATATTCCAAATATTTTCGAATGAAATCGAAATTGATGAATTATTCTCGATATAAAATTAACTTTCTCTGAAATCTCGTTATAGTTATAGGTATACAAATGCGAAACGCATTACGCCGCGATAGAAAAAGAAAAAAATAAAATACGAAAGAATGTCGACGTTGTCTAT
Source organism: Vespa mandarinia (assembly GCF_050613455.1). Lineage (NCBI taxonomy): Eukaryota > Metazoa > Arthropoda > Insecta > Hymenoptera > Vespidae > Vespa > Vespa mandarinia. The sequence goes on along the minus strand of NC_140818.1, from coordinate 6,000,908 downwards.
CGGTCCAAGAGGCAAAGTCGTATTCGCACGAGTGAGAGTATACATATTCCATTGTGGTGGGGGATGTATCGAAACAAATTTTTACATGGGTCAAGCTTGTCTGCGCTTTTCGAAGCAGGCAACTAGTCCCACCCCCCCACCCTTACGGCACCATACCCCACTACCGATCGACACTCATTTATACTTTTACCACCTCCCCGTTCCTCCGGCCCATCGTGGGGATTGTTTATGACACGATTCGTTTGATTATTAGCTGTTTATACGCGACCATCGATCGAACCGCTAACTGCCATGCGACATTACGCCAACAAAACAGTACCGGTTTGCATTTCGATAAAGCCTCTTCCACGAACGTATGCTTCTACCCTTTCCAACCCTTCCTTTGCGTATCTCGTAAAACTGGTTTTGCCGGATCTCTTCAACGAATTTGTACGATACGTCGAGTTCATTTTAGTTCTCCGTGAATGTTCTTACGACTAACATCTTCTTTTTCGTTCGGTTAGTTTTTAACTAATTCTTAAAAAAATAAAAAAGAAAAAAAAAGAAAAAAAAAAAAAGAAATCTTATTTCGATAGAAATATGTTTTGTCTCGTCGCGAAGCACAACATGTTACGTTTCTTCTTCTATCTAAATATCATTCTCGACAATTCTAATACCAAATTTATCTAACATGTTTCTCTTTACACGCGTAAAAATGTTAAATAACTATATCGTAATTACGTTCGTTGACGTAATGTCACAGTTATAGTTGAGGAAATAGTTCAGTGCGGTGAGATAACGCGTACTGGATATATTCAGTATCTTATATTCTCGATTTTCCGTTTGTGAGGATGATTCATCGTACGAATAATTGAAATATTTCAGATACTGAATATTCTTTTATACGTGAATGTTGGCACGAAAAAAATTGTTATCCCTTTCGAATGGATATCCTTACGTTTTATGGTACGGTACCGTCGGCACAATACGTGACGCGACTGCTTCTTCGTCCGACTAAAGCTTACCCGTATCTACTTAGGAAATGTATTTAAGAAGTCGACCGAGTAAGAATTTCTTACGATATTTTTGAAATTATCATTAGTATTTGAACGTCAATCAAATCGAAACGATACACGTTACTATATGTTTTACTATCGTAAAACATTTACTATGGCCAATTGTTAATCACCGAAATGTAATACACGATTAAAATCAAATTTGTTTAAGAAATTAATTTCAATGTATATATATTATCTTTTATATAATGAATTTTAACGAATCTTTAATGAAAGTTTTTAACTTGTACGAATCCCTATCGTAAATTTTATATCAATATTTTTTTATAAAGAGAAAACGATGTAACATTATGTTGATTTAAAAAGCGCTCACAATATATTCGACGACAATAATAATTTATACATTAGATTTCGTTTTCTTCTATTACTACTACACCGATTTACTCACTTGGAGCACTCATATTTATTTTTATGATATTATTATTTTACGATATCGTTAAATGTCAGACTTGTGAATATAACACTGTCACAAACGACGAACCGCTTTTCTTACGATATTTTTATACAAATCCGTTTAATGTCTATAAAAACCGTTATTTTAATCATCACTATACACACACTTCACCATCACCATCACCTCTAAAGACTTTTCCCTTCGCTCAAGGAGTAGCCCTTTTAAGGAGAAAATATCCGCAATGGGCCGACAAAGGAGAACGCAATAAAGCGACCCCACGATCATCGACGAATTTATATATCACTTCCTTTTCCTTTTACTAATACAAAACGTAAACCAATAATAAATACTTTTTCATGAGAAAAGTATTATTAGCTATAATCATTGGAAGCAATATATCGTGCGAGGAAGGGACGATCGAAATAAGTATCATCGTGATAACGGCTTAACGAATCTTTACACTTCTTCCTCCGTATAATGTAAATTAATTAACAAAATTAAAAAAGCGAAAGAAAGCAGATATGACACGAAGAAAAAAACAAAAAAGAAAAAATTATTTTCATGCTAAAAACTTCATGCTATTGTCTCAGGACGTGGATTCGAAGGATCGCGACAATTTTCCAATTTAAATTGACAGACGGCATTACTTTCCGTGCGAGAGAAAAGAAAAAAAAAAGATAATTCGAAATTTTCAAAAAGTTCTTTTTAATCCTCGACTATTCGTCGATCGGAAAACGTTATCGGAGAATAGTCTCGTCCTGAGATTGATCATTAACGTTGAACGTAATCAAATCTACTAAAGAATATTGAAATGTGAGGATGGATTACGTAGAAGAACGAAGGGAAATAAAATGAATAAATGAAAAAAAAAAGCAAGACGATACATTTATAAAATATAAATTTGTTTTATCCTCGAGAACTCACCTGTCTTTCGCGTCGATCCGAAGAAGGCGAGCTGTTGTCGAGACTGTCACGAGAATACGAAAATCACAGATCGGTGCACAACGTGTCGGGATCTTTTCTCTCTCTGTCCTCCTTCATCGGAAAGTATTGTCGTCGTTTGATACGCCAAAGATAACGAGAACGCGTAAGGCGTATTAGAAGAGATACGCCGGAAGCTATCCGTGCTCGCTTCCGTGAGACGACCAAAGAAAAAAGTGTTTCGTAGAAGTGGCGCGCGCGCGCTTGTCGGTCGAGTTTTTCTTCCCCGGAGACGACGTCCTTTTCGTAAGAACCTATTACCCTTTCTCGTCCAGAAAAAAAATTGTAACCGCTATCCGTTCGTCGCTTTTTCCTCTTATCCTTCGTTCATATGGTATTCTTTTCTCTTACGATAAATATTTTTTAAATACAATTTTGGGCCTAAACTTGTATGTACCGATACGTTCTTTTGATTTGACTTCTTTTTTCTTCCTCCTCTTCTTCTATTACTTCTTCTTCTTCTTCTTCTTCTTCTTCTTTTTCTTCCTTTTATATTTTTCCCCGTTGATTTATCGTACGCGTGTATCGTTTTACTCTTTCTTCTTTTCTTTCTTTCTTCTTTCTTTCTCTCTCACTCTCTCTCTCTTCTTTTTTTTTTACTTTTGCGCTTCCTCTTTTCTTATCTCTTTTTTTTTTTTTTTTTTTTTTTTTTTTTTTTTTTTTTAAATCCTTTTTTTCGTCTAAAGTTGTTGTTGCTTCCTGTTGCTGGTTGAGTTTTTTAAACGTTTTTTTTTTTTCCTTTTTATTCTTTTCTCGAAACAATATGTACAAATAGGATTTTTCGCGCGACGTGTACGATTACGATAAACGACGTGGACGAGGATGAGAAGGAACAACGAGGGCGGCCCCCGGGGTGCTCGTCTCTTTTCGCGTGGGGCCCGGCTGATGAACGTGGCCGATGAGCGCGCGGCTAGAGAGAGCTTGGGCTGCGTGGCAGAGCGCGAACTTGCGGGCTTGCGGGCGCACTGGCGCACACACGGCGCTCACCACTCTCTCGCACCGCTCTCTCGCGCACACGAGCCGGCCGCGGCGTAGGCGGAGAGAGGAGAAGCTCTCCGCCGGCGGATGCTGTAAGCCAAAGGGAGAGAAGCACGCGCCGCGCAGACCGTCGCCGCCGTCGCCGCCACCGCCGCCGCCACTGCCACCGCCACCGCCGCCACCGCCGCCGCCGCCGCCGTTGCTGCTGCTGCCACCGCCGCCGCCGTCGCCGCCGCCGCCGCCGCCGCCGTCGTCGTCGTCGTTTCTCCCTCCCTCTAATCTCCTCACCTCCCTTGATTCTCCTACATCTCTGATAGCCCGGACGGTGGCGCCTCCGACGTACGTTCCGCAAACCTCTCGACCCTTCCTCCGCCTCTCGCGGTTCCTCGTCGTGAACACTCTCGGATGAAATCGCTCGCTCGTCGAGAGCGACAATGACGGAGATACGAACGAACTTAACTTCGCGCCTTTTTTCCCCTACCCTACCCTCGCGACGACTTTTTCTTCGGCATGGTCTTCATTCCCTTTTTATTATTTTCTCGAGGGAACGTTGGAGATGTTTAATTCTCTTTTTTCTTTTTTCTCTCTTTCTTCTTTTTCTCTCTCTCTCTCTCATTTCTTTTTTTTCTTCCCCCTTCTTTTTTTCAGGTAATACTACAGCTTGTTATCGATGAATGAATTTGGCTTTTTCTTTCACGATCACCGGGCAATAATTGTAAGGATTTAGAAAGGGTTGTGGAAAATATCATGGCAAATGATGTAACCATTGAAATAAGAAAATTATCTATCTAAAATGTCTATTTATTTCGAAATAAAGAATTAGCAATTTTTTTTTAGGTCATTTTTCATTTAATGGCTTAATACGTAACATTTTTCGAAATAGAAATGAAGAAATACTTTACGCGATAGTCGAAAAGATGAGGGGAGGAAACAAAAAAAGAGATAAAGAGATGCACGAAGAGAGGACGCATGTTCTCCCTTTTAATGAGTATTACGAGTCGAATCTCTGTCGATAAAAGAAAATCTCCAAATACTTCGAAGAAAAATCGATTCGATCGTAGTATTACGTCCTAAGTGTTGTAAGGTTTTCAGATTCATTTACATGTTGATGAAAAGGGTTACTGGACAGTGGCGAGCTCTTGCTTAGGTGGTCGCTATTGGAACTAAGCTGTTTGGGTTCTATCTTCTCTCCTTCTACTCTTATTCTCATCTCCTCCTAGTTCTCTGATGCTTTAGAATCATATCCTTCTTTAGATATCGATCGTTTTTTCGTACACGTAACTTTATGCATTCGAGTTTGAAGATTACGTGATATACGTATCCTCTTCAAGTCGAAATAATATACGAACGTGTAGTAAAAGTTTCAATTGAAAATGTTTTCTATAAACATTTATGAAAAAAAATTACGATCGTCATTAATATTAATTCAATTGGGTTAACATTATTTTTAATTATCATTCGCTGTCATGTAAGAATCAATTATGAGACCTTCCTTTTTTTTTCTTTTAGCTTAATCAAAGTGTTTACATTGGAGGCAGTACGACCATCCGGTCTAGTATAAGGTGGTCGTTCTTTGGCATACAGAGAAAAGTGCAGCGTCCTCGCTCCCCAACGTTTGGACGCAGCTGCGCGCGATACCCGATCAGTGGCCGGTATTTTTATTCGCAGATTTTAAGGTCACTTGTTGCTTGTTTAGTTATGTCGGATCGTATACACGCTACTGGCCCCACCACGGTATTGGTAGGTATGTGGGCGCGAGCGTGTGCGCCGGGATGCTCCCTCTCTCTCTCTCTCTCTCTCTCTCTCTCTCTCTCTCTCTCTCTCTCTCTGTCTCTCTTTCTCACTTGCTCGCTCTCGTAACGTGCATGCCGTACACGTGGGGACAAAGCGAGTTGCGAAGATGTATGTGGTGCATCGAGAGTAGGTGCACGCGCGCACGCGTTCACACACCTACTTGCATACGTAGATGTGCCATCGAACCGATAGGTGGACGGCCTGTCGATTTCATTTCCCCCCCTCCAAAACGACCCACAGAAGAGTAGGGAGAAAGAGAGAGGGGAGTAGAGCGTTCTACTGTTTTTTCCGGTTTTTTTTGTTCCTTTTTTCCAAGGGTGTTCGTGTTTCTCGTTGTGGTTTTTTTCGGTCAGCTTTCGCTACTCCCGCGTCCTCCTCGCTATCCTTGCTTCTTTTACTATCTGTCCACGTATTCGACTTTCCTTCTCGACGTTCGCACGCGCGCACACCGATTCTCTTTCTTTTTTCTCTTCTTTTTACTCCCCCTCATTTTACCGCGAAGTTCTCTTTGCGCGTTCGAAAGTGAATCAGATCTGTCTGTTACGAATGTCGCGTAACGATCTTCGGTTATCTATCGAGGACCTTCATCGTAATTAGACGTTCTTTATAAAATATTCATAGATCGATTAACTCTCGCCGTTATCTTCTTATTAATATCAAGAATTATTTTTACTCTGGTAATAGTACGTAATTAAGAATCAAAACGATCGTTTGAGTAAATTTTTTAATTTTATAGAAAAAAAGAACAAAAAAAAAAAAGAAAAAAAAAAGAAAAGAAAACGAACGAAAAAAAAAAAGGGAAAATGACTCGTTAAAGAAAACTAATAGGAATTGTCAAAATTTAATGAGTAACAAGTAAATTTTCTTTCCTCGATATATTTTACGTAACAAATCGTTTTCATTCGTATTTGCGCAAATAAACGTGTTTAAGTAACGAGAAGGAAACATCAATAGATATAGAGTAACATAGATACACCGGCTGAACCGAGCATGGTCGCACACTTGCGGGACGGTTGATTTGCGAGCGTCCAGTTCCATAGATCGAGCAGATCGATATCGTCGACTCCCTAGAGTCAGTCTTTTCCGCCTTCCTACTCAATCAAGCTGGAATGTATGTGATCTGTACGCGCCGTGTGACCCAAACCTACGTGCCGATCTCGATCCCGAGATTCGTCGAAAACACATGGCCCTTTTTAAACTTTAAAATGCCGCTTTTGCAATCAATGTTGAAATTTTAGAGTAAAAGATCCAATAACTTCTTTCTATATAAAATTTGTCGTTTCTTCGATATCACATTAATAATAAAAAACTTTTTCAATTTATTGTAGCAAAACAAAATTTAATGAAAAAAGTTACATCAAACAATAATTAGTATAATAATTACAACAGGGTATATATATATATATATATTGTGTATATATATATATATATATATATATATATATATTGTAATCGAAGATACGACGACCGAATTATGTAAACATGTAAATCTGGAAATCTCGAGGTGGAGCGTTATGCATCGACGATCGATAGAAAGTACGGCAATGCTCGTTGATTTCTCCGCGACGATAAGAGAGAACGATAATTGGACGCACTTGTATCAGCTTCATCTGGGATACATACTTAGCAATAGTAATGTTTCCACTCATATCTCGAATCTTTGCTGCCATTTCCATGATTGCTCATCCTGTTATAAGACATTTTCTCATCGATCGTCTATAGTTTTTTGATTTCAATCAAATAATTGACGATTAAAGTTCTCTTTAAAAAACGAAATCTGTGGATTCTATTATATTCGCTAATTTTTTTTATAAACATTGACAAATATATAAATGTTTCTAATGAAAGATATATCTAAACCTTTAAATGTTAATATTAAACGCTATATTATTTGTCATTCTATATTAGCAAATTGTGAGATCGGAGATCAGATCGATTAATACATACATCGTTCACAATTGTCCTCTTATCGCGCCATAGGGATTTCGATATATCAGAACGATAAGATCTTGCGAGATAAACATCGCGCGATGGATTCCTTCAAGCTGTGAGGAAAAGTTTCGGTCTATGGATCCGAAAAGTGACGGACCAACATGAAAATGAACGGAACGTTTGGGCTGTTAGCTGCTGGTGACAGCCACGGTATTAACATTCCTACTCTGAACAGAAACTTCGAGCTCGATGATGTGCCAGAAATACGTACATATATACGCGCGTGTGTGGAAATTCAAGAATACAGACACGATAACCCTTGTGCGAATATCACTTGTAACTCCTGTTCGTGGGACGAATACATTCATGCACACAATCACACAGACGAAGAACGTCTCTACGGTGGAATATCGGGGGTGCTTTCGTACTCGTTTCCCATAATAATTCCTCAACGTAGAATGACGCACACGCGTACACACGTTTGTGAGAAGGTCCAGCTACGTTGGTTGAAAGCTACCAGTTCAACTTCGTTTCTCTCTACTACCTCATTTGCCCTCCTCCCGTAAACCTTTCTCTCTCTCTCCTTCTCTCTCTCTCTCTCTTTCTCTCTCTCTCTCTTTCTCTTTTCCTCCTTTCGTCTCTTCCCTTTATACCTTCTCTCGTTCTCCCCACTTTTCTCCTTTTCTCTCTTCCTTCCTATCCATATCTCTCTCTTTCTCTTTCTCTTTTTCTCTTTCTCTCTCTCCTTTTCTACTCAGACTGCAGTCAAACGGAATCCGCTCAACCTTTGACCGGGCCGAATTAAAGCTTTTAACTGTCGTATTGTTTTTGATGGCTCATTTTCTCCCGCGAAATTGTTTTCCATGCCTCCTCCGACCGTACGTTTTAGGTGGAACCATGTCCCATGTCCCTCGTTTTGGATCCTCGATCGTATCTTTTTTCTTCTTTGGAGTAACTTTTTGAAAAGCTTTCGCTTGCAAAATTTGTTCTATTTAATATCTTTAAACAATACTATTTCGAAGCACGCTATTTTTTCCAATATTTCATACAAAATATTAGCATATCGAAAATAAAATTCATACATGTAGTTCCTTCCAGAAATGATTTGATATAGTTATCTCCTATTCTCCTATCACATTCTGGGGAAACACATTCTCCGAATGATTCCGTGGTGAGAATCCGCAACACGTTCCAACCAGGCATAAGCACGTACAACATAGAAGAACATAATTATGTTCATTACGTACATGTTCATTCTCTTAATCGTTTATTTTTGTTCAATTCATTAGACGCAAAAAACAAAAACAAAAAAAAAAGAAATGAAAAGCCAGAGCCCAAAGTGTATTTTGAATTAAGGTGACGAACACAAAAAGAACAGGATTTTATTCTCTATAGGACCACTTTGCTTGTTATTCTTCAAAGGACCACCCGTTGACTTAGCCGGCAATAAGTTTTACGATAAAGGACTTCCTTTGGTATAAAACGATCTTAAGTAAGGTAGGTGCGAAGGAAGGTGCCTTTAAAAGATGTCCTTGGAAAAAAACGAGATTAATGAATGCGCAACGAGAACGGTATGGGTGTCGGTTGGACGTTTTCTTAAAGGGCAAGTAATTACGAACAACACGAAAGAACATCCGGCCTTTTAAATGGGCGAACTTTCTTGAAGAATTTAGGTCTCTTCTAGAAGACTGAGTACTTTCCGATGCGTGACCAGGCTCCCTTAGCTCGTTGTCTCAAGTTGGGGCCCCCTACAGGTGCGAGCCAACGGATCGTCGACGTTGTCCAACACGCATCCTGTATGTTTCGCCCTTTGTAGCTCGCCTTTAACGCATTGCTGCTCTTTCTTAACCGATTCTCCTTCGCCTCCACGCGAGTTCTTTATCTTTCAGGACGTTACAACTGTCATTCTGCTTACTTTCCAACGGACTTTCGAACGGACGTATGCGGATCATTCTTTGAAATCTAACAAGTTTGATATAATTCGTAATAATGCACTAGATTGGAACGTTTAAAAAATTTTATACAATTGTTTTATTAAGAATAGAAGTAGAAAATTTAATCGAACCGTAGTAACTAAGTACATGAAATCGATCGGTCTTCCTTCTCTATCTCTCTCTTTCTTTCCCTATCTCTCTCCTCCCCTATCTCCATAGTTCTAGTATCCCCTAACTCTATTGCCGTACCTAGTAATGGTCTTCTTCCCTTCTTTACTCAGATATCATCAAAGTTCCTACTATTTGGCTTAAAAGAAACGTGGCGACAACAGCAAAGATATTTTTTCAGTTTCCAGTTATAATCAAGCTTGCGTATCGACGTGAGATTAATATTCAGAGAAATAAATATTTATTTTGCGATCAAGCAGCAACAGGTAGTAGGCGGCGATGTAATTAAAGCGCACAGTTTAAACATTATCTGAACAACGTTTTCAGCTTGCTCGCTTTCTCGCTCGCTCACTCGCTTGGACGGTTATACGATAATTATTTATGGTAATAGATGTGCAACGCGAGCCCGCGTATGGGATTTATAATGTAATCGATATCCACGGAAAAGTATCGGCTCGTTGTTGTCCCGTTTTTATCTATACGTTTCGAGGGAGACCGCGAGAGCAGTTCGAACGAGTCGCTCCCTCATTATGCGCCGCTACACGCGACTGTTCACACGTGCACTTATATATGTGTATATATGTATATATATGTATGTATATATATATATATGTATGTATATATGTATATATGTATATACATATATATGTATATATACATATATATGTAGACGGAATTACGAATAGACTTTGAACGTCATGAAAGTGAAAAGCAATCGAACGCGAAAGAGAACGTTTGATTTTACAAATTCATTTGTATACGCGTATATATACGTATCATGTATATTTATTTTATTAGAACCCATTATTATTTCTCGTTGCAGAGGGTGAACCGTATAACGTGATCACTTTTACTCATTACAAAATTAAATACACATATTGTTAAAAGAGAAAATGAAAAACAATTAGCAATTGATCATTTTACACAATTCACGCTTTACGTACGACGGATTATTATTAAATTCATTTTTATCGAAGAACGAAAATAAATGGAATAGAAGTAAAGGGGAAAAAGGAAAGCGATAAGATATATATACACATGGATACAAGTCTACATATATATATATATATATATATATATATATATATATATATGTATATACAGGTATACTTATATACAAGGTCGTGGAAAAAAAGGAGCTCACTCGCGGAATATGGCTAAGTAATTGTATGCGGAAGTGTAATGGCGCGATGGTGGACGCGATAATTAAAGGGCGTGACTGGCGAGAGCTAAGATATAGACGCGTGACGCGTGCTCGCTCGAGCGAGCTCGCTAATGCACGCACGCATCGCATTACGTCGCGCGAATCGACCACTACTCGGGGCAAAGAGCCCCTTTTGTGGGATAAAGGAAAAACAAGGGAGGAAAAGGTTACGAAAGGGTGCCCCTCTTCTCTCGTAAACACCTTTGTCGAATCTCGACACTTTTTCTTGCGTGTTGAATTGAAAATCCAAACCTCATCGTATTCCTATTTTGTTTTCAATTCAATTCCTGCGTTGCCTCGTCTCTTTATATTCGTATCGTAAAAGGCTTCGCTTTCTCTCATCGTCCTCCCACCACCCTTTCTCTCTGTCTATCTGTCTCTCTCTCTCTCTCTCTCTCTCTCTCTCTCTCTCTCTCTTCGTCTCTTCCTCTTTCTCTCATCGTCGTTCTTCACCTTCACCCGGCATTAATCCACTCATTTCGAAGGCTCCTACTGACAGACGTGAAATCATATTATCTTTCGTTGACGCATCAAAATATGAAGTACCACGCGCTCGCGAGCCGCTCTTGTTTATAAGCTGGCATTACGGGACCGTGCGAATAATTTCTTACCGCACGGTATACGCGTAATTATCTTGCTCGAGGATTATATGCCACTTGCGCGGAGGTCTTTAAAATAAACCGTGGTATATTCGAGATCGTGAAAAAGCCGACTGATTAAAGGGATAAAGGGCGGAAAGAAAAAGGGTGAGTGCCTACGCACGTCTGTGAATTTATATGTGTGTAACTATTATACCATAATCGAGATACTTTTATAGCCTTGCACGATTATTTAGTTGTTTTATTATCTCTTCAACTTTTTCCCCTTTAAATAATATCACAGTAGAGATACCTACGTGAACGTCTTGCGAGAACACAATATCCACTGTTATACTTGTTCATTATGTTTCTAGTGGAGATGGGTCGGTAAACGAGACAAAGATTTCAATCAAGATATGGTACTCGACTCCAAACAAGGATTATCTTAGGGAGACCTTATCCAGTAGGGACCATCTTCGTTTGCAAGACGCATCTAATACGCAGATTAATTAACGTTTTCAAGAAGCAACGGAACCAATTTACGAGGAGCATGAAAAACATTATCGAATTTGAAAGTACCCGTATTCAACGAAACTTTATACTCATTTTGTTTTATTACGTCGAAGCACGGAGCTAGCGAAATTTCGTTCGCACGAAAATTATTTTTGTTTGGAATTCGACCGTTTAAAGGCTTCGACGAGGAGCTTCCGCCGAGCGGAGCTAAGTGGAGGACCTCTTTTTCGTGCTAACTCGCAGTTTCCGAAATTCATGAATGCGAATGTATGGATGCGTACGTGAATACGTGCGTATATGCGTATAGGTTTATACGGGAGCGAGAGCAGCATTCGAAGTACTCACTTTAATCTATGAACAAAAAAGAAGGGGGTGTTGGTAAATAAATCGATGGAAAGCATCGGCGCGCAACGGGAAAAGTGTCGGCAACACGCGAGAGTACAATGAGGTATTAATATTCCCATTTGGCTTCGATTTCCTGGAAAAACGTTTGATGGAGATAAAATTACCAGCAACAACGGTACAGTGTCACTATAAATCAACTCCATACTCCTATCGATATCGTATCGAATGAAATCCAAGCAATTATGCCGAGGCCGATTGAGAATCGAGCCTTCAAATTTCGTTTCGTATCGCGTTCGGCACTTTCATTTTTTTTTTTTTTTGTTTTTTCTTTATAAAAACATTTATGCAACTTCTTAATATCGAACATTTTATAATCAATTCTTTTTTCAATTTTTCTCAAACAATCGAATATCTTTATATTTAATTACTATTTATTATAAAAATGAAAGAGATCATTTCGAACGTATAAGCTTATCTATTAGGACGTTTCACGTTTATATATTTCGTTTGTTATCAACAATACAATGATAAGAAAATTGCTTTTTCTCTTATAGAGAAAATCAAAAGAGCAAATAGCTTTTGTAGAAAGGACGAAAGTCAATGAAGCTTGATGCCTAACCGTAATTCTTCCCAAACGTTAGTTCTGTGTACGGACATTCTCAATAGGGTTACCGTATCAGTAGGTCGTCTGCATTGGTGTAGTGGGATACAGTGGTTCACCCCCGTGGTGCACCCTCTGATAATAGCATTATGACTCGCCTGATTGTGGAAATAAACACGGGATCGTATGGGGCGCGACGTGTACGTGCGTATACATATATATATATATATATATATATATATATATATATATATATGTATAAACGCCTACACGCATCGGCGCGAACGCGTTGCCCCGGCGCGGTTCATTAGGCCGCTTAAATGCAACGCGACAATAAATACGCGTCCTCGGTCAATCGATGGGATCAAGAGAGAGAGAGAGAGAGAGAGAGGGAGAGGGAGGGAAGAAAGGTGGGAGGGAAAGGGAGAGAGAGTATGTCATGAAACGATCGAACCGTCATTCGATACAATCGTACTACGGTTTAATGTACTACAAGCAGCAAACCAATTGTTTTTTCACCATTAACGAAAATCACGATCAAAGGATAACACATCGCGAAAAATTCGGAAAATTTTATTGATAATTGTTGGAAAAATTTGGAAATTACTTTAAAGATAATCGCGAGATTTCCATGGTATAATAGTTGTAAGTAGAATGAAATCACCGAGAAATAATTCCACGATACATTTTGATATTTGGTAAGGTAAGATATTATACAAGCTTGTACGACGGTAAAGCAATATTTAGGAGGCTGGAGGCGTACCTGTATAATGTGAAGATATACGAAAGGCGCTATTTTTTTCTATCGTTAGTATTATAACTTCCCTTTTTTAACCGGACATACTTAAACCGTGGTAAGTTTTTCGATCAATAAACGAACGTATATGTATGAAATTTATTTTAATTAAAAATAAAATGTTTCGAATGGAGACAGAATACTTGAAATAAATAAATAAATCGTAAAATGAAGAATTAGGATGCATAATGTTCTTTTTTTTTGTTTTTTAATTGGAGTGTGATACAAATGAACAAATGATGAAAAATGAAATATTAGTGATGAATTAACCCGTCATTATCGGTTAACATGTTAATTAACGCTTCAATTACTAAATAAATGATACAGATATTATATCGCTTGTTTAAATCATCGTATATCGCGCTTTTAACGCGATCAAACATTTATATAGGATCTAGAAATGAAAGAAAAGGATAGAATTTAAAAAGAACATTAGCGGACTTGGAATAATAAGGACGATGGAAAGGGGTGTCGAGATACAAACGCCAGGAATATTTCTCGTAGGAACGATGTGACGAGCAACAGGCACCTCGATTCAAGAGCACGTGCACTCGGGCTGCCTCAGAATCTTTGGTATTTGATCGGTATCGATGGGGGCCAATACGTGCGTATCGAACGCGGAGAGGCGCGTCCAAGGTACGCGCTCGCGTTGTCCACGCGCCTCTACCAAACGCTATGGTATAGAGAACGCGTTTCGACGTGTGTGTGTTTGTGTACTGCCAGTTGCTCGTGTAAATGGGTAATAGGGTCAGCGTGCTAGCGGGACACACGAAAGGGGGTTGCTACCCCCTTTTCGTCACCCTCTCATCCGATCGTTCACACAACAAGTTTCTCTCATCGATCCGATCGATCCCACCGATCGATTTCGCTTACTCCTATTCGCAAATACAAAGGAGCATGATTCTAGTCATCGCATAACAGATAGATTATCGCACAATGAACAATTGTCGAGATCGACTTTGATGAAAATTTGACGAGATTCTTAATTAATCGTCTTTGACTTTTTGCATTTCTTAATTATATTCTGATCAAGGAATGAAATTGATATTGTATATGATTACAATGGATTTTCAATATAAGCTGTTTAGCTTAAAAAAGATGAGAAATATTGTTTCTGAATTTGTATTCAATAATTATTATATTTGTAATATTTCTTTCATAAATATAGATACTTAGAACGTAGAAGCAGTGTTATTAACAATATATTGCGATTTGTGTAGGGTTGAGAAAAATCGAAATATAGTCAAATTCTAATCACGAATATTACAATCTTTTGTATACCATAAACTCGTCTCTTTGATGTATTCGTTGGTTTCGGAGAATTACGGGTTAAAAGTTTTGTATACCGAACACGGTTGCGGAGTCCAATAATTCCAGGCTGTATAGAAAGAGACATATATATATATATATATATATATATATATATATATATAAATATATATATATGTATATATATATATATAAATATATATATATATGTATGTATATATTTGTGTTTCCTTTTTACAACCTCGTAAATCGCGTTTCCGTTAAACTGCGCTTTTTATAAAGTAGTTCGAAAGTTACGTTATCCGTTCCTATTTTGACTATCTCAGTTGGGTGACGGTCACAATCGTGGCCGGATTATCTGTGCGATATCGACTATTTCATTCGCTTGCTCGGTCAGCTTCGTCGACCCACGAACTACCAAAATGATACTGGAGTAGGAAGTGCTGGAAAATTTAAAAATACTATACTTGCACACGCATACTTCCATTCCCTCGATGCTCATTAATTATTCCCGCTCGAGGTGAGTTCACAAAGTCGTCTCTCGCGTGACCAGAAACTCGAGGGTGTGCCATAGTCCTTCATCCGCCTATTCACCATTTCTCAGCATTCTCATCCGTAGTGTATTAAGACATTACGATCTTAGAGATTACGTGAAACTTTTTTCCCCGAACTTATCTCTCTTTAACATGGTAAATGCTTCAGTATACTTAACTTTTTCTTTTCCTCATTGTTCATAATATTTTTAATCTTTATGTAAATTCTCGTCGGATGAATTTTTTTTTTCCATCAGAAATCAGGGCTAAAAGATGATCAATTAGCTTTAGAAAATGAAAGAAATAATACAAGATAGTTAGTTAAAATCGAAAAACGGAAAAGCCGAGTTTCTTGTACGTCTTTCGGTGTCCGAGAAGTCCGTTTTACGAGAGTATTCCGACAGGAAGAGCTTCAGGGGAAGGTTGGGGTAAAGGGTGAGAGATGGTAGGGAGAGAGAGCAATCGACGAAGCTAGAGGCATGTAATAAGAGAGCAGTGCTTTCGGCTCCCTCACTCTCTTTCTCTCTCGCTTTCTCTCTCTCTCTCTCTCTTTCTTTTCCTTCCCCTCTCTCTCTCTCTCTCTCTCTCTCTCTCTCTTTCTCATTCTCTTACTCTTTCTCTCTTGCACTCCGTTTCGCTTTCTCTGTCTATATGTATCTCTCTTTCTCTCTTGTACGTTGCATGGGACGATGTTGTCCAGTCGCTGGATCTCCGTGCATGGGGGTAGAAACGGAGGTGAAACGAGGGCCGAGGGGTGTCCAGTGACGATGGGTCGTCATGGCAACCGACTGCACCACCTCATCACCCCGTGCATCCCCCATGGCTGCAGTTCGAGTTTGCGAGCGGAACTGCATCCTGCGGACGAGGGAACCCTGAATTTCGGTGGATAAGTACGGAGCCGTGCGGGGTGAAGGGTAGTCCGCCGGGAAAAGGGAGGAACGGACAGTCACCCCTACGCGAATCTATGTCTAATGATTATCGTTGCCTTCTCGGGGCCGTTCGCGTGTAGCCGCTGCCGTCTCCTCGCTTGGACTCGTTCTGTTTAAAATAAAAAGCTGCTTTCAATGATACCGAAACGAGCTATAATATCTCTGATTTTTTTTTTGTTATGTATATATATATATATATATATATACATACTAGAATATCGATTATATAAATGAAAATTTTTTGATAAAAGAACAGTAACTTTTCTTATGATTTTGAGATTGTACAAAAAAAAAAAAAATGAAAAAAAAAAGGTAAAGAAAAGAAGATATTCCTCTGGATAGATTTTTATAAATAAAATCGCACGAAACATCTAATATTTTTGTTCTTTCCAAGAGAATAATGAAACTCTAAGCCTTACAAAATATTTTTAAATACGTATTATATATTCCACGTTTCACCACGATTTTCATTCTATAAAGTATAATTCGATTTCTATTCAATAATTTATTTATTTCAATAAAATGAAAACATGGAGGAGTTATGTGCGCGTTAATGCAAAAATTTCACGAGGTATGCGGATGCATTATTACGCTCACCACGTAATTTGAAAAGTGGCTACATTTTTGTCAAAATTTTTGCTAAAGAATAAAAAATAAAAGTAAAAGAAAAGAGAGAGAGAGAGAAAGAAAAGAGCAGTCGCGCGAGGAAAGTTCCATGATGTCGTTCGTCTCGTACGATGAAATAACGATTTTATATGTTTTATCGATAGAAGAATCTTGCTCTATAGCGTGATAACAACGACGTAAAAAGAATAAAAAAAAAAAAGAAAAAAAAGAAACGAAGAGGTGATAGGAGAAAGGTATTCTCGATAAAATACTCGAGGATACACGCTCAGCCAGATTCGATCGATCTTTCTTCGAGGAAAATATCGTTGAGTCGAGCCAAGTCGAGCAACGAAATCGGTAGATTTATAATCGGTTGAGCTATAATCGGTCTAGTCGATGATGAAAGTAAACGCATAGGAAAAGAGAGAACTAGACCGCTGACAAGGTGGTTGTAGGGAGTAACCAAGTAACGTAGGAGTCTCGTGTAGTACAGAAGAGAACGATCGAACGATAGACAAATAATGACTTCTGCTCTGCGATAAGAGCTAGCCGCGATAACGGTCGACTCGTTCGACTCGGTCGACTCAGCGAATCTCCTTGAACCAGGCCAATCGTCAGCGTTTTACGCGAAACACGACATTAGGGCTCACCTGGCTCGCCTGATGGACGTGCACGCGACTTTGAAAGTTTTTCGCGGGGACGACGGTAGCGACTCGACTAGTAGCGGTTCTACTACTCCTCCTATACGGGAAGGCGCATTACAATATTTATCTTATTTATCGGAGGTTTGCGCCATTTTCTGATCTGATTCCGCGATAGCGGTCACGTACAACCCGTGGCGACGGAGACAACACACAAGGTGGCGTGCCAGAAAATTATTATATGCCTTACTTTGCCGTCTGTCTGCCGAGTGAATATTTTATTAATTCCATAAAGCCCGTACACTGGACTCTCTCTTTCTCTCTCTCTCTCTCTCTCTCTCTCTTTCTCTCTTTTCTCTTGCTTTCATTCTCGCTTCTCAGGCAACGTCGATGGAGGTGTCTCTCGTTTGGCACGAAACGATCAGTGGATAACTGATAATTTTACGTTAGAGACGAAAATGATGTCAACGTGGATACACGAAGCGGGTATTCTCGTTGCCTCAATTTGGTCGCTTTTTAATATTCGTTACATCAGCAGTTAGCATTAGACTTCTTCGATATTTCGTGCAATTGTATGAATCTTCTCGTTAACCGAAGAAATTCCTCATAAGATCGGTCTTCGGCTTTCATGTCCTCGAGCCATTGAGAAACACGGTCACGCGCGGATCCATAATGGCTAGGAGCCAGAAAGTTTTGTCCTCGAAGGGAGAAGAGCCGAGTTCTCGCGGTATCCTTAGGTCGAAGGATACCCAAAGCTGGCAACTATGAATTTATGCAAATCGAGATAAGACTGGCAGATTTCCGTGACCTCGACTGCACGAGTCTCAGCCATCGGCGTATAGCGCAGCTTGCGAAGTGGCTTACCGTTTGGACTTCGTGCCCTCCGGACTAACTAGACTAGTCAAACGGTCCGAACTATCCTCGGACTTAACCGACTGTTAAGTTCGACTAGAGTTACTCGCAAGACCGAGCCCGTGTAATCCAACGGATCCTCGGAAATGCTTCGGCGTAAACGTCTAAGCGTCGGTCCTTGTCCCTGGACGATTCTAAATTCATGACGTCAAATGTAAAGGAACTTACTTATATAGAGTATACAAGTTTTACTCTTATAAAAGTAAAATAGTTTGATTTGACGTGTTTAACGATTACTTACTTGAACTTGCTAGATGACTTTGTAAAAGAATCAAACAAGTGATATAGATCTAGGCCGAAGGGCATGATAAATGCTTTAATTAGAAACATCCACATTGTCTGGATAAAATCGACGTCGTTCGAAGCAGCCGTAAAGACACGGAAAAAAATAGCTACGTACGCGTACTAGGTAGATACATAGAACACGCAGGTTTTGACATTATCGCGATCGCTACGCGTCCTAAGGGACCTGTCTTGATTTCAAAATCGTCTTCTTTTTTGTAAACGCGTCGAGCAGATCTAGATAGGTTGTACGCCGACTCATTAATATTCCATGACGGACTTAATTGACGCGATATCAACTAGGGACCTTGCGGAAAGTCATCGAACGACAGTAGTGTGTCCGCTCTCAGGGAAATAACGAATGCAAGGAATCAATTGTGCTAGCCGAGATAGTCCTCGTCTCTTCCCGCAAGGTGGGCGCGCGCAACGTAGCTTCGACGTAAAACTAAGAGCTAGGGAGCTCAAAACCGATAAGATCGTTCGCGTGAGTCTACTCGGGGGTAGTTTGCCCCAAATGGCTAGTCCCATTTCCCTCTTTTATAAGTAGCCACCGTTTCGACGTGTTTCCATCGTTGCGACCACGTAACGCCCGTTTCTTTTTCATCCTTCCTGTCTTTTCACATTATAAGCTACGTTTTCGTCAATTCCCCCTCCCTCGAAGCTCCAATTACAATGAAAAGCAACAATACACCATGTGAGTGTATTTATTTCATCTTCTCAAGTATCTTACCTTATGTTTGATATCTTACACGCTTATCATACTCCTTATGTGATAAAGCTGATAAGAAAAGTTCATCGATAATCGACTATATCATTCAAATTCGTATGCTCTTCTCGCGCATGCGTCACTTGAGTTTCTCAAGTTTTACGACAATTTAAATACTTCCCCCTTCATAGCGGACTCAAATTTTATTCGAAAAAATTCAGTAGAATCAAAAAAAAAAAAAAAAAAAGAAAGAAAAAAAAAGAAAAAAAAAAGAATAAGACGAAGGGTGAGTGGGATTCGAAAGAGACGATAGCAACTAGCGACTGGTTTATTAACGCCAAGCCGAGTAGCAAAAGCGGTGGTAGGAGCGAGGCCGAGGGTGGATTTGAGCTGAAAAAATCTGCCTATTCCTTCGGATTCCGAGCTGTTCGGGGTGTCCTTTTCCCCCTTTCTCTACGGAGGGCCGCGAAGAGGTACTTTTCGGGGCCGTGCGAATCCCAACGAACAACCGAGCGAGCGAGTGAGCAAGCAAGAGAGAAAGAGAGAGAAAGAGAAAGAGAGAGAGAAAAAGAGAAACAGAGAGAGAGAGAGAGAGAGAGAGAGAGAGAGAGGGAAAGAGAGAAAGAGGAAGAGCGATAGAGAGAGCTGGCAAGCTGAAATCCTGACGTCCTGACGTGGCAGTGCGAGAGATCGAGCGCGAGATCGGGCTTACGAGTGCCCGCCGCGCTTCCACTTACACTTGCGCGCTTGGACGCGCTCAGCTAAGCTCAGCACATTGCTGTATGCCTAGCGGCTTTACCCTCGACAATGTTTTCATATTGTGCCGCGCGCCTGTTTATGGGCACGGGCCGCCTACTTGGCCAGCATTTTGCTCGCTTTTCTCCGCTTCTTCTCTCTTCTCTTCTCTTTCCTCTTCTTGGCTCAGCTCCTTCTACACCATCCGCGACTGCAATCTCTCTCTCTCTCTCTCTCTCTCTCTCTTTCTCTTTCTCTTTCTCTCTCTCTCTCTTCTTTCCCCTCTTCCTATCTTTCTTTTTTTCCCGATATCTCGCTATCCTTCTTTCTCTCTCATCGTTGCAAGAATCAACGTGTCTCTTGGTTTTCAGCTTTACCTTCTTGTTCTCTTACGAGAACGAGCTTAAAAGCGCTGAAGGACTCGCGGGACCTGCCTCCACCGCCTCATCGCTGGAGAACTTGAAAGGAACCTCCAAGAGAGATACTCGACTCGGCTCGAGTACTTCCCTCGGCTTACCGTTTGTCTCCGCTTCTTTCTCTCTCTCTCTCTCTCTCTCTCTCTCTCTCTCTCTCTCTCTATCTCTCTATCTCTCTATCTCTCTTTTTTCTCTCTCTTCTTCTCTTGCTCGTTCTCTGTCCTTTCACCTTCTCTTCCTCTCCTTCTCTTGGTATATTTTCCTTCTTTTTTTTTTTCGAACCTACCCGAATCCAGGCCCGAGTCTCAACATGGTACAGCTCTTCGCGTTCGTACCTGTTCGCACGAGGACGACTTTGGTGTGCCGGTTCAAGTACGTCGATGGCGCCCGTTTATTTCTTCTGAATGCGATTCGGTCCACCTGTCGTTCTTCTCTTTTTTCATTACTTTTTTTCTCTTTTCTCTTCTTATACTTCGCACACCTTCGCGCTTCGCGAAAGAGAAAGGACGGCGAGTGCTTGGAAGAAGTGCGACGAATCGACGCTTCGAAAAAACGCTTGGGCTATTTTCTTTTCTTTTTCTCTTGCTCTCTCTCTCTCCCTCTACCTCTCTCTCTCTCTCTCTCTATCTTTCATTCTCGTCGTCCCTTGCTTTAGACGTGATCGTTAATGATAAGATTTCATTACTTTTCTTTTTAACTTCGTCTTTTTTAACTTCAAAGATCTGTCGATTTATTCAATCTTGACAAATTATCTTTATTATTTTATAGATAATCATCTTTTATAGAGAACGATTTGACATGGATAAGATTGGATACGTATATGGCAAGAAGCATGAGATATGTTGCCCATGTGTTAAAATCATAAGCTTTGATTTTAAATATCTATGATCATTATTATTCTATCTTAAAAAGGTTTATATGTTTGTAACGTCCACGTAAGACAGGGAGATACCTTATGTCGTGCCTGGGGATACCATATGGCAATTAAGCTAGAGGGAGATAAGGGATACGGAGCAAATATTTGCAGGGTGACGCCTTTACTTGCGCGCTAGTAGATAGGACTCTTTTTATGTTATCGACGTTTTCAAATATTGTAATCGTGATAGTTAATATAATTGATGAGAAATAACGTCGATATTACGATGTTACGAAAAGAATCAAATTTTTATTTATACTTTCGAAACTACTACGATTCCTTACGTAACATTACCTTCGGCTTGTTTAAACAAGGATAAAAAAAGAAAAAAGAGAAAAATGCTGCGGAGTGAATCGTCGAGCTTATAAAGAGTACCAATACGAAAAATATCTCTTTTTAATCGATATATTGTCGTAGTTTATAAAATAACGTTCAATTGTTGCGCTTAAAAATAGTATGTCGAAATACTCTTTCGTTTTTAGAGACGAATGAAATAACAGTATGTACTACGGCATGTATTCTTTTGTTCGTGAACATTATTGTACCATCATAATTCATAGGGAAATAGTAGAATCATTTTATCGTTATTACAAATCTCACGGATAGTTTTCTTTTTCTATTTGAAACATCGATAAAATCAATATTTTGTAATATTCTAGGATCTATCTTAGAGAAAAAAACAAAATTGGATTTATATATTTATATTATAATTTTCCTGAGAATTGGGGAAGGGTGAATAATCGATTTAATTAATAACTCTCTCAGAGAAGTTTCCCTTTTTCTCCCAGTGAACTTCTTTGAATCAACCCTTTCATGATTCTGCTTTTTTTTTATATCGTTTTATATTATATATATATGTGCATGTATACATATATATATATATATATATACATATTCCTCCTACTTTACATTACGTATATTTCGTATTCTTTCTATAAGCTACATACCTTGAGAAGAAAAGACGAACGTCCGTTAAAAAGTTCATGGTGGTCAACGAACAGCAGACAAGCCGAAAGTAAAAGAGTCGAGGTGCTTAACTTTAAGCCGGCGCTAATGAGATTGAAACACAATGAAAATGTCGTATAACGAGTGGAAGAAGCTTTTGGTCTTTGAATCAAAGTCCGGCTACTTTCCAAAATCTCTGAAAAGCTCCTCGACCGGTCGAAGTGCAGCCGTTAGATGGTCGACGGTAAAAATTTTCCGAGAAATTTTTAGTCAGACGAAAAAGATCTCTTGTCTTTTCGTCGATTACATACACTACTCAAGAGGATATAAAATTAATGAACTTATTATTATTCTGATCGCAATAATCCAAATCAAGAATTTATTTCTTTTATCTTCTTAAAAGCGAATATAAAATCTATTTTAGATTAATTATTGATAAATACGTCATGATATTAATAATGCATCTTATTTCTAATAGATGTGAGCGAATCGATCATATACGATAACTTAGATAGGTATATACGAAAGCTATAATATAAAGGAAAATAGAATTTTAAAAAGTATGTTCGTTCGACATTTTTCCATTGAATCCGAATCTTCTTTTAACGATCTTAAAACGAAAACAAGTGCGTCATGGTAAACGTGTGTCGTTAACGTATACGTCGCACTTTCGACGTATTTAGATTCAAAGATACATCACACACACATAGATACACACATATACACATACACACGCACACACATATATACATACAGACATACTAGATACATAAGCATAGGTAGGTTGTTGTAGACGAAGGAAATCGTCGACGAGAGTGATGATTTCGAATCTACCATATGGCAAGGTTCTACGTTGTGCTTATCAAGAGATAAGTCGATGCAATTAAAGCGACTCTTTCTCTCTTTCTCTTTCTCTCTTTCTCTTTCTCTCTCTCTCTCTCTCTCTCTCTCTCTCTTTCTCTTTTTCTCGCACACGTAGGCACTGTCTACCTGTCCTTCGCACGTAGGCAACATGTCGAGCTCATTGGGATTTTTAGTCCATGTGGCGGCTTGCTATATAGCACCTAAGTCTTTTTATCGGACGAAGGTACGCCTTTTAACGAGCGTACGGTAAACCGAGATAGGAGATAGCGGATTTGAATGCTCACCGTGCCATAACTATAGTCAAGGCAAATGACGAGAAACGTTGGGAAGAGCTACGTGTGA
Organism: Vespa mandarinia; assembly: GCF_050613455.1. Classification (NCBI taxonomy): domain Eukaryota; kingdom Metazoa; phylum Arthropoda; class Insecta; order Hymenoptera; family Vespidae; genus Vespa; species Vespa mandarinia. The sequence continues at coordinate 5,977,539 of NC_140818.1, read as the reverse complement.
TTCGAGAAAATCCGATGAATTTTTTCTAGCGATAAATCTATCCGCTTTCTACGTTTTCTTTTTTTTTTCTCTCTCTTTTTTTCCCGTTTCCTTTATTTCCCTCTCTTTTTCTTTTTTTTTTTTTTTTTTTTTATAGAAAAGATACGAGTATTTATTTATCTGTTTTTTGTTCAAATTGATCAATCGAGATAGTTTAACAATTTCATTCATCGTTTCCTCAATTACTCTTTTGTTTTTCATTTATAATATCGATAGTTATTTAAAAGCTACGTATTTTAATGTGTAGATTTTTCAGATACTTACGATTTATAATATTTATTATTCAATTTATACATTCCAAATATTTTCGCTTTGTTATAATTAAAGATGATTTTTTTTTTTTTTTTTTTTTTTAATTATAATTAAAGATGACATTTTCATTATGCCATAACTCCATATAATTTCAATGCTTATCTTTATATAAATGAAAAATTATTTATCTTATTTATTGCCATGATTGCGTGATCAAGAAAGAGATAATAGTTGATCAGTAAGATTTTCCTTTCTTGCCCAAAATTCGTTCTCTCTGAGCCATTAATTCCTCGGCGGTGATAATGACTTGGCATCTATGCGCCTGTGCGTTGCATCTTATGCTTTGACAGCATTCACGATCAACCACGCACTGTAAACAAATAAAATATTAGTTGATACAATTATACTAATTATTAAAAGCAATTTGCATTAAATGAACCAGAATCGTTTAGATATATCATGTTCTCATTTACTCGTATATAATTAGAACTTCACTTATTTATTTATTTAGCTATTTAGAAAAAAAAAAATATATATATATATATATTGTTTTCTTTTTATCGTTATAAGACTGTATTCGTCGATACTTTTAAGAAATGATAGAACGATTTTTTTATTGACTTTCTACGTAATAACATATAATAACATAAACGAACTTCATTCGTATCGATGGGAACATTCGCATATTTAAATGGCGAAAAGTCAATATATGATTATCATTGAATACTAAAGTTCTAACCTTATTAAGATGCGCAATGCGATGAATTCACACGATTAGAATTTCCAATTTGTGACTTCACTTTGATTATATAGTATATAGAATAAAATATTAATAATACAAGCTAAATAATCAATAATAGGATGATTTAATTTAATAAATAGCTAATCGTATATCATTTTTGTTAAAATGTCCTTGTATATAGAAACACGGACACAAGGTCATTGCCGTGAAACGAATTTTAACGTAAATTGAAATATTTATGTATGTTTTGTTATTTATTTATTTATTTATTTCTTTTTTCCCCTAATAAACGAGAAAGAAACGTAAGACTAGAGAGATATCATGTGAAACAATCGACAAAGCAGAAAAACAGGCTATATGTAAATGTGTACTGACGGGGTCACCGTGCCGACCGCAGCGTGAGTTATCGGGAGCAGCCACGATAAGTGTGCTAGCAAGAAGAGTTACAAAAACGAGCAGCATGAACTTCGACATCTTCGTTGTTTCTTGGAATTCTGTAAGGAAAACATTGTGATCTAATTAATAAATGATCATTAGTATAAAATATATTTTTATTGTGAAATTTTAATTATATTGCCAATGAATAATCGTAATACTGTTTTGGCATTTCTAACTTTAATCTCTTTCACGAGGAATTTTATTCAAGGTTTTAAAGATCAAAAGCAATATTCGTGAAACGCAGAACCGTCACGCACGAACACACTCATACATATGCTCACTAAAAGAAAAAGAAAAATCACATGCACACACACATAGAAACACAGGCGATGTATATCAACGATTATACAGGTGTGTAGATAAATGAATCATTACTGGTTGCCCTGACTCGTTCTTGAATAAAGGATCCAGTGACTAAAGACTATACATACTCATGGTCGAGCATGTATGGACGTTTAATCCACTTTAAAACGTTTATTCTTCGTTACGTAGCTATTGGAATAAATAAAGACGATTGTTCGAACACGTATACGTGCGAATGTGTGAAGAGAAAGTATGTCACAACGGCATCTCGAACCTTTCAAAAAATATAATATGAAAGATCTCCTTTAATGAAAATATTCACTTCCTTTTTAACGAAACGATCGATGTAAATATGTAACAATAATCGACGCAATCCGTGTGATTAAAGAAATAGTTTTATATTATTATCACTTGATACTTACAAATGGGCTTATTATTCGCTAACGAAATATAAACTACGCACAGATTCCGTCGCAAAGATATCTTCTCGAGAGTTCGACCTCGACTACCTTCCTTCGTTCGTTCTGTTCAAACTATATACGAAGAGTGTATACATATATGTATACACAAAGTATAGAAGTAGGAGAAACGGTGACTTTATGAATCTCGATGGCTTCTTCGAAACATATATGAGTCATTTACGAGCGAGTTTAGGCTCATGGGTCGTTTCAATGAAAAATGACCCTGTTATCTTACTTCTGTTATCGTTTCTTAAAACATATTCATAATATAAATTTCATATGCTGTTGCTTTAACAAGTGTTTTTTATTACTTTATAAAACTTGTATCGTACATAAAAAATAATAGTCGATAGGTTATTCGTATTTCTTTTTTTTCCTGTTTACTTTTTTCTTTCCTTTTTTTTTCTTTTTTGTGTATAATTAAATAAAATAAAAAGGAACGATTAATGTACGCCATTCTCTATTGATCATCGTGCAAGAATGAAAATTTTATTTTTCCTCGAGATTTTATATCGACTGTAAGTCTTCACTTTCTGCGCCGTACGGTATGAAACGGACAAGTGCCTTTTGACTTTTGCACCGATATTCTATCGAGTGCATATTGCACGCTTCGTACATTCCATTGATCTCTCCACAAAGCCCTCTTGTTCTTTAATTCGCTTGACAGGAAATAACAGAGGAAGAAATCGAGTCACACACTGTTATTGCTCCTTTATTTCGCAACGGTAGTCGGAGAAAAGAGAAAGAAATACACAACAATACGATTTTTATCCATCATCGAATATATCGATACCATTATGTTGCGATAATAAGTAAATGTTTTACGTCTTTTTGAGGAACTTAAGTGATTTCATTTTCTTTTTCTTTTCTTTTTTTTTTTCTTTCCAATTTAAATAAAATATTCATAATATGCACGTTTTAAAATTAGTATCACGATAACAATTTTTTTTTTTTTTTTTTAAATATCTTATCTGGATTATTCTTTTTTATTTAATTATACTGTAATTTTAAAAGAAAACAAAAGTATGATAATGTATAGAGCTTTTATTTTCAATAAAATTATCATTTATTTCAACGATTTTCATTAAGTTCATTGATGCTCAATATATATTTTAAATATGTCCAAACCATAATGTTACATTTGATTTTCAAATAATTAAAAAATATAACACGGGTTGTTTATTGAACGATAATATTTTATGTGGTTGGTGGATATGGTGGTGGACCAATAGGTCTGGTATCTGCACCGGGAATTATCAATCCATGTTTTGGTACGCACTTAGCCGCGTAACTTAGACAAATAAGGTTACGACAGCAATCTGAGTAAATTTGACACTGTAAAGGAGAAATACTATTTAATAAATTTGTCTATGAAATTTGATTGCTATTCTTTGTTTTGAAACAATTTTCATTTTTATTTTCAACAAAAATCGTAAATAGATAAATATCACTATCAAAGCTTAATTATTATAGCAAACTTACGTATCCAAGCCACGGACTGCATGAAGCTTCTGATTCTTTAGGCTTAGGTGCAGCAAGAGCTAATGCGAGGAGAGCAAGAAAGATGAATTTTTGCATGATTATGCGTTCTTTTTGTCCTAAAAAAAAAAAAAAAAATATTCAACTTATATATGAATCAATTGCAATTGTGAAGTGTAAAATGTACTATACAAAATAAAAAAGTTTTTATTCGAAACGACGAGATGAAATTGTAATGATGATAATAAATCGAAATGTATATCGGAAAGAATAATATTTGATAAATAATAATTAATAATAAATCGTTAATATACTTACCGTGTTAAATGTTAAAATAGCAATCGGTGTTAGAAGCACAAGTTACTTATAAATCTTACTTAAGAAGATGATAACTTACTAATTTCTAAACGGCGATAATCTAGTATTTATACGATTTCTTGACGTATAAGCTGATAAAAAGAATACGTAATAGAATATCTACCTGCGTATATTTTTTTCTATATAGAAAATATCATTTATCTTTTAACCTTCATTTTAATCGTTGTAGAATTACAACAGTCATACTAATATTTATTTTATTTGTTTAATAATTGTACAACATAATATATATCGAACAATAGAGTATATGCATTTTCTATCTGATGAATTGATATGTATAATAAAACAAGTACTTACATGCTAAATTGTTTTTGAAATTTATGTATACGCATACTTGTATACTTATGTATATTTCAATATATATACTTAACATTAATAATATATGAGGATGTATCCGTAAATATGTATTTTTAAAATGAGAAAGAATTATAATTAATAACATTCATCGAATATCTGATTTATTAATTACTCGTTTTATTCTGAAGACTTCATAATAATAAATATATATTAAAACTATTGGATTGAATAATTATAAATTCATTTATATAAATTCCTTTAGAATTATAAATCTATCAAAGAAAGCAAATAGTTAAATAAACTGTATCTCTTATCGTTCTCTTTTTTGTCTGAAACAAAAAGGGAATTAAATTTTTTATATTAACATTAGAATATTACGCATTATGTTTTATTCAAACGTTAATACCATATCGATAAAACCAGAAATCGAAAAGCAAATATTTTTACGGTGATATCATTCGATCTTGGATTTATCTAAGGTAAAAAAGATTTTATATCGTACTATCGACGAAATTTTCATGGTGAGTAATATGATAAAAAAAAAAAAAAAAAAAAAAAAAAAAGAAAATTTGTTTCTAATAATACATATATATTTTCCAATTAAATAATAAGTCAAATTAAAGAAGTCATTGTGTACGATTAATTGATAAAAAATGTATATTTGATTGTAAGCCTACGAAGTAACGTCGAAATGTCAGTAAGCTCATTGTGATTACTGGTTGCCATCACTGTTAGCGTCAGCCAATGGCCAGTTTCCACCCTTTGTGCAACGATTAGCCCAAGGGTTGCATATCAACAAACCACAGCACTGGTTACTGTTGGAGCACTGTAAAAATCGAAACGCAAAGCTTATCGATAAAACAGCTAAAATCATGGATGGTTGTATAATAGCACATATGTTATACAAAATTTCGTATAGATTTGTTAATTGATTAATTTTTTTTTTTTTTTTTCAATATATAACTCACCATCACAATTATATTTCACCAATAAAAAGATACTTACAGGCTGGCCTGGTTGTAAACAAGCCATGACACAAGTCAATGTCAAGAGAGCAAAGTAAAGAAGCAATAAAAGCTTAGCCATTTTATTTTATTTTATTTTTTTTTTTAATTTTCTGAAAAAAAGATATATAACTTTAATTATTTATGAAAATAATTAAATTAATGAAAGAATTAGAATTAATTAATTTGTACAAAGTTCTTTAATTACGTCCTAAAATTATATCTCACCTTACAGATTTCACTCGGAAATGTGTCACAAGATTTCTAAACCGTTCTAGCGTTAGCATGACATATTTATAGTGTGTCCACATAAACAAACAAAGATAAAATTGTGTTTTATTAACTAATGTTATATGAACATTACCTGGATATCTTTCACAGAAAAAAGAAATATTGTTTACCATATTATTTTTCTAACAATATTATCATCTATCAAGGTTCATCGATCGTAAAATATCACGTACATACTGTATGTATAAAAATATTATATAAAGCTATATATACGCTGCGCTCATTTTTTTAACGTAAATTACCCCTTATTGTCCTGCACTCGCGGAAATAACAAGACTATTCTTGAAATTCCAATCATCTTGATAATTTGATAAGATTCACGTGATGTTTGCCCATCTATGATCTGATTGTGAACTAAGGAACGCTTATTTCAATTATTTCAAAAGATTACTTCAATTTTTTGATAGAAAATATAAATATTTTATTTAATCAATAAGTATTATTTAATATATATGCATATATTTATTACGTTATGTGAATATATAAAGAAAAGAGGCATCCAAAGAGATTATTGATTTGTGAAATTTTCCACTTGTACATATGCACATAAATTTGAAAATTAAAAAAAGTGTGATCGTAAAGTAAATAAATGATATCTCGTATGATTTTTTATTGAATTTATCATCAGTAAAAAGATCTAATAAACTTTCCTGATATTTATGTATGCTCCAAACTAAAATTATTCTGTCTGTATTTGAAGCAATCCCGATATGATCTATATAATATTATATATTGTATTATTACGACAGTATATATATATATAGACAGATATATATATAGATATATATGTCTGAAGTGTACCTTTCGAACAAGTGATTGATACACAAAGGAGAACAACGTTATCTTATTTATATCTTGCAAATAGATAAGATCTTGAACGTAAAGTGTATTTGTATATTTGCTTTAGTCACTGATAGTGGAGAATCAAAAATATTTTTATATATTGTGACTAAGAAAAATAAACTTATGATTTAGAATCATGCGATGATATTACTGAGATTGCGTCCCTATCTCTCGGTATCATAAAGCCATGTTATTTCGGAATGAAAAATAATATCAATTTTTATACATTGTTCATATATTCGCCGAGGTCTTCTATATATAATGATATACATTCGAATATCAATATATAATAATCGTATATTTTATGGTTGATCGATGTAAGTATTACATATTTAAAACGTCATTGATTTATTTATTTAATGTGATACGTATAAATGATTAGTATGATGATACTCCAATTTATACGTTTAAACGAAAATTTATTCTATCGAATGCATACGTATACCAAGCAAATATTATTGCATTGATTTAAATGTGACTCTTGCGATTGTCGGATTACATGAAACACAGATATCCCGATTGATTATTTAAACGTGTTTAATGATATTTGTGCTATTTATTTTCATTCACGTAGTAATAGCCAGAATTATATATCGTCGATCAGATAAATAGGGATTATGCAGTTAAAGTCTTTTAAGTTCGTTTTATTTTGTTGATCAGATAATTTTAATTTTGCGGTTCTTTTACCGAATCTATTTTTTTTTTCTTTTTCTTAAAATATCTTATCAAAATATTGAAAAAGACTTTATTAAATCCTATACGGACTTTTACGATTCTAACGCATTTTGACAAAAAAATAAAAAACACAAATGCATATTGAATCGATATCATTGGTAATCATATCGTATAAGATAAAATTTTACTCTCGTGATTCGTGCATTGATAAAGAGGATACTGACCTACTAAGTTAAGGGAATCATTTTGAATTCTTCATCGTTTAAAATTCTTCCATTAAGGTTTAAACAGATAAAATGCATATTTTTATATGCTATATAATATCTATTGAAAAAAAAAATATTAATAAGAAAAAATAAAGACAGATATTTATAAAATTAAATGAAGTAAACTTGTAATTGATATTAAACGTTGTAGTTTTATTTTACATTTTTATAATAATAATTGTAACATTTATATATTTTAATAACGAATATCAATAACATGTTATTAATCGTATTAAATTAATCAACATGTCCAATTATGTATATGTGTGTTTTTACTTTAATTTGTTCTTTTTAAGGCACACATAATTTAGCGTAGCTATCACATCTCAGATAAAAGCAGCAGTCTGAATTGCGTTTACACTATAACATTAAAAATAAAAATATTTTAGACAAATTTTCTTATAATCATTTATAGCTTTATAGCTTTCGATGAACGTATTCATTACTTTCTATTCATTCAAACGTTTACTTCGTAAACAGCGGTGACTCGATCGAAGAGATAAAGTGTAATTGAATAAATACGTGTTTGCTCAAATATTTACGAATTTAAAAAAAAATAAAAAAAGGTACAGTCTCGTTTGCTAGATTTTAAAATAAATTGACCACAAAAAGTGATGAATGAAATACGACATTCTATCTCGTGATAAGAAATGTTCAAAATGCATATTAAAAATGAAATAATTAATAGAAATAATTAGTTTACTAACGTGAGCAGCCTGATGACCGCATCCGGCTAATTGTCCTTCTTCGTTTTCTTGTAAGGTTGGTGCAGCCAAAATAGTTTGAACGATGATGCACATTATTAGTGCAATAACGATTATTGAAAACGTAACCTTTGACATTTTGATAATATTTTATACTAGAAATTAAACGATTGGTATTAGAACGAATATTAATCTTTTTAAAAGAAATTTTTTAATAGAAATATGTTAAATAAATTCACGATTTTAAACTATTATATTTGAATAGTTATATTTTCTTTGAAACACTTAATGCTTCTATCGCCTTGGCTTATTGACTTATGTTCAATTTTGATACCTATTCCAATATATATTACCGGTAAAGAAAGATCGCAGGAAATAGATTACGAACATACACACACACACACACACATCGATATATACAAATAATCGTATATTAATCAAAAGGTATCTATCTGTTTTTAATATATTTCAATTAATTTTTTAATAATCGGGGAAGACCTAAAGTATATATATGTATATAGATTCGATACATTGTAAGATCGTATAATACAATATAAATATAAATAGTACATGTATATGTTTTGATTTCTAGACATTGGGGATGGCCCTCTGTTTATCAATAAGGATCGTCGAAAGATATAATGAGCGATTAAATAATAGTATCGAATCAATCACCGAACGATCAACTTGCGTGCGTATGTGTACGTATGCGAAAGCACGAGCGTAACAGGAGAAACATTCGTAAGGAAATTAATATCATTACAATTTTATAATAATATATTTCAAAAACAATTTTGTCTTATTAATAAATAATATTATATAATATAACATTAGTAAGTATATGTGGTATATACGTTATTACGTGTAATTTTATTAATTGTAAATCGTCGTCGATCGTTCGCGAATACATTAGGTAATGGGAAAAGAAATTCTCATCTATCGAATAGAAAACGCATATAAGCGATGCTCTTTGGAGCATCTCTGAACTCCATTTAAAATGGGGGGGGGGGTGGAGGACAAATAAAAAAGCGTTGCGATTTGGTGTCGGTAGTAATCGTCCATTACGCCTTTCGGGCATGACGTCGGGGATAATTGGCGTAGCACGCGGGCGTAATATTTCAGAACACCTGCCGTGTAACGCGCTCACATGTCAGGCGACCTATCAAAACCGCTCTCTAAATTGACTCAATTGTCGTTGCCCGAGGGAGAAACCTCCTCGTTCGGATATTTTCGGTCGCTCGATGAAACCATCGACCGCGGTTGAGAATTTATCTTTTTTCCCTCACTTTTTTACGATCTTTCCTCGAGAAATCGAATCATTGTCAGTTTATTGTTTGCTCAAAACAATCTTATAATCGCATTTCACACTGACCTCTGTCCGAGAAGAAAATCTAACTGAGAATACGACGTTCTTGGTAATCCAACGTCAAGAAGAAAATGTTTTATCGAAAATAAGATAACGTCGGAAATATCACACTCGTTATGCATCATTCGAATTTCTCGGATAAATATTAATCAATAATAATATATGGAAAATAAAAATTTTGTTTTTTTTTTATTTCTATTAGATTATATATAAAATAAGTTGTCATTAATTTTCTCTTATTTATTTAATAAATTAATTCAATTCTTATAATTGGCTATTAGTTTATTCGACGTATATATTTAATCCATTTATCATATTATATTTAACAACTCATTTATATGTATTTTATTAATAACACATACCTATGTAGATATATAATTAATTAACAAAAATATCGATAAAAGATATACGTTTAATACGTGGAAATAATTGAAAGTTATCTTGAGAAATGTAAGAAATTATTCTATACGTACGTGTTACGCATACATTTAATAGAACGTTCATTCGTAATGTATGACTTGACTGGGATATATGACGTGTTTCAAGGTTACTTTCAAGGAATAGATAAAGCAGAAACATCTTTCACTAATTCTATTTATGCTTTAAGAAATGATTGATGCTTGAACGTACATGACCTTCGTTGTAAGATTTTAGTTTCTTGGTACTATTGTAATATACTAGATTAAAGTGTATAAACATTTCTTTATCATAACATTTTAATTGATTTACAGATGGAAATATAAAATTGACTTTGATCATATGTAGTAAATAGTAAATGAAACTCGTGTATAAGGGTAACGTCTGAATTAGGATCGCGTGTTAGAAGTATGTATATACATACGTATATCCTTTGCCTAACACGGGGTTCCTTTAGCACGCACTTCCGTTTTACATTTCCGAGCTAACAGCTCCTTTCCGTTAACCGTAAGAAACCATTACGTGTTACGTATAATAGTATTAGCATAAACGCCTTTTAGGGGAGAAGAAATACGATTTGTCGACAGTCATCGTCACTCGATTTACTATTCTTGGGTTATCGTACATCTAAGAAATTAATTTTCTCTATTACTTGTGCGTAGATCTGCATTCGTGTCTTCATTATTTTATCGGAATGAAAATTCTTCGAATTAAGGTCGGTCACGCTACACGCTTTCGATTTATACATCTTTTTTCTTTTTTTCTTATATTTTTTTTTTTTTTTTTTTTTTATTTTATTTTAATAACGATGAATGTAATAGTACTAAGAAAATAGTTGACATTATTTCACAACTATGATCTTTCCTTAAAGATAAAAGAAATACGATTTATTACGATTTTATCGTAATAAAGTTTAGACATTGGTATTTATCGGTGAGAATCTTCTAGAATTACCATATCGATTGATCGGGTTATCTAAAGAGAAAATCAGTGCTTTTACATGGACGTGCGTATTCAAGTAAGAGTGAGTTTGAGAACGAGAGAGACAGTTCGTCCTAAGGGATATCGTTCCCCTTTAGCGAAGTCGCTTAAGTGATAAATCTTAGCCGCTAACGTCGTCCTGTCTTTCGCGGTTTTGCCTCGCAGGATCTATTGCTCCCTTAGTTAGTGCTTCTGTGGTACTTGGACTTACCACCTCGACGGCAGCAGGGAACGTACGTTCTTCTTCGAAGCACATCGTTGCATCTCCTTCAGCACTATTCCTTTCCTCCCTTTTCCTCTGTCGTTTCACGCCATCTCGATGGTTCTCTTGACTAGGCTGAAGTGCCGGACAATTTGATAATTGGATCTGCGGCAGCGTCGTGATTTACGTGTAGGAGGGTCCAGCTGACCATTCTGAACATAGACTAGAGAGAGAAAGATAGACAGTGTGTGTGCGCATGTGTGTGTGTGTATGTGCCTGTGAGAGAGAGAGAGAGAGAGAGAGAGAGAGAGAGAGAGAGAGAGAGAGGAAGAGTAAAGAGAGACTGGCAACCTAGAAGCAACTGCTGGTGGAAGCTACGCTTTCGTAGACCACTATCTCCACCAGCAGAAAGTGGCTCGAGCGTCTTTGCTACGACGAATTAGATGAAACTATCGTAGACCACTGACTAGACACTGTTTTAGGATATCGCTTGCCAATTACGAGATTATATTTAAAACGAATGAAATAAAATGATCGATATAATTGAATGAATTATATAAAGTTTTAAAAAAGACTAATCATAAGAATCACAGATTAATACAATACGTTCATTCTATAAAATAAATTTATTCAAACGAAATTGTAATACAGTACTCGATATAATTGGTATTGAGTTTTAGCTTTTGAAGAACTTTTATCGGGAAGAATCAGAAAATAAGAAGAAGAAGAAGAAGAAGCAGAAGTAGGAAGAGAAGGAGGAGGAGGAGGAGGAGGAGAAAGAGGAACGATTTGTACGTTCAGTACGATAAAGAAGATAAATTCATTAGGTGTAGGTAAAGTATAATAAAAGAGTCTCTTATCGGGCAATTTAACATTCCGATATGAAAGTTCTACGATCATGTGTAAGATCGTTTTCAGTATTAAAAGTCCAAGTACGGTGGATTATTTTGTTTCTTATTCCAACGCCAGGATGTTCTACCTATGACTTTTTCTTTCTATCTCCTTCTCTTTTTCTCTCTCCTGGGAGAAGAGCTACGTGGGTTATTAAGAAAAAAGGAAACGACGAGAGGCAAGAGACTACCTCGGCTGTAGTAAGCAAAAGAAGGAAAATTGTGCCGGGGGAGATTGGATGAGGGATAGAAAGAGAGAGAGAGAGAGAGAGAGAGAGAGAGAAAGAGACAGAGAGAGAGAAAGAGAAAGAGAGAATGTGAGAAAGAGACAGTAAGAGGAAAGAGAAGCGAGCACGGGGAAGGATAAAGTTTCGCTTTACTCACATTATTTCCGCCAGGAAACGCGTTTTCGCGTTATATCCACTGTCGTTTCTTTATACGTTTGAGTTGTTTCACAGCTGCGGTGTTGGTCCCCGCTTTTACAGGCCTCCTTCTTTTTTCTTTCTTTCTCTCTCTCTCTCTCTCTCTCTTTTTATTTTTTACTGTAAATTGATCCCTCTTGGCGATCTCATGTCTTTTCCTCATACAAGGAAATAAGACAAAGGGACGAATATGCTGACGTCTATAAGAGAAGTAACTTAGACGCGAAGAAAATTAAAAATCCAACTATTCTGAAGTAAAAAATTTGATGTACGTGTGAATTTTTGATGTTATTAATTGATGTTATTAATTGATGTTATTAATAATTGTGATGTATTAATTGAATCTATTTTTCTCTAACCTTTCATTGAAGACAATGATTAATTTCTTTAAGAACAATTGCCATTTTTGTTATCTCATTAATAAATTCAATGATATTTCATTGATCCGTATAACGCTTGATAATAATCGATTTATTGATGTAAATTGAAAATTTCAAAATTATATCACTATTTTTTTACGTTATACTAAGTAATGTGCTAATAAAAATCAACGAATGATTCTCATCGGAGAGATTTCTAAAGTTTAGGTTATTTCTAAACTGCGAAAAAGTGAATAGATATAAAAGTAAGACGGTAAACTTTGAAAGTCGAAGTTACAATCTCTTACGAATCTATTTTTCTCTGAGAAGAAAGAGAGGGTATCCATCGTAATAACCTTTAGTTACGATAAAAGGAATCGTTTCTACGATGGTAGCTCTGCAATATCCTTCCAGCTGTAATCTCAGCTTTACTGTCTTACGTAAATCGTACAACCCCCGTTTCGATGCATAAACATGAGAGGAAAAAATCGTACTTCACGAAACTCTTCGATTTCACGAATTACCAAGTCTGCCAAGGGTTAAGACAGTCAATTCGATTGCCTTTTCTCATCTTTACATGCTATAGTTTAAAATCTGGAAGCTTTGAGATAAACGAGATTACCATCAAATTCCTTATATTACTCGAAGTCCGCGAGAATACCTAATTCACTTATGTGTTTTCATTCTGAAAGGGAGCATATAAAAGTATATTAGTTTTGCAAGGATATTAAACGGAGATAAAAAGAAAGAGAGAGAGAGAGAGAGAGAGAGAGAGAGAGAGAGAGATAGAGAAAGAGCTCTAACAGTTCAGTTTTAAAGTATACATTTGCGATTTAACGCGTGAGTTTAAATATTCGAGAAAGGTAAAAAAGAATAAACACCGATGTATACACATATTTACACATGAACGAACGGATAAGAAGGAACGATTAGAAGAAAATAAATTCGTAGTAGGACGTGGGCGAGAAAGGGAGTGGTCTTAATTTCCTGCACCGACATCAAGCTCGCTTGGTGAGTAGCCGTCGACATTTTTTAAATCTAACAACTCAGGCTCAGCTCTTTTAAAGGATTCTCTTCGAGCTATTTAGATTATTATAAGGACGAGAAATGGAACGAGGAGTCGAAAGGGTGACCATTCGCTCCCAGCCATTTCCTAGCAATTTCCTGACGCTGTTTTTCATGTGAACTTTTGAACTCATCCTCCTCTCTCCTCGCACCATTCCTTGTGTCCAGCCTATGGGCCACTTTTCCACTGTAAAATAGCCACTAAGTAGTCGCGGCTAGTGGAACTGGTCAGTTATAAATGGCCACACGAAAATATAGTTGGCTTTTGCGGATTGCACAGATGTGGCTGGTATCCTTAATGCCTCTCTTGGACATTTCTCGACGTCTACTCGAGAACGTCAACTTTCAAGATAAACGATCTCCTAGACGGAAAGAAAAATTATATATATATATCTATATATCTATATATATATATATATATATATATATATATATATATATATATATAGTATGTAAAAGAGTGTATAAGCATTATTTATAGAGTTACTAAAATTGTTGCAAATATTATATATATATATACATCTATATATATGTATTGCATATAATATTTTTCGTAAATGCATTAATACATTGCACTATGTATATATTTATTCTCATACGGAATAGGTATTATAACTTCGATCGCGAAGTTACATCGAGTCGTAATGCATAAATTATCAACATTTCCTAATTTTACGATGTAACATTTGCGATTATTTACCACAATGAGCTACGAAAGTTTTGCTATTTGTGAGCACCGATTATTAATCACCCTTTTAAACATCGATTATTAATCATATCTTTCCTACTTTATCCTATGCAAAAGTTAATTATTAATGAACTCATGTTATAATGAAGAAGAACGCGTGTACCAATGAGGAATTAGTTAATGAAGGGAATATTGTTGTCCTGTATTTTTATTACATTTGTAATTTCACTCAAAATTTTCTTAAATATTTCATTTCATCGAGAGTTTCGTTTCGAAAGAACAAAAAACCGATAGAATATTTATGAACATGATTTTAGAAAAGAAATTGTATCAACGTAATGATTATACGATTTTGAAATATAACATCGTGGAATCAGATTCGATCGTTGTTTGTGCGTTTCGTGCTGTTAATGAGCGATCGATTTAAGATAGCTAATGTAAAAAAATTCTACTCTGACCTTGAATCAGATAGTAAAATATTTCATTTCGTATTCAATTATTGTACTATATTCGTGAATTATTTTTTAAAACGAGCCTTTGATAGATTCGCAAGATAACGAGAGACTCGATATTCTCGTTATCAACACTTAAGTTAAAATTTCTAGTCGATATAACAGCAAACAAAGTTTTATACGTACATAAAATGTATTACTCTTTCGTGATTACGTTTTAACAATTTTAATAAAGCATCGTAATGGTAATTAAAGATTGCTTTGTTTACACAAAGTTGAAAACTAATTATTAACCTTTTTAATTATAAAATATATAAATTAATTGTAACAGATAGAAATAATGATTACGGGCCGTTACCTTTGCGGCTGATAAATAAATAGTAAATAATGTAAATTAATTAGTTTCATAGTCGACATACGCTAACGTGACGCGCACACTTGTAATCGGGACCGTTTCGTACTCACCTCACTATTGACTTCTCTCTTTAGTCTTTATGATCTATATATATAGCGCTTTGCATGTATTGCCTTTATTATATAGCTAGCGCTATTTAATGTTCACGCCTGATGAATGTACGATTATCGATTACAATAATTGTATGGATTTTTCCAACGTTTATTTATCATGTAATTCATTACGCAAGTTCTTACGTTTATAAAATCATTAGCTTATAACTTGTTCGACGATTTTTAATTAATGACGATTAAAGTATGAATAAAAAGTTTCGTACTTTTCTCTCTATTGACTCCTCTCTTTAGTCTTTACAAGAGAGATATATATCACGTATAGCGTTTTGTGTATATTGCATTTATTTTTACTTACGCTCTTGACTGTTCATGCCTGATGAATGATCATCAATTAAAATAATTGTGTGAACTTTTCCAATGTTTATTTATTACCTTAATTTATAATACAGATTTTTAAGTTTTATAAAATTATTAACTCATGACATGTACGACGATTTTTAATTAATGAACGATTATAGAGTAAATCTTTTATAAACACGTATGGTGCATTTTTTCTTTTTTTTTTTTTATGCTATTTCTTGGGTTTAGAACCATCAGTACTTTTAGATATTTCATCTGTTTTTTATTATTAAAATATTTACTCTTTTAAAAGGATTAGTCTCCGTTACTTGCAATAGGTAAACTGCGAAAGCGCCGTTTTTGAAAGACTAAAAATCGATCGATGCTGCTAAGTCAAGAAGGGTGGTCAGCCTTATTCATGTGCATACGTATATATGTGTACGTGTGGTATTATGCATGTACGGAGGCACACGTGACCATTGGTACGCGGAATTCATTGGCCCTTGAAGGTCGGAGGGTAGCACTTTTCAGATCAATGCACCCTCATTGAAGGGTTGCTACGAGATCTTGCCCTTGCAGTACTCATTTAGGGCTATCGGAGAAGATGTTTCAAGCCACTCGATGATTCGATCATAGGTACTCAATACTAATTTATTATTAATTGTATCATGGAAAAAAGAAATTTTTTATTCTTATGAAAAGATTATAAGAAAGGCTTATCTTAGTAATAAATTATGCATCTTCAAACGAAATATGCATATTAAGAAATTGTGTCAAAAGACAATCGACAAATTTATTTTTTCGCTTTTCTAATGATTTTTGATAATTTTTATTTACTTCAAAGTATCTCTTTTTGACAAATACGAAGAAAATACTCGAATGTTGTGTAAAAATCTTAAAATAGACAGAATATTTGCCGGCAGCTTGGACTCGCGGGAAATCAGTGGACAAAACTTTGACTGTGCATTAAGCAGATCGCTGGTGCCATCTATCGGTAAGTGTACGAACCAACGTTCCAAAGCGCATGCGTAATCTTTCAGAAAATTTTGAAGAATAAAGCTAGTCGGTAACGAAGATTCCTAGGAGGATCCGTGAAACAAAAGGAACGCCAATGAAACCTTATCGAATTTTACGACCTTGGACATACAAAAAAAAAATGTAAAAAAAATAAAAAATAAAAAAAAAACTAAGAAAAAAATAAAAACTACAGAAAAATGAGAAAAATTCTTAAGATAATAAAAAAAAAAAAAAAAAAAAAAAAATGAGAAAAAAATTCCGATAAAAGGTGAGTTTCGATCGTAAAAAAAAAAAAATAAAAAACTGTTTTAAAATAAAAATAAAAAATTGCACCAATACGATCCTTCCTTCTCTGCACGTTTGCCTGTAGGGTTGCATCAGACAGGCGTGCCTTATAATCATGAACTTAGAGTCACGATTTTTTATTATTGCACTTATATGCATAAGTTTCGGATCAATTACAAAACTATCGAGTTCGCATTATTCGAACTAATTTATGTAAATTTGTGACATTTCTCTCTATTCCCTCCATTAATATGGAATCCAACATATCGAGTATTACTTGTATTACCTCGTGTACATTAATTAAAATTAGATATTGCAAGTAGGTGCGAAACAAAGATCTGACGGTATAACGACCTAACCATGAACGTTCACCCTTTTCCATCCTTCCCCGCTGATTCTCCAATGCGGCCACGGATTCAAATTGAAATTTTACCGTTAATGTTATTGATATTCCGTTAGTCCGTCTCGCTTTACATTCAAATTTTAACATCGCCTGGGTTGCAGAATTCGTACAACTGTCGGCGAAATGACGTACAGCCATGGGACCGGCTCGCACTGGATATCGGGTATCGATCAGGAAAATCACCCACGCACGAAAAAAAAGAATCGAGAGAAAGAGTGAGACAGAAAGAGTGAGATAGAAAGAGAATGAAAGAGAGAGAGAGAGAAAAAGAGAGAGAGAGAGAGAGAGAGAGAGAGAGAAAGAGCAATAGAGAGAAGCAATGGGAAAGGCTTATAGCCTGTGGGAAAAACAACATTCCTCACAAGGGTACACATTTTTACCGTTCTTTTTCATAACTCGGTCCGTACTGTGTATCTATTCGATATTGTTCCTTTCAAGAGCGTTTTATGAAAAATCATGGTCAGACAACGAAAGGAAACCTAATAAGAATAAAATATAATAAAGAATCGCAAACTTGCCAAATGAGAGACATAAAAATATCGATGTAAAGTATGCAAAAGATTTCAATGACTATTGGTCAAAGGTTGCTTGAACGACAGGAGGTTAGCGGCGGGGTGGAAGTGATAGCGGGCAACCGATAGGGTCCAGTCTTTCTCGTTTGGCCAATCGATCGAGCTGAAAATTTCCGACCCTTAATTAAGATAGCGAGAGCACTTGAGTTTTCAATTAAAAGGGAACGACGCTTCTCTATCGCTCTCTGTTTCTCTTCGATTCTCTTTTTCTCTTCTCTCTCCCTCTCTCTCTCTCTCTCTCTCCCTTTCTCTCTCTCTCCCTTTCTCTCTCTCTCTCTTTCTTTCTCTCTGTTTCCATCTGTCTCTATCTCTATTTCTATCTCTCTCACTCTGTTTGTATGATCTCACTCGCGCTCATATCACGTCGTCTTCCCAGTATCTCTTCCCTTTTTTATTTTGTCCGACTGATCGGACCGCAACATTAAATGCAATTTCGTACGGCGCATCCTAGAAGAGTACTCCTCTACCACTCATCGATTCTACACGATTTGCTTTTTCCTTCAGTCACTCCTCAACCCGTATTGTTTCGAAATACACGCGACATCGTGTGTGCTAACTCTCGCGTATACGAGGATCCTTTGTCGAGCAATATTCAAAAAATTATTTGCTGCTTCGTTATAACGCTCCAACGCTTTACTAATATTCTGTCGACTATAAAAATTGAAAAATTTCGATACACTTTATCCCATTTATTTCCTACTCCTTTATTCAATATTGATATTTGATTTAAATCTTGTCTTTTACAAAATAATAACTTTGATTTGTGTTATAGATAAAAATTAAAATATAAGAATTAATTAATAGGAATTTTGGATCGTATTATTTTGATGAGAAGAGTATAGACGCATTCTCTCGCGTGGACATATAGACATATAGCGAGTAGTGGTGAGGAGAGGAAAGGAAAGAGGAGACGAGAGGGAGAGGGTGGAGATAATCGCAGAGAAGGGGTGGTATTTTTGGCGAGGCAGGTCCATCCTCCCTGGTTGCTATCGGCACGATGCGATCTATCTCTCTCTCAGGCTCATTCTGCGTACAGGGTTAGCCCTCGCGCAATGACAATTTTTGCAGAGGCAGGAAACACGAGCCGCGTGCCGGCGCCCTGCCGCTCTTTCCCACCCACGCACACGCACCACCAGCCGGATACATACGTCCGATGATACCACAGCACCATGACCATGGGACACGGGACTGATTGGGGTGTGCAGTCGAGCTATGCAGTTTAATTTATGTTGCATCACCAGCCAGTCGGACGTGTATCAAACTCCTACGACCTACCTCGGCTCGTTTCTCTCTTCTTCTCCTTTACTTTATTACTTTCCTTCCTCCTTCGTTCGAAGTGACGACATTCCAATCGTGTAAACTCTTCAACTTGGCGTATTGGTGCTGATATAACTTTACTCGTGCTTTCACTCGTGACGTTTTTATGTGTACATACGTGTGTCTCTGTTTTTATCACCCCATTCCCTTTCCTTTGCTATCTCTTTTTTGTTCGTAACAGGTATCACGCACACATCACGTTCCTCTGTGTAGAAGCTTCTACGATTACAGGTTCGTAATCAGTCACATTGGTATCGTTGTATTCAAAAGCTTAACAATTTTTTATTAAATGCAAAGAATTTATTACTATTTACGAAAAACTAAAAGTCAAAGAATTCGTGAAAAATTGAACGAAAGAGTAACAAAATTTTGGGGTTCGAGAACATCACAAGTATTGCAGCTAGAGTGACGACTATTTCCAACTTCACGGTTCTCTCTCTCTCTCTCTCTCTCTCTCTCTCTCTCTCTTTCAAACTCGCAGATGCGAAACGCGAGAGATCAAATGAGCTATGAAGAGGCACGACGAGCTCGAGTCGCTACGTATTCACGATACGGAAACGGAATTCGAGAAAGAACGTGGAGGAAAGCTAATTAGCGTCGATCAAAGTTTTCCAAGCGTAATAAATGAACGGTCAATATTTGAATCGAGGATGTCCCCTCCCCCCATTCCAACCCTTCGATTTTCCCCCTCTTTCATCCTCCGTTAGTTCGTTATCAGTTTTCTCCTTCTCCTATCTATTTTTGTCTTCTTTAAATCCTTTCTCCGTTCGCATAAGAGGGTGAATCGTTTTATTACTTAGAACTTAGCTCAACGAACGTCCACGATGGAAATATTTTGTCTCTGTGCTATTTACTTTGTGCAGAGAGCAGCACGAGTCCGAGATAGCCGATGATTAATGGTCCTTCTTCAAGGTTTATTAACGAGCCGTCTACTCAGTGTACCACACGTTCTCCCGTATGGGATAGCCACCTTGAACGCTTTTTCGAAAATTTGACGGTTAGTAGAAGCTTGGGACACGCGTTAATGCTCTTTTCGAGTTTCTCTCAACGAACCTATCGCTCAAAGAAAACCTCAAATCATCTTTTTCCTTTTTTTTTTCTTTGTTTTCACTCGCGAAAAATAAATATAAATATTTTATTACCTTACGCACGTTCGACAACCGTTCTTTCTCTCTCTCTCTCTCTCTCTCTCTCTCTCTCTCTCTTTCTCTCTCTTTCTCTCTCTTTCGATGCGCGAGAGAAATTAATATAAATGGAATATTAATTTTACCTGTTGCGTAACAATTCTAACACGGATATCGTATCTCGCCTGAAAATAATCATTCAATTAAGTATTTTTATTGCTCTACCAATATCGCCCCGGTCGTTACCCGTGTTTATTATGTATCATTTATAAAATTAAGCGCTGGTAATCGGTACGATTGAAATCGCATACCCTTGAAATTATCCATCGATCGTGAATCTATGGATGTATTTATCAGGGTCACGCGGCCACCAGTTCGCTATTTATTTTCATTGCGTTTTTTCTTTTTTCTTTTTATTCGACGTAATTAATAATTGACCGAGTGTAATTAAATGTGCAATGTAAAGAGAGAGAGAGAGAGAGAGAGAGAGAAAGGAATAAAGGAGAAACAGAAATTTTATTACGAAACGAAAAATTAGATTGGATTACCACCAAAATAATGTAGAATGAGTCGATATAATGATAGTAAGGATTAATAAAGGGGTCACGATGAAGGACAGACAGGAAACGTGACTTCTTTCGTTTGAAGTCGACCACGACGTCACGCCATAAGGCACCGTATAAATAGACGGTAATCGAATCCGATAATAGTCAGTACGGTCAATTAAGATGACCGCTGGTAAGGACCAATTAAACCTAAGTGCCTGACCGTACTGGTTCAAATTACGTATTTACGATCTAAAATTATGCCTTCTCGTAGCACGTTCTCGCATTCATTATGAGCTTTATGATTTTACAACGTTCAACGTTCGACTTAATTTTTATGAAATAACATTTGATTGTAAATGTACGTAATCGTTTTTTTAAGAAACGTCAAAGAAGTCGTAGGAAGCGACGATTGACAATCATTCTCGAGAGGCGTATTCGAGCGTACGCGAAAATCGAGCTCATCGTTTTGCTGCGCGTGACCTTGGTGATTAATTGCCGTGTTAATTGAAACGTTCGCTTAATAATTACACCGAGAACAACGGCGATGCGCGATTCATTTAGCAATCATTTTATTTTGTGTGCGTACGGTCCGTACCGTGTGCTCTGGCCCTTCAACGCAACTCACACAGGCATACGTACTATGCCGACACGATAATGCGGAAAATTCTGAAAATGAACGGTGACCGTAGATAATGACCGATTTATATTCGATTTTCGGCATTTCACGAACGATTGCTCGCGGGGTGTCGAGGGATAATAGCCACGGTCAACGATACACTTTTGCTTTTCACGCGAAACGCGCGAATTCCGATTCTGCCGGATTAGATGAATGAATGAAAGTGTACTAACTCCTATTAGACGTATGTATGTATATCTGTGAATACATATACATGGTTCTCTGTATTTGCATCTCTGTTTAGCCATGCTCAAGCCACGTCTTCCGAGACGTATACTCTTTCGACCCTTTTCCTGCGGTTTTCCCACGACCACGAATGGTCGGCAAACGAGTTTCCGCGAGGTCATAAAAAAATAAAAGAGAGAGAGAGAGAGAGATAGATAAATAGATAGAGAGAGAGAGAGAGAGAGAGAGAGAGAGAGAGAGAGGAAACAAGAAGTGGTTATTAAATATACCTACCTCGAAAAATAACAAAAAAGAACGTGTAAGTTACATCATCGTGTTTCTCTTTTCACACTTCTCTCGACATCGTATGTTCTATTTAAAGAAAGTCACGCTTCCTAAGGATATTTAACGTCGGTCGTTTAATTATGTTTTTAAATAGTTTTCTATCAACTAATTGGCTTTACTAGTGAAAATTTTTCAAAGGCAAGTATCCTTTAGATTCGATACATTATACGAAATACATGAACGATCATTTTGTATTTCTTATGATTAATTATTGAATTACAATGTTGCAAGGAATTAATTACGTCTCTTAATTTACTAATTATATTAATTAGATCGAAAAAGAAAATGAAATGCAATATGGAATTATTTCGTAAATGCTTCCGTCTCGAAAATCGGATCTAATCTTGCTCGTAACCGATTTCCAAGAGTAATAGTCGATCGCATGTGAAGGGTGCCGAACGAAAAACATCTGAATAGCTCCGATCGAGGAATTTTAATTTACGAACAATACTGTACTACCGGTCACGGTTAAACGTGCACGAAACGAGAAGGCCAATGCAACACGCGAAAGAGAGAAAGAAAAAGAGAGAAAGAAAAAAGAGGGAGAAAGAGAGAATAGAAGAGCGATCTCGTTCGGGCATCGATTCTCTCAGAAAAATAAATGGCGCGTGAGTCGGCCGTTGGATGGAAGAAGTTTATTCTATTTTTTCAACGTACGAACGTACATCTCCACCCGGACAATACTTTTGCCATTGAACACGTAGGAAACGGAGGCTATGTTCGCTGATGTATGGAGCCGTCTCTCGTTGATAGATAACAGAAACTTTACAGGCAGAACTTTTTTCCCGGTGCGTCAATGTCGACCTTTAATTTTGACCAGCGACCCACTCTCGCGCGTCCAAGTGGACAAAGCTCGACGAAATGTGGCTGAAGAGGTCATTTTCGAAATATCCCAGTGCCTAATGAATAATTTCACGCCTACAGTCGTGATCGTTTCGCTCATTATGATGATTTTTCATTGGGACTGAAGAAAATTAGTAACGATTATTCGATCGATGAGTCTGCGCGAGATGAACGCGACTCATCGAAAGTATAATCGCGTTGGTAGCCTCCACGATGGTCGAGATATCGGCACGCCAATTATCTCCGAGTCGATCAATTGAAAAACCAGCTGTTGGTGATTGGCAGCTTCCAATCCTGAAGCAACATTAATTGTTTCGTGCGAAACGCCCAAATCGGTCATCATAACGGGAAATATATTTTTGAAATTCGGATAAAATCAATATGTCCGTATTCAGTCTCAAAAATGGCTTAATACTTTTGTTTTTACCTTTATTTTAAATTTTCATATCTCAAGGAACATTGTGCCAGTTGATATCATCTTCGAATTTAATATCGACGATTACGCGACAAATCTAACATGCGGGCAGCCTACTTAACCACGATATAAAAACGTAATGGCGATCTGGCAAATGCGAGAGATAGATAATATCTTCGGCATTTACATTGAAACGATAAAGTATGACGGTGCGGCAACAATTGAATAAATCCGAAGCCGTGCCGGCCGGCGTAATATTTATTCCCGCGGTAGAGGTTAATCACAATTAACGCCAAATATTTGTCATGCCGATGAGAGCCACGATTTTACGTGTATATTTAACCGTATCCATTCTTTCACTCACATACCTATTATCACTCTTTTGCGGTAAAAGATATAATAAGATTTTCGAGCGGAAGAACTTTTTGAAATTTGTATATCATATCATTGCTAATATACGCTTTATTACAAAGATAAAATATTGTCAGATTAGATTAATAAGTATATATATAAGTATGTAAAATGTGTTACGGTTAACGAGTGAAAATGACTTTTTTTTTTTTTTTTTTTTTTTTTGAAAGAATATGGATTTTATCTGTACAAGGATGCACTAGTATATACAAAACACAAATCTTATCAACTTGTATCATTACAAATCACGTAACATGAAATGAACAATCTTTCGTTATTATTGTTTTAAGTAGTTCAAGATATATAGAAGAAAAATGAATATCAATGCGAAATTCATATAAAATTTCGACTGATATTTATCCATAAGTTCTACTCGAGGAATAAATAAGAGAAGGATTTTTATCTTATTCAATAAGAGATTATGAAATAGTAAAATTCTTATCGAAGTTGCATCCATTCGATTCCAATTCCGCTGATAGGAAACGACAAATAATATGAATATCTCTCATAAAATAGATGACAATAGGTGATCACATAATGCGATAATACGATTGATAAAAATATAAGATATGCACCAATTGCTGAAAAGCAACTGAAACAAATCCGATTATTTTATAAAAAAAAAATATTCCTTTATCAATTATTTCAATGAAACTTTCTTTAGGTATCTTTTATATATCTGTGTATCTCTTTCTCTTATATCCTATTGCTTCTAATAATATACTCAATCAATTCTAATCACTTGTAATTTAGAAACAGATAATTTTGTAGATTAGAATAATTACTTTCCAGTATAATTAAATCTTTTCGTTCGATCTCGAACCATCCTTTCTCATTTATTCTGATCGATCAAACTATCTTATTATTTCAGAATTGACGAAAAAATATTCGATTAACTAATAGACTAATAATTTCATGTATCGAGTGAATCTTTTAATTAACCCTTAGCAAATGGTGAAACCGCATTAGTATCGAGAAAGAACATGCCTTTTTCGACGAAATGTTTCTTGACTCCTCCCATGATCAATGATAATTTTGTATTGCAAAGTCCAAGTTTGAACCGCATATAATTTTCGCATTTCTTCGCATGGAATCCTATTTTGCTGTTGATTGATTCGGCAAACAATTCATAAGCCCGTAAATGTGAACACGTACCAACGGCGTCGGCTATACAGCCTGCTTGTTTTACACCTCCATTTGGATAAAAATCTACATCACCAATAGAATTTAAAAAGCCGAGGACACCACCGTTCGTGTGAATGATCTCGACGTAATTAGCGTCACCTTGTGAGATACGCGAGTCTTCTTTAGCTTTAATGAAACCCGGTAATGCTGGATCCAAACCTAGAAATTGATATGTCTTTAGTAAAATATAATAATTCAATATATTTTATTAAATAATCAAATTTTATCGATGTTCAATTTTTATCGATATCAATGATCTTACAAATTATATAGAAAAATTAAATCCGATTTACCAACGATATAATTGACGGTGCCTTTTGCGTAACGAGCAGCCAAGCCAACTATGTGAGCTCCGAGAGAGTGGCCAACCATTGTAGTCGTTGATAAATTCATACCTTCTTTTTCGAGGAAGTCTAACATAGTGCTGACATATTGGCCGATCATTTTCACACGTTTAATGGTCCAAAAATATGGCTTGACAGAGATCTTACTCCAATCGATTACAATAACGTTGTAATCATTGTGATTTAAATATGCTGCCAATGTAAACGATCGATGTTATATAAAAATAAAAAATAAAATCATTGTTAAATAAATAAAAATATAGGAAGTGATTACTCATAAATTATATATGAGAATAAATTTTCGTTTGAAAAATAATTATATTGTAATATTTCGTCAAATTTATATGACTCACCATTGCGAATTAATATGCATGAATCACTATTATGAGAATTAATCCATCCATGAGTAATTATTTGAGTTGTTCTGTTGAAACTGAAGTTACTTTTCTTCAATGATTCTAGATCGTTAATGGAAATAACATCAGGGTTTTTACGATTATTGATAGTGTATAGATAAAAGAAAACGCGATTATGTAAATCTGTTAAAGTATCTTTTTCCGACTCTGCATCTTCTTCGGCGTAAAGCAGATCCGTTGTTAGAGGTACTAAATTATGATCGTCATTCAAGACATACAAGTTGCTATTCAAAAGATCTATATCTTCTGGTCCAAATTGAAACTGGTTTTCAGTCTCCTCCGATACGGAAAGACCTATTTAACAAAATGTCAAATTTACAACACGTTACAACATAAATAATTTATATATATATATATATATAAATTTTAAAATATTAAAACACTATCGTTTGTACAATTATATATAGACATTAAATGTTATGACATAATACATATTTTTTTTATCATTCATAATAACTCGATTAGAGCAACATTGTAATGAAATTTGAAATGTAATTTTTTACCGATAACGATGTAGAAGAACGTGAAACTAATCAGGAGGTGTGTCTTCATGTTCGTCGTATTTTGATTATAATTTACTGCGAACTCTGATATATAAAGAAATTGATGTATTTACCAAATCATACTCTACTCATATTGATAAGATAAAATATTCGTTTTCATATATGTCAATAATGAAATCTTTGATCTCATTATAACGATTATTCTTATATCAACAGAATAAATTATTTATTCGGAATTAATCGATCAAAAGTAAAAATCGAATATTGTTTTATTAAAATTTTTTTCTTTTCAATTGTCTTTGAACTCGCTAAGATGATTTTAAAAATGTAGACTATTCTTTAATCTAACTACGATAGATATTTCTTTGTAATGATAAACTTTGCATCATTATATTACCCTCTATAAATATATATATATATATATATGTATAAGTATTAATAACAATACATTAATTTATATAATTAAAATTTTTATTTTATCGTCCTTTAAAACGATCGATATTATTTTTAAATCCTTATATTAATACCAACGTGATTTGTATTACTTGTCAATTTCAATTGTCATTAGAAATTCTTATGTAATATCGATTGACTTTTATTTTTATCATTTGCGATATTATATCATACATTTGATAAAATTCTAATAAATAAATATATGTAATTTGTATCTAAAAGATTCGGCGCAAAATATATATATACCTATTGTTATTCTGGTAAGATCGCCGATCTTCTATTAAGTATACATTAATAAGCTACTAATGATAACGTAACAAGTGTTACGAAGAAGAAGAGCAAGGAAAGAAGGGAAACTGACAAAAATGTTACAATCGATGGACAACAAATTAATATCAACAAATTAATATCAAGATCAAGATTGATTCTACCGACATATATAATCGTTAACTTATAGATCATCTCAGAAATATATCTCGATGTTATAATCATTTGCACTAAATTGGCGAACTAGTTAACGCAAAGACATATTAAAATTCAAAAGATTCTAATAAGTGAAAGAATCTTAAAAAAAAAACAAAAAAAAAAAAGAAAGAAAAGAGCAAACAAGAAACAAATATCACGTTTAAATGTTTAATTAACATTTCAATTGTATATTCCCATATATCAAATCTTTTCTGATATAATAATATTGATAACGTACGATAAGACTTACTTAGTTTTTATCAAAAATCGATGATTGGCTATTTAATTGGCCGGATATTGAAAAAAAAAAAACCGATCGAAAGTTTTTTTTTTTTCTTTTTTTTTTCAGATAATCGAATTATATAAACACCAAACTTTCGAAATAAATTCAAAATCTTCGCCAGTAAGAATGTTTTTTCTGTATGATATGAATGAATTTTCGAATATTCAATTCATTCAGAATAGATAATTATGTCAATAGTTCTGAATTTCATTTAGATCGAATAAAGAAAATAACAAGGAGGAAACTATTCGTCGATTTCATCAAATTCACTCGTCATATTAAATTATTAATATATCGGAGAAACTCGTTAGTAATGCGAGTATTCCTTTTTATAAAAAAACTTGTTCCAAAGGAAAATTCCAGCTTGTAAAGGAACACTGGACAAAATCAAACAGGTTAGATTGTTGTGTCAAGGGTTGGAAACCTGTTTTCGAGAGCATAAGGCTTGTGAACTTTTAACGTTACATTACCAAGGCTAAGATACCGAGATACCTATATTCTTACAATCACCGAGATAAAAGAAAAGGGAGAAACATTTGGTGAGCTTAAATAGAAGGAGGAAAGAAAAAAAAAGAAAGAAAGAAAAAAAAAAAAAAAAAAAAAAAAAGAGAGAAAGAAATAACAGGTGTTTAAAAAAGAAAAAAAGAAAGAAAGAAAGAAAAAAAGAAAAAGAAAAAGAAAAAAGAGAGAAAAAAAAAGAGAAAGAACGAAAAGTCGATAGTTTTTTTTGCGACGGCGCAGGTCATCGTTCCGGGCGATGCCAAAATCATGCTTAGATGACCGAAGCGAAGAATCTACAGAGGCGAACAGGGTGCGGGCGCTTGCGTGAAGCTCGAAAATGAGGCTCGCGCGTTGGACGCTCGTGGGAAGGGGGGTGCGTTTGGGGGTTGTGAAAGCGAGGGCGCCTGCAGTGACTAGCCTCCATCGATTTACCGTGCGCCGCCATCTTGCCACCCTACGCCATAGGGGTTGACCACCCCTTTTCCTCCACACCACCACCTCCTCCCCATCCCCCTTCCGTCCCGCCTTCACCATCGAGTTACCCCCCTCGAGGCAACGGTAGAGGCAGACATTTTGAAAAATGATTCCGAAAGTCATCACCGTATCCTCTCTTGTTTTTGTCCAGTGGCCGGTCGCTACGCTCCAGCAAACTCACCCTCTCGTTTCTTTTTTCCTCTCTGTGACCCTACCTCTCTTTGAATACGTCAGAGCATTCAGAAAAAAAAAAGATTAGCGCGAAAAAGGAATACTTAGGCGGAGAAAAGGAAACAATGAGCCATGCTAAACGGTCAGTCTATCAAAGTCTATTAATCCTGAAAAATTTTTCGAAAAATATCTTTCCGATAATCTGAACAATAGAATCGAAGATTGATTTTCTTATGTTAGAAAAAGATACGTATCCTTTTTTCTGAATTATAATTTTACGTATAATTTTGTCGAACAGAATATGCATATCTGAAACGTTATTTTTAATACTTTATTAAGATCTTTTAATACGATTCAGACATAATCGATTTTATTAAAGAATGAAATCGCATAAAATTTTGTCGATTTAGAAATACGTCGTAGAAATGTGTTTCGTTTTCTCAGCCGTCATCGCTATTACTATTCTCAAATAAAAAATATCGACGGAAAATGGCACTCTTTACCTCATTTTACTTTAATTTATTCCAAATGAAATTGTCGTTAGCAGGACGATTTATAGTAACAACGATACATCTGACTCGACGATCCGTCCATGCGATATTACACTTATCTTTCGACGTGCGATAAACGTTCCGCTTCAGGGGGCTGCCGTACGCCAATTTTTCCATGTGCTGAATTTACGTTGGATAATCGCAAAAGTAGCAAAACGGATGAATACCTAGATCATTTTTAACGATCAATGATACAACAGTCTATGAAATAAGTGTACATCACTTTATACCTTTTTCATTTATGCATTTTTATTTTCTTTTTTCTTTCTTTTTTTTTCTATAAATCTCGATATCTACGAGTATTTTTCTTAAATGAATTTTTACATAAAATTAAGACATTTTGTATTTTCCTAAGTTGCCAATCGTATCTCATTTCAAGAGAAAGGTGATAGGTAGGTTTAAAACTCGTGATGCCAACGACAATGAGAAAATAAAAAAAAAAAAACAACGGAGGAAAGTGGAAGGAACAAAAGTAAATACGTGGTAGGAAGATTTCAATCGACGCTATACCAATCGAGGGACGAACAATACCTTGCCCCTTGGACTACCCGTCGTCCAGTTGATTGGCTCTCGATTAACCTAAAAAATATCTCCGTTCGTAAAAAGGCCACAGCTGAAAGCAACGGGATTCTGGATTGCGATACACGCCGTCGATATATCTTTTTCGATGGAACAGGAAAGCTTATAGTCGATTGAAAGAAGACATGCGATTACGCTAAAAAAAAAAATCAGGAATGATGTACATGCGAATTTTAATTTATTATTATTTCACGCAAAATTTCAATAATATTTCAGTTCATATAAAATAAATCTAATAGAAATAATTTCAGAAAGAGGAAGAAGATGATAAATAGAGACAGAAATCAAAAAGAAAAAATGAAAAAAAAAGGAAAAAGATAAATTGAATTTTATACGTTAATTAGATGAGATTAAAAAGTATATGCCGCGACCTAGTCTCTCGTTCGACCAATAAAGAAAGTAGTCGTATTAGAAGATCAGAAGAAAAAGGGTCAGAAACTAGGTGGTTCAGGCTTTGTGTGCGTGACTCGAGGGAAGGAAAGGGAAAGGTAGGGAAGGGAAGGGAGATGAAAGCTTGCTAAGATCGAATGTCCGGCGTGTGCAAGAAGCCGACCGGGTGTGTACGGATCGTCGCAAAAATAGTATTACCGGGCGGACGTGGTAATTGAATTTCGAGGACGATAATGGCCGAGCGACAAATACAGCGAGAGCGGCCGCGTTAGATCGCTTTCGATGTGTGGCGTGCGGGCATTCAGCCAGGCCAGGATGGATCCTTGATGACTAGATTTAAAAAACTGTCCCTCTACGGCACCCAACCCTCCCACCCTCTCTCCCTCTCTCCTCTCTTCGGCTTCCACCGCCATGTGTTACGGGGATGGGGGTGAAAACGAGGGGTGAGAACGGGGAGTGAGAGAGGGTGGATTGTCGGTGCCGCTGCTGTTGGTTCGGTCGGCGGCTTCTGTATAACTGATGGTGCTTCTGAGTGTCAGGGCCAGGCTGTCCACTTCTTTGCAAACGTGTGTGTTCGCGTTCACGCTCGCGCGCGTGTACGTTATCTCTCGACGTAAGCTCCATCGTTGATCGTACGATCAAAGATTTTCCTTTTCGAACGTCGATCGACGAAAGATTTTCCTCCGATTTGTCATTCTTACGAATGCATTATAATGCGAAGTAATAATTGCAATCTTTATATTTTTTTCGTCATTTTTTCGTCTTCTTTTCTTTTTGTCTTTTTTTATTTTTTCTTTTTTTTCTTCTTTTTTTTATTTTTTTCTTTTTATTTGGTTCATCCCATTAATCAACTTCTTTTTCTCAATTATCTGTCTTGATAATTAATACTCTTCATAAAACCTATAATCATTGAGAAACTATTCTTTTATCAAAATAAGTGATAAACACGTTTGATCGGATGAACAAAAAACATGGAAAGTTAATCGACGTTTCTTAACTTCCTCGACACTTCTTTTTCCATCTCCCTTATCGCTTCTTATCGAAAGCGAGCACACATATTCTCATCAGCATTCTCCCCTTTCCCTATTTCGCATACTCATTACGGTATTACCTCGTTAAGTACCGCAAGGTCTTTGCTTTTATCGGCGATATTGAAAAGAGGAAGAGGCGCCGGAAAAAAAAAGAAACCGACGTCGAGAGGGGAAGGAAAAAAAAGGATAGCAGTCGGTCGAACGAGTCAATTAAGGTCGATCGAGGAAGCATCCTCTTTTCCATATATGCACGACGCGCGGAAACGTCTACATATGCGTCTACAGTCAAACGTACGAGCATACGGACGTACACGCACGTACATATCGGATCTATTGAAAGAGAGACAAGAGAGATATCGCCCGTTCGAGAGTACAGCAGTACGAGAGAGTGAAAGAGAGAGAGAGAGAGAGAGACAGAGAGAGAGAGAGAGACAGAGAGAGAGAGAGAGAGAGAGACAGAGAGGTCGAGAAGAGCGATGGAGATGGCGGAGTGAGGAGAAGGGATAGTGCATTGTGGATACCAAGGGTCAATGGTGGTAAAACGTTAATAGGCATACACGAGCTCCGAGTGAAGGAACGGTGCCAAGTCCAATCCTCCTGACAATAATCGGATTGATTAAAAGTCGCCGTCCACCGGCAGCGACTCCATTGCTATCCCCACCAATCCCTTGTTTCTACACCCTCTACTCTATATCTGTTCTTTTCTACTCAGATATCGGTAGGCCAACACGGGGTCTCCGTTTACGTACGAATAAATTCCATACATTCTTTGACGAAAAGTATATCTAGTATTTAGTATAGTTTATACGTTTAAAAGAGAAAGAAAGAGAGAGAGAGAGAGAGAGAGAGAGAGAGAATCAAAAATCATCCGTTCAAAATCAACGTATTCATTGTTAATAAGTCGCTAATTACACTGCTATTCGGTACGAGCTTCGTAGCTTTGTAGTTTGAGTCACATGTTATACGATATTACAAAAATCAAAACGGCTTTTTCTTACAGGATGATTCTGAATATAGCCGAAGCTCAAAACGAGACGCATAACTAGGCTCTATAATATATGTGATTTTAATGATGGTTATTAGAGAGATTCATTTCGTTTGTTTGAATTTACCGTGCTCTTTATTTGCGAACTTCCACTATTATTACTGTCATGTTGTACTGTGGATTAAAGAGTTAAAAGTAGTTGATATTATTTATTCTTTCATTATCTTTTTATTTTTTTATTCTTTATTATCTCTCTGTACCGTAAGAGTATTTGTTATAGCATTAAAATTCCAAAATAATCATCGTAAGAAACTAACAGACTATTAATTACAACAAATAGAAAAATTATTAATCATTGAAAATCCATGTAGTTGATATTTTTTTTTAAATTTTTGATAAGAATAAAAACTTATTCGATTTCGATAATATTGTTTGAATATTTGACCAATATACGAGAAGTAAAATAATAATACTTGAAAATTTCTGAAGATTTAATCTGAAAAAAGACAAGAATATTTTACGTGTTTCGATGAAATATTCCAAAATATATCGCTCGTGTTCATGTATACTTTAAAATCGACTACAACTTTGCACCGTCAAATTTCCAACATGGTCCTTTAGATCGGTAACATCCTTTTGTTCCATTTTCGAGCGAATTAAACTTAAATCAGAAAGCTCTTTGTAGTTATCAGGATGCATTGCTGTCCCAAAAGCTCCTCGTGCTGTTAAACAAAATGAACTCTACGAACACCGATAATTTCCATAATTTTTGAGTATAACGCATTTCAGCCGCAGATCGTATGGGAAGTTTTGAAATTATTATATAAAACTACCGTTGTAAATAATATGCGAAAGCTATCTCGCTCAATTGTATTTCGAACCTTCATTAAACGTTAATAATAATTATACTTCTTTAAATTCTTTCGTCGGCTCGTAGTAATTTTATCGTAGTTTAATGAAAATCATCGTATTTGTGGTAGCATTCTTCGTTAAGCGATAATTACATAATTTTTCCAGAAGAATGATAATTGACTCGTTTATAAAAAATCATAAAATATTATCTTGAAAATGGAATGGTATTCTAATTTTATGTTTCAAAAACGGAAGTAAAGAGGTGATGCAAAAAGGAAAAAGAAAAAAGATCGAAGGAACGGAAAGGAATTGTGTGTGTATGTATGAGTATGTGTGTGTGTGAGAGAAAAAGAGAGTGAGGGCGATAGAGGAAGTTTCGCCCAGGAGTAATAAGGCGGTAGATCGGTATTTTTGAACTGTAATTCAGTCTGCATTTAATCAACGTTTAATCACCTTGTCTACGGACCGAGTTAATCCAAACAGGATACCTTGGTCGAGGCATGGATAGGTAGTTATGAAAATCTTGTAGAACAGCGCCATGTTTAGACTCATCGTTATTCGGAACGTTAATGGAGATACGAAGAAAAATAATGTTCATGAAATATAATGTTAAAATAATATGTGATGCAGCTGATACGATTCTTTGTGTTTGTTTATAAAAATAGAATTTCCTTATTACGATATATCTTCTTATATATCATATCAAGTAATTATTTTAATATATTTTAATAAACGTTTTAATAAAATTATATTGATGATAAATGAAATTAAAAGGATTGGCATTGTTAACAAAAGAACACTTTTCAACACTTTTCCTCTAACTGTCTCCTTTTGTTCAGTAGAAAAGAAACGAAATTTCGTAAAAACAATTCATTGTTTAATCGCTAAGGGAAATTAACGTGGCATAGTTCACTTTGCATTTAGGCCTTCATGGGCCAAAGAGTCGTTGCGAAGGTCTAAATTACCACGGGTCCGGTCCTTCGAGTTTAGAAGCTACCCCCGTCGGAAGCACTGTTCTCCATTCCCCTCGGTCCCTTAACCCCCAACACAGCTGCCGACCTCTATAAATTCCCTCAGGATTTTTCTTTCCTCCACTTGCCTTAATTAAAGTCCTCCTCCCTTACTACCCTTATGACTGCGTCTATGGATCCGACCTTTCTCTCGCATTTATCCTAACCATGCGACGTCTTCATACCCGACAGGTACGCAACTCTGGCTAAATGTCAAACGAAACGAGTCAAGATAAGGGTCTTTTCAAACATTCAAGATACATGCACAATCTGATCTCTTTGTTTCCATAATTATTAATAAATTTACATGTGTACATTATTACAGATATATTCTGTAATTCATTCGTCTTCTAGAAAAAAAAAAAAAAAAAAAAAAAAACAAGGAAAAATGACTTTCAAATATAAGTGAGATTAAATAAGATTCCAAAGTAATAGAAAAACAAGATGACAAAGATTCTATAATAGTCAAAACGATAATATTGATGATACAATGAACATGTTAATGAAATTGTTCCATAATGCAAGAACTTTATTTGATTTTAATAAAAAATAAAACGTTGAAATTAAAACGATCAAATACAACACGAAGGATTTCTTCTCAGTCGTGGCTTAGTATGCGGATCGACGTCATCCCACTTTAAATCCACCGTAAAACTTTCCAACGCTTGCTCTATCTCTCTTTCTCTCTCTCTCTCTCTCTCTCTCTCTCTCTCTCTCTCTCTTTCTCTCTTCTTCTCTTTGCGAATGCGCTGACGTGTAGAGGAAGGGGGTGAATGGTGAGAATCTGACAGGAGCGGTGGGGGATGGCTGAGGTAGTTTGAAAAGTTTTCGCGCGCAAAAAGCCGAGCTTTTCGCACTTTTCTTTGTCGCCTGCGCGGAAGGGTGCGCGTAAGAGTGCGCATTGCGTCGTTCGTAGAAGGGTGATATCGTCGTGAGGATGGTTTTGTTAGTGGTGGTGAGTTGGCTCGTTTCAAGTGGTAGTGATGCCGACGCTCGGAGGGTGGTATCCGTGGGTGGCACGGTAAAGGACACTTCGAGAGTAGGGATTGGGGGGATACAGATAAGAGAAGATGAGTAAGAAAGAGAGAGGGAGAGAGATACAAGCAAGGATGAAGGGGTCGACAAGAGAAAGAGAGAGAAGGGAAGACTACAAATAGGAACCTTTCTCGGTATCCTAGATCACTCTACTGGAATATTGAAATCCTTTTGGGATTCGGTACGCGTTTTCTCGTCCAGCAAGGATACATTATTGCGATTTGAAAGGCAAGATGGACCGCCATGATTATTTCGCGAGCGTACAAATTATTCATTCATTAGTAGCTTCCTCGCTGGCGGCGGCATAGTAATCACTTTGAAAGATGCCATATACCATATTTATCCCTATCTAGGAAATAAAGGGAGACAGTCAAGATAATACGATTGTGAATGAAATTATTTGATAAAAGGACACCTTTAGTGATTTAAAATTAAATAAATCTTAGAAGAATTTATTATTTATCTAGATCAATAGATTGTATTTTAACTTTGTTATTATTATTTATTTCCTACGCATAAATCCTTGATCCTGATGTTCCGCAGTATAACTTTATTAATTACATAAAAATAAAGAAATAAATTTTCAATGATTACCATCGCAAACAACCATTCGATAAACCAAAAAAAGAAACAAATAATAAAAAAAAATATATATATATATATATGTAATTACAAGTATATTTCTTCGTTTAAATATTTAATATGCAATTCGCCTAATGTATAGTACCTTTGTGAAGCGGACATCTATAAGCTCTATATTATCATAAACTAAAATTCGCGTAGCCATTGTAGTGCGTCCCATGGAATGAGGTAGATGACTAGTAGTTTACATCAAAGGATACATCAGCAGGCAGCTCGTCTCGTCTAATTTCCCAGCTGGATGACGACGAGCCGCTAGAAACGACGTATATATATATATATATATATATATATATATATATATATATATATTTCATATATATATATATATGTGAAATCGAAATTGTCCTTTGGACCTTTAAAAGAGACCTTATCACGCTTCGTTGAACGCTTTTTCCTTCTTTTTACTTGATCATCGTCTTTTCGTAATCGAGACATCGTAGGTAAACATGCAGGTGCAAATGGAGCTTTAAAGGCAAAAGATGGGCTTGTTCGAGGATAGTGTGAGTAGGATGGAATGTAGTGATGAGAAGGAGAACGAGAAGGTTCGAACAGGAGGAAGCGGAGATGGAGGTGGAGGTGGAGATAGAAGTGGAGGATGGGAAAGCATAGAGAAACTACCTAACTATACTCGTATATGGCGTCGTAAAAGAGGATCGACAAGAGGAGGAGCACGAGATGGGCTAGCTAGTATCCTCGAGAAGCTTTTGCAAACCGAGTCGAACTTGTCGCTTGCGTTGTGCGCGGTGCTGATGGTGGGGAAACTGGTCGGTCGATGCGCTCGGTCGCTGCTGGAGCTGCAGGGGGCTGTTTTTGCGGGTGTGGCTTAACGCACCCCCTGTCGCCCCACTGACCCTCGCTTCCTTGCCCCAGGAACTACCAACCCTTCTCTCTCTCTCTCTCTCTCTTTCTCTCTCTTTCTCTCCCTCTCTATCTCTCTTTCTCCCTTTCTCTCTCTCTTTCTCTCTCTCTCTCTCTCTCTCTCTCTCTCTCTCTCTCTCTCTTTCTCTTCGACTCGCTTACTCTACGTCGATTTATCCTTCTCTCTCGCACTGCGTGTTTCTCTCTTATCCCCCTTCTAACCCCTTACCTATCTTCTTCTCTTCCTAAACTACCCCCTTCTATCACCCCACCACCACACCTTCTCACCAACAGCCTTGTGTAGCCCGAGGACGAGTATGAGCACGAAACTAACGTTGCTCGATCGTGTCTACGTGATCACCGGGGAGCTTACCTCTGAAAATGCGCTCGAAATGTTGAGATTAATCTAAATATCCTTCTAGCCACGATCGGTATATCCTCCAAGACTGCCTTGCTCGCGCTTCGAGCTGCTTTCGGCCGGGGATCTCGATCCCGGCCGAACTCAAGCCACGAACACGTTATTATGGAGATATAATATCACGAAAATTGACGAGGTATAATGAAACCATTCGAACTTAACCGCCTGTATGTTTTTCAAAAGTACGCTTGTTTCACGCTCGCTTGATTCTCTTAATTTTCGAACACAAAGTTTATTTTCGATGAAACTTCCATCATGCTTGAATCGATCTTCCAGAGTATTAAATACTTATCGTTTTATTTTATTTTGTAATTACGAATCATTAATATTCTAAAGATTTAAATAGATTCGTTGCGATTATTAGTCTTTCTAATTTCACATTATGATTTTAACTTCGTGTCTTATATATGTTAACGATCTTTAAAATGACAGATTTGTAAAAACCCAAAGATATATTTATTTTTTAAACGAAACAACAGAGTATTCCAATGTTGATCAGCAAACAATGACCTACCCATTCGGTATTCCATCCATCGTACTCTTCTTAATTCGATTGGACACGGATTAACGTGACATGCTCATCCTCATCGATTGTTGCACAAGCTGTGATAAAATGTGGTTTTAACGAATTTGTGAAATCCTTTTTTTCCACCAAATAATACTATCTATGAATGTTTTATTCTGGTAACAATTGGTAAACAATCTTTCGATAAGATTCTATATCATGATCGTGTCGATATTAAATCGATATAGTATAATCGACATTTTTTATTTGTATTTAACATTATCTTCATTTGCTATGTATGAAAAATTATAGTCACTCCATAATAGTGATATCGGAAAAATATTTTTTACATTTAATGAATAAATTTTTTACTCGTGGAAACTCCAAATCCATTTATTTTACGATTCGTCGTTATTATAATAACGAAGAGCCTCGATACTACATCGAAAATGATTACATTTATTATAATGAAGAGCTTTGATATTACTCATAAAATAATAATTGGAACACACACTCTCCAAGATCTTACTATTGAATCATATATTTATATTTTAGTCAAGTTCAATCTTACAGAAAATGTGCTTAATTAGAATTTACTTTTTAAGATAAAAATTATTTTGTTTAAATTATTCGATACAAATCACATTAACCATTTATCGAATAAAATATAATAGATATAATCTTCATTGAAATCTATACACTATTTAAAACTGAAGAACAATGACATCATTTAGGAAAGAGAAGTCATTAATCATTCATTGACGTTGTATCGAGATCGAACGCGCGCTATATGAACGCGTTAATCAGACACTTTCATAAAACTTCTTAAAAGAGAATTTTCATGTAATTACATTGAATTCGATTTGCGAATAAATATCAGAGGAAAAGCTATTGAATGTGTCGTGAGATATGTATCGTAATATATATATATATATATATATATATATATATATATATATACATATCGTTGTTCTTTGTGAGGAGAAAAACGAAAAAGAAAAAAATACACGAATACTAAGTAAATTAATTTATGGTAACTAACGTTACATTAACGAAGAATTAAAAATACAATGCGAATCTTTAAAAAAAAAAAAAAAAACCAAAAAAACAAAAAAAAAAGAAGAGAAAAAATACACGTTTAACCGATCGTATGAGCATCTGGATTCTAATAAATCGATTCGAAATCAAGTACTTGGAACGGGATACGATATCTGAGGCAGATGGCATATAGAAACGTAGATTGTGTCCGACATGTATATAGAGATACATGTACGTAGAGGTTGTTTTCCTTTCAGCTCTGTTATCGACACGTTCGATTCGGGGTCTACGGTCCGGTTTGCTTACAAAAAAGTAAAGTGAGAGGCAGCGACATTGAAACAACGTGTTTCATATGATCGCACCGCGACGGGATACGACGTGTCGCGACGGCCAGGCCACGGCCGTTGCCCGACACGCTTTCGATTGTTGTGTTGCTGCTTTCCACCCCTTCCTCCTCATCTCCCCACCTTCCTACGCGTCACACTCATCCCACTTCGCCTACTTCTTCTTCCTTTTTTCTCCACCTTCTACTATAGCGAAACAGCTGTTACTTCGCCACCACCGCAACGACGACGGGGCGCAAACGCAAATTCAAATTCGTTCTTTTTCTTTATTTCTCTCTTTCTCTCTTTCTTTTTCTCTCTCTCTCTCTCTCTCTCTCTCTCGCTCTCGCTCTCTATCTATCTATCTATTTATCTATCTACCTTTCTCTCCCACTCTCTTTACCTTTGCCTTCTTTCTTCGTTACACATTACACATATATCATTTATAACATTTTATATATATTCTAGTTCGATTTTGATATAGATCGAGTATTGCAAAAAATAATTGAATTAAAAATCATTTACTTTATTTACATCATCCAAGTCGAAATCAGTTATCATTTAACATATTTTTTATGATTACAGATATATTATATTTTCATCTTGAAATAAGATATTTAGGATAATAATCATTAGATTATGCACGTATTTATTTTACAAGTTTCT
The DNA here is from genome assembly GCF_050613455.1 of Vespa mandarinia. Taxonomy (NCBI): domain Eukaryota; kingdom Metazoa; phylum Arthropoda; class Insecta; order Hymenoptera; family Vespidae; genus Vespa; species Vespa mandarinia. The sequence goes on along the minus strand of NC_140818.1, from coordinate 5,937,919 downwards.
TGATTTTGACATTATCTTATTGACAGAATCTTGATATCTTGATGATTGATTATGATCAATACGTGCTCGAGATAACAATCAAGTAATGCTATATATATATATATATATATATATATATATATATATATATATATATAAATAATCGAATGAACATATATATATATATATATATATATATATATATAAATAATCGAATGAACATATATATATATATATATACATTCGATTCTTAATTAACGCATATTTTTGATATCGATAGTTATATAATTGATCGATTATTTTCATGTTATTCTATGACAAATTGTTTTCTTCTTTTCCAATTGATTGGTAATGTATATATATATATATATATATATATATATATATATATATGAAGATTAGATATAAGAAAAACGTGATCTTATTTAAAAGGTGACTTTCTTAATGATTATGAAATGGACATTAAGACGAGCAACGATGCTGAATGTACTCTTGGAAAGGTCAATTAACCACGTGACTGATTAGGAGCAAAAAATGAGCGTAGCAGCACTCAGATGTGCAAACATAATTAAGGGATAGTCGTCGAGAAATAAAGAAAAAGGGGTCGATTGTTTGAGGACACACGATCTGCCTTGCGCTTGCCTTCGGAGTCTACGATAACCGAGTGGTCATTGCTAATGGCGTCGGTAAAAAGTGTTTACCCGCGTTTACAAAGAGTTCGTGAGTACGCGAGGTCAGAACATGGGAAGTTAACTTGGTAAGCTCACCGTCTACTCGATTAGATTCCCTGCAAAGACACATAAGACCAATAAAAAGTCTGTAAAAGAAATCGAAGTTTATGAAGGAATATCTTTTTTAAATACCCCAACATCCTTTTCTAGAACGAATTTTACAACCTATACGAGTAACTAAAGTTCATTAAAATTTTTATCGCTGGGAGTAAACTTTTCCTTAAGTTACTACTTTACGAAGATAAAATTATATTCATTTAAACTGAAGACTTAATTACTATCCCATTTACTATTAAATAAAACTTCGTAAAGCTGTGATAATTTAGACATATTCCTTTGAATAGAAAACTTAATATACAAATCCATATTAACCGCGCCACCGCATAATGTGTTAAATTTGCCGTGAACGTTTATACATCTTTCGTCTCTCTCTCTCTCTCTCTCTCTCTCTCTCTTTCTCTCTCTCTCTCTCTGTCTCTCTTTCACACATACATGTATACGCAAGCGCATTTCTCTCTTTCTCGTCTTCTCCTATGCTCTCTGATATGAGAAGCCGGCTTTCCAAGCGCTTACAGATCGCGTCAATGGTCGAACAATCACTGGACTATTAGCAAACTATTACAATATCGATAGCAGTCGATGGGTCGATAGATACACGAGCCATCAGCTGTTGCGCTGATCGGATATCTCCGATAGGCCAGAGTTGCCTCTGCGGATACGCGCTACGAACGATCTCCAAATTATCCCCCAGTCGATTGCCAATCTTGACTTCCCTTCGAATCTTCTCTTTCGAGCTTCATTTTCAAAAAGCAAATAAATGATTCCATTGTCAGTCAAGTAATTTCTTTCTTTACAAATTACTTTTTCGTCACGCTTAACTTCTTGTAATTATCTAATATAATTAATAGCAATAATAATTGTTATTAATATTCTTACAAAATATCATGATTTGATTGTGAGGTACAGTACACATTATACCGACAGAAAAAATGTTCCATCGAGCTCGTCAGTGTTTCCTTTGAAAACGTAGACGAAAATTCCGCTTACGCTTACCATGGAACAAAACCGTACGAAGCGAACATGAAAATTACTTGGCTGTGTAATACAATATTTTGATATCGTATCTAGCAGAAATATTAGCAGCTTCCAATGGTATAATGGTCCCATCCTACATATATATTTTAGTTTTCGTAGCTTTTGCGGTATGTTTAAAACGCCCCAACTTGATAGCACCTAGAACTAGCTGGATTTTAGTAAAAGCTTCGTCCTGAAAGTTTTTCATTACGCATATTGTTTAGTGCCTCTTTTGTTCAGGACAATTTCATCGGGGAGCCGCTATTCCTATGTTATATTGCCCAGCAGTGCGATATCATCGAGTCGTACAATTTTTATTGTTCCCAGAGTCGACGAACTGTAAACCATCAGTATTAGAGAAAAATATAGAAAAAGAGGACTAAGAGAAGAAAAAATAATATGCTTGTATAAATGCAATCCCAATCTACTGAGTCCCCGATCGAGAAAGTAAATATATCCATTAATTTATTCAAAAATGAAAATATGTATCCAATTAAAAAAGTTTAAGTATATATTTCGTTTAATAATCTCAATGACAAACCTGCCATTTTACAGATACGTCCATACATTGTCACGTTTCACGCGTGATACGTATATATGTTATATCAACGTACGGATTATATACCTGCTGTCTAATTCCTTGCTACCCTTTGAACAAAAATCACAAGCCAGATATTATTCTTCACGAGCTGCCGTATTCAAATAATTGAGCTCTCTGTCTCATTCTCTCTCTCTCTCTCTCTCTCTCTCTCTCTCTCTCTCTCTTTCTCTCTCTCTTTCTCTCCTACTCCCTCTTCAAGCACGCATCGAATTTGTTGCTTCGTTTAATTGTTAAAACCCCACTTTCAATTAACAGATTGATTTTATATGCACGATTGATCGTTTGAATATTCTTTCTTGTCCTATCAATAATTCCAAAAGGTATTAATCTTACGATTAATGACAATAAAAGACAACGTAAAAGTTTTCTGAATGGATTTTCATCAATTTTAACGAAATATAGAATAATGAATTTCATACGGCACACCAGAACGTATTCGTTGCTTATAAATAAATTTCTATTTCTGTATACTACGTTTTTCAACTTTCATTTTCCATTCTCTTTAACTTTCATTCTTTAACCTTCCATATTACTTTACTTTATTTCATCTTACTTATAAGGTTACTTTACTTTAATCTATTGAAAGAAATCTTGCAAATGAGATGCAAACGAAAGAGAAAAAATTTGATCCCGTCGATCGAGCTTATTGTTCGTGAGTGAGAAGTAGGCGGACTGAAAAATAGCAGAGGGAGAGACAACAAAAAAAAAAAAAAAAAAAAAAAGAAGAAAAAACTGTCACGGGAGTACATAAATGTAACCCCGACCTAGGGGAACGTACATGGCGGGATGGAGTGGTAACATGGTGGGGGGTCGCGCCATTCAAAATCGATTCCGCAACGCTCGCCGTTGTGCGGTGCCTTCGATGAACGGGACACGAGTGAGTGGAAATATGAATGAAAAACGGCTCTGCGCGGTTCTTCGGGAAAAGCCCCGCCTGGAAAAAAAGGAGGAGAGCCACGCTGGCCGACCATCGATCGACCACGTGCTTCGGCTTCTCCTCTTCAGCTTTACCGCCTTTTCTCGGATCTACTACCACCCCCAACCCCATCGTCGTTGAACGTTAAGCCAAGTTAGACTTTCCTTTTTTATTAAAACTTTACGTCACATATCTACGTTATACACGAAAACTAGTTGCTATTTATTATTATGAATTTATTAAAATTGTTAATTAATGATTTATATAGAATATAAATTAATTACTCGTATTAATATTTGAAAGTGAAAACTGTTTCTCTTAATCGGAGATATGATTGTTAGTTAATAATATAAAAAATTGTTCGTTCCAATAATCCTAATTGTTCGTAATAAATCGAACAAGTTCGAATTGCCAGCATTGAACTTTCCATGATACGAGAGGAAAAGATTTTCAAAAGAAAAAAAGCAGAAGTAATCGGTGTACTCGTGTAACGTCAGTGTGGCTAACTCGATTCCGAGGAGCTATATTCGGGTAGAGAAGGGGGGGGGCATAGCATAGTAGCATCAGTAGTAGGGGGTAAGTTCGAGCAACTAATTATAAATTTCCGTGGACCGCAATTAATTTTCCCTCGGAACGAAATTGCCGGTAAATTGACGGCTCTCGGGCTGCGAGTGTCCGAGTAGGTTAGTCCGTAGTAGTGTCACCAGCAAGAGTAGTAGCTATAGTAAAGGTAGTAGAGTTTGCTTGAATATCGCAACCGTAGAAGTCGTCCTCGTTGTCGTCGTTGTTGTTGTTGTTGTCGTCGTCGTCGTCGTCGTCGTCGTCGTCGTCGTCGTCGTCGTCGTTGACGGAAGCAACGACTGATGGTGCCCAGACGACGTTTAGGGATCACGTCAGTGCCTTTGTACTCCGGGGGTTACTATCGAGTATGGGAGAAGGGATGAAGCTCGGTGAACGAGCGAGTAGATGACAACCGAGCGAGCTAGAACGATCTAGCGAGTGAGCGAGTGAGCGAGTGAGAGGGAGAGAGAGAGAGAGAGAGAGAGAGAGAGAGAGAGAGAGAAGATTGAAAGAGAGAGAGAGGACAGATAGGCGGATAGATAGAGGGAGCGAAAGGGAGAGAGTGCTTTTTGGTAGGTGGGCTACAAAGGCTGGAGGGTGGCCCGCGAGGGTGGACCTAAGCGAGGATAAAGGAGAAGGAGAAAGCACAAACCGCTATGGTGTGTGCTTTCTCTTCGCCCCTTTGGGAGGTAGGTTGGTGGACGATCAATAAGGAGCAACGATGGTGGGGGGTCTTACCAGGACCTCAGGCTCTATCCCTCTACGTCGTACTGCTTAGGGTGAGGCTCCGCAAGAAAGAACCGAGAAAGTATTCTGAAAGGGGTCGCCCACTGGCCGTGCGCGCGCCTTCGCCCTGTGTTCCCTCGGTCCGTGAACTTTATCTCCCCACCCGTCTATCTATCTCTTCTCTCTCTCTCTCTCTCTCTCTCCCTTTCTCCTTCCTCTCTCTCTCTCTCTTTCTCTCTCCTTCCTACTCTCCGATTCGCACATATAACACTAGCACGCCTTCATTCGATCCTACTCGCGTGTAGAGAATACACGAGAATTCCAAGGTTCTCTTACACATATACTCTTTCTTTCTTTCTTTATCTCTTTTTCTCTTTCTCTCTCTCTCTCTCTCTCTCTCTCTCTCTCTCTCTTTCTCTCCCTCTTTCTCTTTCTACTGCGACCCTGAGAGCTCAGAAAATTCCAACAAAAAAAGGGCCGAGAGTGGTAAAAAGTTGTACGAGCAATTACTCTCCCGACCCTTTTGTCGATAAACACGATTTCTTTCGGAGTTTTCGTACTCTCCACTCTCGGTTAAACGCCGATGCTCTTTTCCCTTTCGTATTTTTCGATCTTTCTAATCTTTCTTCTTCTTCTTCGTCTTCTTATACTTTTTCTTCTTCTTCTTCTTCTTCTTCTTCCTGTTATTTCACTTTACAGTAGAAACAAAAAGAATAAAACGTATTATAAAGTACATTTTCTGAAATCATTTATTTCTTCTCCTCGTAGAAAAGATTATCGCTGATATAAGAATAAACGAAATAGTAAATAATATCAACACGTATAGAGTTCATTTCATAGAAGAAAATTTGATAACACAACGTCGAACGTAAGGTCAATCGTAATGAAGTATGCCGGAAAGGCATATCAAGGAATCAGTGTCAATTAACGACGATGAAAGCAAAGGCTCGAGGAGAATATAGGTGGAGAAGATCCAGCATGAATATTCATCCGATTCGGAAAATTTAATAGATAGACCGAGACGGGGCTTGTCGGTGAGCATGTATGTTAGCGTTAGTTTGCTGGTCAATCATTCATTGAAAATAGGAAAAAGAAATTGAAAAGATATAACGCTAAAAAGAATGTCACCGATGACGACGACGATGACGACGATGACGACGACGATAACAACAACGACAAAAGGTTCTAACGTACACGTATGTGTACGTGGGTATAGTAGTAAGTAGAGGTAGTAGTAAGCCCGCGGAAGCGTCTAATCCATCGGGTGGGCATTGTTGTCAGACATATTGGGGTTTGTTCTTGAGGCGGTCCTAGCAGGGAAAGGGTTCACCCCCGAGCGGACAGGTGGATAGGTCGAAGAGGTGGTCAGAGGGGGTTGACGAGGGTGGTTAGCATTATTGATCTGTAAGACTGCCAAGCTACGAACTCTCTCTCTCTCCCTATTTCTCTCTCTCTCTTTCTCTCTCTCTCTCTCTCTCTCTCTCTCTCTCTCTCTCTCTCTCTTTTCGATCTCCACATTCTCCATCAGCGCCTTCTCTCTTCGTAGAAACGTGTGTGCGTGTGAATACATTTGAAATGCGAGATGGAGAGAGAGCACGCGCGCGCATATTGTCACTCTCTCACTCTTCCTACTTGCTCCTCTTCTCTTCTGCCCCTCTCTATCCTACCGTCCGGTAAGCTTCGCATAGCTACTCCGGCCACCCTTAACGCTGGCTTAGGAAGGGACAAACCCCCGACCATTTCCTCTTTCAATCCCTCCTCTTCATCCTTCTCATCCTCTCTGACCGTCTCTGATGCCTTCTCTTCCTACTATATCTCTACTACCTTCTCCTGGAGCAACTCGGTTCAGCCGGATTCACGAGCAGCAAACCAACACGCAAGTAGTTTAAACCCACGTTTCAGCCGAGTCTCTCTCTCTCTCTCTCTCTCTCTCTCTTTTTCTCTCTTATTGTGTGTTTGTATAACGACCGAAGACCTCACCGACAATACTCGTTCGCCGTAACTTTCTCGATGGCTCACCTCGACGAAGCTTCCTTCTACCTCACTTTTCTCTACTTCTTCGCGAAGCGAGGATAGCGTTAGTTTTTTTCTCTCTTTTTCCACTTGTCCGCTCTTCTTTTCTGTGGCGTGAATGGAAGACGAGAGCCTGCTAGAGGATGAGTACCGGAACCTCAAAAAGTTTCCCTTTTGTTCACCGGACAACGGAGGATGACTTGACTCTTACACCCCTTCGACAATTTTATATAATCTCATTATGTTATTTTCTCTTAATAATAACGAGCATTGCTTTGTTCATAAGACATCGTTTCTAATCTATCAAAAAATAGATTAATTACTTTTTAATCGAACTTAATGCATGTGTGTATGCGTGTGTATTTGTTTAAACATTCATCAGCTATCAACTCATGACCTGTAATTAATTGATTGAAATGAAAAAAAAAAAACAAAAAAAACAAAAAAAAAGATGATCAATCGCAATGTATTTGAAATTTTTAGAAACAGACTGTTTCCCGTTGGTTTTATTTACTTTGTATAACTTTGTTATACATCGTTAGCCATGAAGCCACAAAGAAACCGAAAAAAAGAACGAACGCTTAATTAACGAGTTCCCTTTTAATCTCCAATCTAGACTTTCACATTTCCTTAAAACCTTCTATTTGAGACGATGAAAGTTACGACGAAGGGGATGTAGACCATTTCTATACCCTTTTTCCCCTACCCTCAGTTTCGATTTACCCTCGGACGTAACACCATCCCTCTACTCCGTCTCTCTCTCTCTCTCTTTCTCTCTCTCTCTCTCTTTCGTCTTGCCCCCTTCTCTCTCGCATTTTTCTTACATTCCCCTCTCTTCCCGTCGACGTCCTTTCCTCCATTCTCGTTCTCTCGACCTTCCACTCTTCTCTGGAGGGTAGAACACGCGTTGCTCGTACCACCCACGCAGGGAGAGTACGAACAAAGGCGTCCTAGCCATACGCACACCGTGAAACATAGTGCTTCATGTATGATGTGAGATTAAATTCTAACGGGTTACCTCCCTCTAAGGGTAGAGGCATTTTTCTTAGCTCGTCGGGGAAAGGACTGCGTACCTAAATTAATACTCCATCCCTCTCGTATTCTTGACTTCGTCGTAAAGAACGTTGGAAGTCACGTATACGCATATTGGTATAGGTATATATACGCTAAAGGGCACACGTAATCGCGTATATACGTGTGAATGTGTATGCGTACCTTCGCCATAGTAGTCCATACAGCCGTTCCAACCCCCACGGCGAATTTCTAACGGCCATTATTTAGCGCGCTTAGAACTAGCTGCCGTTGGGGTAATGGCGCCCTTCCGTCCGCCAACGTAACGTACATACATACGTTACGTTACGTAGCTCTGTATAAGCGAAGCATAAACCGGACGAATCGTCCAGCTCGGAAGGACGAGAACAGGACGACGAAGAAGGAGAATCTAACCGAATCCTCGAGCTGCTCGCTCGCGATGCCCGAACTCCCAGCAATCTGGGAATTCCTGTTAGTTCTTTCCCCGTAATGAGTCCCTCATCTCTCTCCTCCTCCTACCTCCCCCCCCCACCACCACCACCACCGACCATCGTTTTCTCCCTTTCGCGGCGAAATTACGGAAAAAGGACCTTATGGACGGCATGCCTGAAAAGCGAACTCGTCCGTTCTCCGACTTCCGCAATCGAACAAAGTTTCTCGGTCGGACTATAGTTTCATGAGGGAATACTTTTCGAATTAATAAGAGAATAGTTTCTACCTTTTCTGATTTTCTTTCTTTCCATCTAAAATAGAATCGTCTTTGAGCATTATAACGAGCTTTTGTTTGAGCCAATGATATATGTTTTACGTTCTAAATGGATAACGAATGAAGTATCTATATAACATATATAATATATTTCAGGAATAATTAAAAATGATGGAATAGTGGGATGGAAGATCTCGTTATTAGAGCTTGCCATTTGAACATTCTTGATATACACGCTTATTCGATTTTACATATACATCGATTCACATATAAGTTGAATATAAATAAACGAATAGACGAGCCATACCGAGAATAGATAATATCGAATAATGCAGGAATAATGCTTTCTAGAACGAGTGTACCGCCCCGGCGGACTTAGATTTAGGGGCTGCTAGTTGGAGGCAGTTCGCTGGGGAGAGGGGTGGCAAAGGAGGCAGAGGTGGAGGAGGAGATGGTATGGTAGAGCTCGGTGGAGTTCAAGAGAGAGAGCCAGGGTGGTTAGGGTGGTTAGGAAAAGGGTGGAGATGGCGAGCTCACGACGAAGAGGGAGGGTCGGTTGGTTCGCATTTACATAGCGGACCCAGCAGGACTAGATGACTAGGCGGTGGGGTATTAAGAGGGAGAAAAGGGGTGTTGGGTGGGTGGTGGCAATTCTGGCAACATGGCCGCGACCGAGCCGCGCGACGACGTACATACACGCACACGTTGAGAGGATAGGAAATGAGAGAGAAAGGGTTACCGCGAGTAAAGCGAGTAGAGATAGATAGATATATATATATATATATATATATAGAGAGAGAGAGAGAGAGAGAGGGAGGAATAGCTGGATTTCCTCGGGCACACTACCACCCTCTTGCCACCCTCCAAGCGTCGAGCATATCCCCCGGAACCACCCTACCGGTCTGCTTAGACGCGATTCTCCGTGCAGGCTTTATTCGATTATTAAGGACCACTATTGGATTAAGCGCGATTCCGCGCACCTCCGCGACTGATTTCAAACTCCACCTACGCTCGACTTTACCACCCTCTCGGACGTCCTCGATTTCCCTCGATTTTCACCCCCTCCTACTTTGCCCTTATAAGCTTTTCGAATATATGTCTTCGTCCGTGATGGTCTCATGAAAATCATCCCCCTCTCTTTGTGAACCGACCGTGATCGGTCTCGATATCCGTGCGTATAACTTTTCTCGACGGAAAACACGAAAAGGGGAGAAAAAGTAAGAAGGAGAGAGAAAGAGAGAAAGAGGCTTTGGAAAGGCAATTAGGTCCGTGATTAGCGGTGAAACGCGTGAAATCGGGCGTGCGTAACGATCCCTCTCTCTTTCTTTCTCTTTCTTTCTCCTTTCGTAGATTTCTCGCTTGAGAACTTGGATTAACGTAGAAAGGAAAAACGCCGCGGGAAATGCATACATGTGTTTGTGTGTGGGAGTTCTTTCTTTACCACGTGTGCGATGGTGCGAAGGAAAAGTGCTGGCTTATTTTTCCTCGCTCTTTCCTCAACTCGGCAAAGTTTCCAAGGATATAAAAAAATCGTTTCTTTTTTTTTCTCTGATTACACCGTGAATGATCTTATCCTCTCAGATTGTTATCATAAATTACAATCCACGTTTTAAATCGATAAAATAAATTGAAAGATATAATGAATTTTATAATTGTTATTGAAGAATGATATTGTATTTATTTAAGGCACTTTCATTTTTTTATCATTTTCCCTGACTATAAGGATTAGAATTTAAAAAGTATCCACATTGAAAGATATAAAGATATGAGAAATATTTTGACATAATAAAATGTCACAGCTATTTCCATCATTTCTAGAAGCTATGATATATTTGTACATTTATTTGAATATTGAATATTGAAGGCATATCACGAAAAATAAATATCGTTTATGATGTCTAATAATTTTTCAATAAAAAGCATCGTTTGATTTTTATGTATATTATCATGCTTTTTAATGTTTGTTTTATTTCACTTTCTCTTTTCCTTCATCTCTTATCACGATTAAATTCTTAAAAATTTTTCATCAAATTTAATACATGAATATTTCTCTCTCTCTTTCTCTGTCTCTCTCTTTCTCTCTCTCTCTCTCTCTCTCTCTCTCTTTCTCTCTCTCTCTTTGTTTGAAGCCTTTATTCATGCCTTTAGCGTGTTATAACGTACACATCTATATTTAATAAAGTCGCCTTTGGAAATAATAATTCAACACAGAATGTCATCCAGTTGTTTACGTTTTCGTCCTATATGGAACAGAAAAAGACAAGCTGATTTCTTAGAAAAATGTATTAGCTAAAGATCATAGATGTCACTGGAACAATATCGTACAAATATACTGTTTATAAACATAAGAGAGTTTCATAGTAGTATCTCATCGAAGTCTTTCATATTCGTTTCTACCTCTGATCAGATAAGATCGTGCGTTAATCCTCGTCGACGTAACTTTTAACAACAGTAACTCATCCGATCAAAACCATGAAACTTGGAGGCACGAAGCTTAGTCCTAATTTAAGGGTGGAAGTGAAAACCACCCCTGCCTGCGCTAATTTAAGGCCGGCACAGGCTGCTCATTTGTTTTAACCGCTCTCCCGTGGGAAAGTGAGAGGGAGTGAGAATGAAGGTAAGAGAAAGAGAGAGGAATAGAAAGAGAGAGAGAGAGAGAAAGAGAGAGAGAGAGAGAATGTATACGTGTTTCAAGCGTCAAGGGGGTGAGCCTGAGCGGGGAGGAAGAGGGTGGTCAAGCACGGAAGTGGATGGGATAGATGAAACGCGGTTTAGTTTAGTTGCTATTCGCACCAAAAGCACGAGCGAGAACTAGCAAGCAAACGGTTTTACTCTGCGTTTCAAAAACGCACCGAGGATATACCGACGTCTCATCCATTTGATCACACCGCGTACGTTCTAAATTCCGCACAATTTTTTTGTTGTTGCGGTTTTCGTTACGCTAGTTAGCTACTCCACTTCGACAAAAAAAAGTCCTGATTAATCGTCACCGACTTTTCGCACCACGACTCTCTACACTTTTTTTTCTCGTAATAATGATTCTCGATCTTTTTTGTAAACCCACGAAATTGGATATTTCGTCGTAAATTTATAACTTAGAGATTTGAAAATACGATCGATATCTTATTAATATATTTTCTAATCGATCAAATTAATGCACGAAGAAATAAAAGAGAAAGAGAGAGAAAGAGAGAGAGAGAGAGAAAAAAGGTGCGACATTTTCGAAAAATCTTGCATCTTCCTAACTCTCACCTTTTTATAGTCCGAGAACAATGTATCGCACTTTCCCCACATCGGTTAAGGAAAAACTCACACCGTAGAGAAAAAAACCACGAGAATTGTGGGGAGCATAAGAGAGAAAGAGAGAGAGAGAGAGCGAGAGAGAGAAGAAAAGAGCGTCTCCATTCGGAATTTAAGCCTGACAGGTGGTTTCGAGGTTTATCGAATTCTTCGATTTCACCTCACTTTTTATTTCGATTTTATTTTGTTCCCGCGTATCCAGCCGCCTTCGTTTTTCCGCTCATCGCGATCGCTTTTAAAGCTGCTTTCACCGTCGCACAACAGTGACGCTTTCCTCTTTTTCCAAGCTTCTTTTCCTTTTTTTCCTCTTATACCGGAGGTACGTGGTAGCGTGCGCCTTTCTCACCTCATCCCCTTCATCCTTTCTATCTTTTCTTTCTTTTTTATTCCTGCGAATCGCATGGACACTCTCACTCACGACGTAATAGAATTAACTTGCGATTTACCGATTATTAGCGGGATGCTGCCCGTCCATCGTCCTCTAAGAGCTTGTCATCATTCTTTTTTTCTTTCTTTTTTTTTCTCTCTCTCTCTCTCTCTCTTTCTCTCTCTCTCTCTCTCTTTTTTATTTTATATAGACACCAATACTGACGGCCGACCTCTATCGATTCGCCCTGAAGGTAACCTTCGTTATATGCGATCGTATATATAACGTTTAACGTCGTAGACAAAATTTCACAGATAATCGGATACGTAGGTTGACGAGATTAGCAAGCAAACCAACTACACGTTGTTATGGAGTTTATATTACGGAACATATTTTCGATCGTAGTGAACAAAAAAATAATAATTCTTTAGAAGGATAATTATTATACAAATTTAATGACCCTTTGATATCATATAATATTAAACCTGATCATAATCATGATATCAATTTCAAAATATATAATGAACAAATGTAACAATAATATAACGATAATTTTAATAATAAATAAAATAGATTACGAAATTATCTCAATCGACTTATCTTTTATTTTATGCGTTCCAGGATGTATTTCGAGAATCAGTGTGATGTAGCGCTGTCGTCGTGATAGTCAAAGGGAACGAGTAGATCTCGTGCTTCTCGCATGCTTTTATCACAGAAGTCGTATCGTTTTGTCCGTTTGGCTCGCGGCACGACGAAACAAACGCGAAAACGACCGCGACGGAACTAACGTTTCAAAAAATATACCAAAGGCGATATACCACTAGAAGATCCTGGCGATCTCATGAAACACGAACGAATCTGAATATCAAAGAGACCCGAATGTTAACGAATGAAAACTTGAATGACGGCTGGGGGTCTTTCGGTCCAGGTGGGGTCTACACCGGTCCTTCTAGTTCATCTTCTATTTCCTTCCGAAAAACTGGACCACCACGATCATTTCCCCCCTTTCTCTCTCTCTCTCTCTCTCGCGCGCGCGCGCGCGCGTTCTCTTTTTTTCTCTCTTCTCTCTGTCGGCATTATCATGCATCAACGCGAAACACAGCATCCCTCTTGGTGGTCCAGCGTTACTTCTTCACGCAAAAAACTCGTTTGCTTATTTCTAAACGAGTCTTAACTCCCCACCCCTCGTGGTGGTCCATCAAGAAACTCGTTTTGTTAAAAACATCCGTTCGACAAATAATTCCGGTATCTTCTCTTTCGTCGATTCCTTTTGAAACCGTTTATTCAAACGAGTTTTTGCTTTATGATCGTTAGAAAATTCTACATATCCGTTACGCATAGAAAATAAAATACTATACGAAGGAAGAAATTTTATTGTCTTTTGATACATAGCATTTATTTTTAGCAAAATAAGAATATAACAAATTTCTGACAAATTCGATTTATCATTCGTTCTATCTTAATTTTATTTTCTATAGGGAAGAAAATTAATCGCATTACAGAAAATTTTCGCAAACCGATATGTAAAAACACGAGGCCGAAACCGAGGCGTGTTTGTTGTAAAACGCTAAGAAAGATAGGATAGACGAGCCACAAGCTTATTGGATAGCGCTAGCTTGGCCACCGCAACTGGTTAATAAAGCTCGAGGAGAGCGAGCATCAACCATAAGACACAGAGAGAAAGAGAGTATAAGAGAAAGAGAGGAAGAGGAATAGTGAGGAACGCTTAAGGGGAGGAACGTTAATGATGCCCGCATTCCCACGCATTTTAAGAGGGTCGAATATAAATGGTTCAAGTCTCTCGGCCTCCCTTTTTCACAAAATTCCTCTTTTTCGCCATTTCTCGAGCTCTTTCTAAACGTGTATCTAGCACAAGCAAAAGGCATATGTTACATCATGACACGTGTCATTCGTCATTTTCGGTTCACAAAATGTCGATCGAAAAAATAATAACGAATACAATAATAAGAAAGAAAAGAAAAAAAGATAAATGATAACATTAATTTTATCTACATCGCATTTTTTTACAGCATATTAAAAAAATATTATATTATTGCTTCGCATTAAACTAAAGTTGCAAAGGGGTAAGATATTTAAATAATATAACAATGAAACACAATGAAAAAACATATGAACGATCTTTTCACGTATATATAGTATATGGAAAAGTACAAAAATTTGATTCGCTAATAAGAAGAAAGAAAAAAAAAAAAAGAAAAAGAAGAAGAAAACCTATATAATCAAAATAAACTTGCATTCATAATCGATTGATATAGCAGAGTCCGTTCTCTTCTTTGCTGTTAAATATACTTCACACATGTCTAAGCCTTAAATATAATTTATATCTCGAAACAGGCAAGATCTTTCGCATTCTCTGCGTCAACTAGAATTCGATGAGTATAAAAGTGTGCATTGTTTCATAGCTTTCATTAGCACTCATGCGCGCGTGCGCGCGCGCGCGCTCACTCGAATACCTCGCGTTAACGCACGGTTCCATTCGCGATAATTATAAAAACGCAATTCGTACGCGTCTGAAAAACATGATGAATATTGTAAAGGATAATAACATTCTTTATGCAATAAAATCAGTGGTCGACGTACCCGATCCATTATTTTGTCGATTATTTTATGGACACGCGCATGGTGACATGCAATCGCGAATTTTTTGTTAGGTGCTAACAATAATGAGAGAATACATGTGCGAAACGCAAAACGCGACGTTATCCTTACCGATCGGTCGAAATTATCAACGAAACGAGAAAGCATTATCGAAACCTTAAAATCTCTATACTAAAAGGTGCGTCAACTATTATATTTTGATTTTCATCTATGAATTTGCTCTTGTTTTATTTGCTTTTATCTCTCTCTCTCTCTCTCTCTCTCTCTTCCTCTTTATTTTTGTTCTTCTATATATCTATAAGTATATATTATATATATTATATATATATATATATATATATATATATTTCTTTTGAATCATATATTCTCTCGAAATACATTCATTCGATTTTAAAAGTCTCTTAGATATACATATTTGGAATTTGCATAGAATAATTGAAGACTGCACCGGATATTATAATGTATTGTAATTATATTGAAATGCGTGTAATCATACATATTTCATTCTTGCTTAGGGCTATTACCAAATGCGAATATATAATCTAAAGTGAAATTTCTTTGTAAAATATTTATGATACTCAGTAGTATTTTTTATGTCTTCGCAAGATCGCGAACATCGTTGATACTTCAATGTTAGTTTTTCTTTTTCAATAATCATTTTTCTAAACGATCCTTCGAAAATAAAATTTCTATGAAGACAGGACACGTGTACAGGGACACGACCGAAAAGGATCCCACGCGTCGCAAACTTTTACTAGCGAAAGTAATGATTTTAATTAAGGACTTCCATGATTATCTATCTACATCTTTATTACGGCGTATAATGAAATACGGACTGTTTCATAAATTTCTCTAGGATTAAAAATTACCGCGGTGGAACGAGAAAGCATGAAGAAGAACCGAGATATATTTACCGCAACACGGCACGCCGGATTTCCTCTATTAATATCAAACTTTACCTGTTTAAGACTTTTTCTCTCTTGTTACATAATATCACAAGATACATTTTCATTATTTTTTAAATCTTAAATTTAACGTATGCATCCTCTTCTTTAATCTACCGCTTAAGATAGTTTTCAACTATATATAATTGAGGTATCCTAATAATAACGCACGATAATGAAATTTACAAGAAACGATAACTTTCACAAAGTCACATTTTCTTTAAATATCCGAAACAAATTTAATATAATTCTATATTTGGTGAAACAAGTTCGTCATTTTAACGCAGCCCTGAGCATGCGGCCCTCGCTTTATCCTTCTCTTATACGCCTTTATACCACCGGTCGCTAGTACGTCAGCCGGTTGTAACATTGTGTAAAACAACGCGGAACATACGACATGTATCCCGGGCCACGTCGTTACGTTGCACAGTATGTAACGTGCACCTCTATATGACGAACGATGAATAATAAACGGTCGAGCCAATGAACAACAAAACGGCGAGAAGTGCATGGAGAATAATAATTGCTAACCCTTTGGCAATGTTCGTGGTTTACATAAAAGGAGAAACGATACGAAAAGTATTTAGAAAAGATAAGTTGAGATAGTGTTAATACCATTTTATCGGTTAACAATTTTTTTCATTCTCGCATTACATTCATCGAAATAATAAATAGCCATTTTTCGTTCTTCTTTTATCGTACAAATAAACGATATCTATATATTTTCGTCTCTTCTTGTATTTTTTTTTTTGTTTTTTGTTTTATTTAAAGAGACATATTTTTTTTTCATAACAATAACATATTAACATTCTCTAAGAAAAATTTAACTAAATTCGTCACATAATCTAATAACAAACTCGCTATCCTATTGTTGCCATTATATTTCTTCCTCTACGTAAGTAGACGATCGAGATAAAGTGATTTAACAGCTGATACTATATTCATTAAATCCTAAACGTTTATCAGATATCTGAGAAAAGTCGATAGAATTCGAAAGGAATAGAAAAATCAGCTGATAAAAAAGCCATCGTGAAGAACGAAAGCAAATAGCCAAAAGGACTCGCGGGAGTTATCTGAAATGAGAAAAGGGAGACGGAAGTGAGAGGAACGAGGCAGGAACGACGTAGGAAAGGCAGAAAGGCCAGGCAAGCCCGGTGAACCAATCGCACGCTGCGTCTGACAACCAGCCGACTACTATACTGCACCATTGCGACCATTTGAGTTTCCTACTACCGACGAGTTTCTACCTCTCACTCGCCCGCGCACGCTCCACTATCGCGCCTCTATCCATCTATATTCTGTCCACCCTCTCTCTCTCTCTCTCTTTCTCTCTTTGTCTCTTTCTCTTTCTCTCTCTCTTTGTCTCTCTCTCTCTCTATCTATCTATCTATCTCTCTCTCTCTTTCTCTCTTACAAACTCACGCTCGTTCACTATCCGTCCATCCTATTCCAACAGCGGCCACTACCCTCTCGGTCTACCGTTCCTATTCCCTCTCCCTCCCACTATTTTCATCTCTTTCTCTCTCTCTCTCTCTCTCTCTCTCTCTCTCTCTCTCTCTCTCTTGCTCGATCCATCCACCTCTTCTACATTCCCCTCTTTCTCCATCGCCGTCTCTATCTCTTTCTCTTTCTATCTCGCTCTCAGCCAGGCGCTCACGAAGCGACGGAGCACCGGCCGATTTTGCATTTAAATTTGGTAAATTTGCCGGAGTTGGCAAATGAGCTGTGGGCATGGTGTCTAATACTCGCGCACGAGCACGGCCGCCGATACACTGCGTCTAATGCCTCTGGAGAGGGTACACCGGATACACGGATACAGTCCTTTGCAAAAGTCTCTTAGAAATAGAGATTTCTTTTTTCTCGTGCAAAAGTTTGATCTCTGATCGATCGTATCTTTTTTTATCTAAGATCAAAGAAAGAATATATAGGGTCACTAATGAAGCCCAAAAGATCAAAATTTCTCAATAGCCTGACGATAAAACGTCTTCAAGATTGAAGAACATTCAATGAGATGTTCAGTTCTATTCCTTATTAAGATCATTTTAAATCGATCAATTAATCTTTCCTTCTTTAACATTTTTTTCTTATTATTAATTGACAATAACAAAATGTTTCATATGCGCAAATAAATACATGTTGCACGTCATCGATCTACCTCTAAACAACTAAGTTAATACTAAGACGAAAATAGTGATAGATTATAAAATGAGTTCATGTATGGGAAAATAAACGTGAAAAAGGGGATATACCACGTAAACTTTCAATTTCGGTTACAGCGGACCTATAGAGAAGAATCGGACGATAATGGAAGATCGATTTTGAAAAGCGCCAGGAGCGCGTAGAACAAAACGAAAATATTTGGGCGAGTGTAGAAAGCCGAAAGCATTTTTTTCCTCCCTCTCTATCAGCCATCTCTTACCCACCCTATCGTTTTTTCTCTTTCCCTCACTCTCTCGCCACTCAACCACGCGGTCCAGTCTTTCTTTTTTTTTTTTTTTGTTTCATATTCCGGCACGGTAAACTGATAGAAATATTGCATCAGCGAGTCCGTGAATCCGCAACGTGTGTATCTCGTTTGCGGTGAGGTATCCAGCTTTCGTACTGGACTGTACGCACCCACACGTGGGAAATAGTGCATAGGAAATGCAAACGTGTAGCGGAGAACTTCGGACAGCACCCTCTAATTTTAGCCCGCAGAGGGCAGCACCCTGTCACGCCTGTACGTGTCTGTCCATGTTGTAAAGTTGCGTTCCATTTTCATCGTAGTCCTCTTTCCAAATTCGACCGTAGCAACTCTTGGAAACCCGACTAACACCGATCGCTGCGGTTTTCTACCGGCCAACCTGTCGAACTTTTTATGTAGTTTCCAGTCCTACACTCCTTCCTTGGGTCTGAAAATAGTCAGCATAAATGCGGCTTATTAGTGATATATCTTTTCTCTCGTTAATTGTTCTTTTGAATATACAAATGACAAGTCCATTGTTATATAGAACACAATGATATGGATCACGTTTCCGTTTATAAGTAATTAGCTTTCTATATAATATGGGATCACGATGAATACTTGCTCGTCTTTGTTAAAATTACAATACATCGTACGCTTTTCCGTCCGTATAACTATATAGATAAAATTTCGATAATCAATAGTGTATTTAATCTGATTACGACAAATATATTTCTCCATAAAGCGAGAAAGAAAGAGTAAATATTGTTCGTTTTGGACATTTATGTGAGACGAGCAAAGCAAAGTAACCGTACAACTGAAAGAGATCGATAGAATACTACCGTTTTTACAATACCGAAGAACTAAATCGGAATTGAACCACGAGGGGATGGGGCAATGAAATAATTAAGAACAAAGAGAGCTAGATAAAAATATTACAGTCCTGTGCCCGCTTGCCAATGAGATTTATATGAAGTTATCTGAACTCCATAGAGACAAGACTTTATCATTCATCGTGGAATTCTTCATTGGCCGATTTTCTCTTGGGCACCTACTGAAAGCTCGTTTCTACTGAATCCATTCATAAGGTAAAAAAAAAAAAAAAAGGAGAAACGATAAATGTAAAAATCAATGAAGATATACTTACCGATATTTCATCGAATCTATAAATAATCTCTTCGATCGATGAATGTGAATTTTATAAACATATCAAAGCTCGTCCGTCTCGTAATCAAGGAAAAGTCCATTCCAGATTCCAGTAATCTGAAAAATATCAAAGAAAAGCTCGGAGAATCGAGAAGCTTATTGGTCCCGCGAGATGCAAAGTAAAAAAGATGTTGAACGATAAGATGACTTTCTCGCGTATATCTCATTCTAATTTGCGATCTCGCCTGTAAACAAAATAGATATCAAAGCCGTAGCTTTCGCATAAAGAGACAAAACACAGAAGACAGTGAACTAGAGAAAAAGAGAGACAGAGCGATAGAGAGTTGGTACGAGCGAAGCGAAACAAACCGGAGTCAACGCACGTTTTTATCGCAACGAGCCAAAAGAAAATCAGATTTTCCGCGAGCTGGTACGTCGCTTTTACATGGACATTCGCATTCGCACGGTGATTCAAACTCGTTCGTTGCAGTCGTCATCGTCGTCGTCGTCGTCGTCGTCGTCGTCGTCGTCGTCGTCGTCGTCGTCGTCGTTGTCGTCGTCGCCACCACCGTCGTTGTCGTTGTCGTTGTCGTCATCCTCAGGCAAAACGCATTTCTCTCTTCTGCGGAAGCATCAGAAACGAAAGGATGATAGGATCGAAGAGGGTCGGAGGCCGACTCTCGACGTTTGCTCTCTCATTCTCTTTTTCTCTCTCACATCATTCGCAAATGAGAGTAAGAGAGAGATAGAAAGAGAAAGAGAGAGAGAGAGAGAGAGAGAGAGAAAGAGAGAGACAGGAAACGCGAATAGCTCGCTCACACCGAAAAGCGACATAGCGACGTAACGTAATACGGAGAAATAATGGGTTGATGAGCGAGATAAAAGAGTTGAGAGAGAAGAAGAGAGAAAGAGAGAGAGAGAGAGAGAGAGAGAAAGAGAGAGAGAGAAAGATAGAGAGCGAGAGAGGAGTCGTCAACGAGAAAGAGAGCCAAAGGGGTTGACGAGGAAGAGGAAAAAAAGGAACGGAAAAGTGTGAGAGAGAGAGAAAGAGAGAAGCAACGCGTCCTGTTCATTATGCAACGACGCGACTGCACCCCTCAAACCCTCTCTCTTTCTCTGTCACGAATGAACGCGCGCGCACACGCTGCTGCGACGACCGGGCGTCGGTTCACCACTGCTGCTGCAACGGAGAACCGACGCAAAGTACAATCGGGAGGCCCCGTGGTTAATGAGTCGGCCGAACAAAGCGAAAAACCGTCCATTAAATAATGCGCGATGCAACGTCGGCGCAGCCGACAGACTGCAACGCTCCTGCCATTTCTCTCTTTTTCTCTTTCTCTCTTTTTCTCTCTCTCTCTCTCTCTCTCTCTCGCTCTCTCTCTCTTTCTTCCTGTCTGTTTCTACCGGCTAATTCAGGAGAGAAAAATTTTTTTCACCCCAAAAAATTCGATACCCCGAATCTGATTGTGAAAGGCATAACAATCTCAAATTATTCTTCAAAAGATATTCTCGCAAGAGTGATAATCTATATTTATTGGTACGGATTTGCTATATCGAATTCGGCAATACGATTTTGATCTCTTCGACGTTCACCGATTTCAGCCAGGAAAATTTTCCTCGTACGATTCACTTCCCGTTAATATACGATTCTTCTCGGGTACTAATAATTCTACGATTATACGAATTAATTCACGTTACCGCCGATATTGTACGTGCATTATAGGTAAAATACAATTAAATTTATTAGATTGATTATGCGCGTGTAATATTACGTGATTATTAAATGATACATTATCATTTAATCCAAACGCGTTCGTATTATACGGATGATGTTTTCTGAGTTAATGACTAATAAATTCAACGAAAGAGAAAAGAGAGATAATCAATATTATAGGTGTTAGAAAATGATCTTTTCTTTTTTTTATTAACGAGAAAATAATTTTCTAAGACTCCGTTTAGTTCTGATGCCAAGAATGCCTCCAACGTTGGTTGACGCACCCTGGATTTTATCTAAACTTTCATCTAACCTCCCTCCAGCATCTAATCGCGCTACCCCACCACTATGTTCTATGAAAAGGCTAGGGAAGGATCTAGAGTGGGGAATACAGAGTATGGTGGGGATGAACGCACACATATACACACACAAACCATAAGCGCGCCAACCTCAAGCATGTGTGGATCGGCATGGGGGAAGGAGGATAAGAAGCCTTAATAAATGCGCACTCGATGGGGACGCAGCAGCTCGTGAAAGAATATTAAGGAAGATCATTCTGAAGACTTTTTAAGACGTTGAGCGTAGCTGCATAAGTTATGAGTTGTTAAATTTTAAAAGAGAATTCTATCTCTTTGTAATTAATATTTTTCGATGAATAATTTTTCTCCACCGTTACATAATTATCATATATAAAATATTTATTATTTTGAAATCTCTTAATGTTTAATTTAATAATCGATTATAATTTTTTCAATATAATACACGCGCACATACGACAAAAAATTATCAATTATTCATAATTTCAAGAGTGAAAGAAAAATAAAAGATAATAATTTCGAAAACCGGTTGGTATAGATGGAAAATTTGCATTCCGTAACGTTTTGGAGAGTCTTTTTGCGTCACAAGGAATAAAAAGTCACGATCTCTTAGCATGAAAGAAAACGTCGGAGGCAAGAAAAGGGAGTCGTAGGCACAGAGACTTAAGGCGTCTCTGGAAACGACGAAATTTTTCGTTTCTTTTTTTTTTTTTTTTTTTTATTTTCCTCTTTTCCGTCCTTTTTCCTGGCAAAACGGTTAAAATGTAAATTAAGTCAACGTGCTTAAGAATGTGAGATTATTAAGAGAGACCGCTGGCTTGCCACCCCCTCGGGTACTACACGCTTGCAAAAACATTTCCTCGGTTTTTATTCTTTTTCCTCAGGCACGCATTATAAAGCACATATTACTCTCTTGCCTTCCGAGCTGCATTCCTCAATTTTTTCTTAGAAAACCGCGCTTTCTCTTCCTCCGAGTACAACAAAATATTATCATTCGTACGATCTTCTATATTTTTAATATGAATAATAATTTAACGTGAAAAACAGATGGAAAATAATTTATCATTAATTTTCTTTTTCAATTAGATCCCACGATCGATCAGTAACAAAGGGAATTGTTAACGGAAGGAATATAAAATCAAATGTCTACTGCGTTTAATCGATTTATTAAGAGAACCTGTACTGTCGCTCAAAAAAAGAGGGCGCCACATTACTATGGACACTAGGAAAAGTAGAAGTTGCCACCCCAGGCAATGTCGGCTCTCCCTTAAGACAAATATTCTCCCTTATTTACTTAAAAATGGATAATCGATTTGGAAGAGAAGCATTTGTAAATCTTCGACGGAATGTCAAGGATAGATAAAATAAAAAATCAAAACAAATGATTTAAATAATTTAAGGGAATAATTAGACGCAGGTACAATTATCAATGTCAATTACTTGAAGACATAATCGAACGATTAAACGGCATTTATTTTTTTTTTCGTCCGTTTAAAAACATGTTAGAATGCAAAAAAAAGCCGACGCTCAGAACGATCGACGTAGCGGTGGAGATCGGCTGCAGGGTGGAGAAAACGGCGGCAGCAGGAAGAAGAGGAGGAAGAGGTAGAGAGGAAGAGGAAGAGGAGAGTCGGCGATCACGAGAACGACGAGGGAGGCCGATGGCGAAGGGGCACATCATAGCTTGGCTGTTCGACGCTGTGGTGGGGTTAGCCGAACGATGGTGGGAAGACGACAGGGGGTGGAATGGAGAGGGTTAAAATGCAAAAAGGCGCCGGCGGCCTCGCTCAATACCGAAGCGGCGGCGCAAGCGCCTTCATTTTGTTTTTCCTACGTCGCTGCGACGCTTTTGTTTTTCCAAGATGGCCGTATCTAGGCATCCGCCGGACGACGTCGGTAACAGTTCTCTTAAGAGAAAACGCTTGTCGCGCTCTGCCCTACCGGCTGAGACTGCAAAATCCCCGAATAAGGCCACCGTCGCGCGGCGCTTCGTTCGCTCTTTTCAACCCCTTTTGAACGCGATTAACCGAGAGATTTCGATATTGCCGTTCAAATTTTTCCTTTTTCTTTCTTCTTCTTTTTTTTCTTTTCTTTTTTTTTTCTTTCTTTTCTTTTTTCTTTTCTTTTTTTATTTTCTTTTCTTTTTTTTTCTTTTTTTTTTTTTTCATTCTTTCCTTTTTTTTTCCTTTTTGTTCTTTTTCCGATGCTCTTGAATTTATTTTATTCTAAATAATAAAATATATACTAGGATAAATCTGAAGCCGTTCTTTTTCTAATTTTGTTCGGATAACGCGCGTCATGTAAATAAACAAATTCATTTTTTAAATCATTTGTCATAATCTAATAATTTTTTATTATATTTATATTATATAAGATTATAATTTTTAATATAGCATGTATATACGTGTATATATTTTGATGCAATATAATATTTAATTTTTTTCTGTAAAAATTCTCTATACAATCTTAAATTATGATTTCAAAGATAGGGAGAAACTTCTCCCTAAAAAAATAATTGGCAAATTCTGTATGTAAAATCGTGCAGGAGTACGATAAACAGCAAAACTTTACAATCTACCGAAGATGTTACTATCGTTAAACATCTACTATACATACATATGTTTCATACTCGTACAATCACGAAAATCATGTTTCGCAGCTGATAACCGACGATATTAAGCATAATTCAAGCGTTTATCGCACCGCAGTCGCTCATAATCCTACGTTTGTCGCGTTTCGCTTTCTATCTCTTTCTCTCACGTTAAGTTCTCACGATGGCGGTGATGGCGTTTCAACCAGCATCGTGCTCGTTTACACGAGAACCAGAAGAGCCTCCCGGCAGAGATATAAAAGAAAATCGATTCCACGGAAAACAGAATCCGGAAAAGGAAAAGAGAAGAAAAGTGAGCAAGAGAGTCGTTCTACAAGGTAGGGTAGGAGAAGGGTGTGGAGGCTTGAAAGGTTGCTAGGGAAGAGGAAATATAGAGAAAAAGACTCAGACTACCACCGCGGACATTAAGAACGTTTCGTGCGGCAATTTAACAACCGTCGAGGGACGTCAGGGACACCGTAGGCGGCGTCACCAAGCGGACGAAAGTACGGAACGAAGAGACGCCGAGGGCTTCGGAGGGTGTAGTGGGAGAGAAGAACGAAAAGAGAGAGAGAGAGAGAGAGACAGAGAGAGAATGAGGGCGAGAAACGCGGGGTTGGAAACAGCAGAGTTTTTACGATTTCTACAGCGCGTGCGCTGGCACACCTGGAGATTAGGTTTAACAGCCTTAATTTTAAAAAATTGCCGCCTCTCCCCTGTCGTTTCGACTACCCTTGTCTCCTTTCCTCTTCTCCCTCTGCCCCTTCCATACACCGTCCGAAACGAAATTGCGTCGCTTTGCACTGTCCAGGGGATAAAATTTCTGGATAGTCCACCCTCTCCTCCCACGCGAACGTTTCTCCTCTTTCCTACCGTGAATGCCGTAGGAGACAAGAATATTTAGCCCGTTTTCACCCTCATCCAAGTGTGTTAGCGATCAGACATCGAGGAAAACTCTCTGTGACCGATTGATCGATCCTTTATAAGAATCATGAGATTCGAAGGATATTAGGACGACCATTTAGGATTTTTTTTTTTCTTTAATCTTATTAAAAATCGTTAAAGTTTTGTTTGTCAGACAAAGAAATGAGAACTGACGTTTGTTAGGAAAAGAAACAAAATCTCATTGAAAGCAAAACGATGCAAATATAAAATATGGAAACACATAGAGGAATGTAATCTCCAGTTACGAACTATTTTCATAATTTTGATAAAATCCCGTTCGTATGTGGATTTCGCGTGATCCGATTGTTCCACAGAATAGTACGATATCGTGGTGGGGTAAATCACGAAAAAGCAACGAACGCATTAAAGATTTTTCTATAACTCCACGCGTAATAAATACAAAATTTTTATAAATGTAAATAACTAATAATATAATCCGTTGAGTTTTTCGTAATAGTAATAAACAGGAGAGGAAAGTACGTGTAAACAAAGAATCGAATAGAATAATTAACAAAAGAAACAGGATAAAAGGGGAAAGGACAATAGATCGGCCGTCAGTTCTTCGATAGGCGAAACGGTGGATAGCATGCTTTCCTCATGTAATGTTAGATCAAACGCGAAAACGAAGGGCTATCTCCGAGAGGGTTCCCTTTCAGAACGTACTCCGATTGAAGTCAACACGTTCCGAATCATTCAATTCCAAATGTATGCGAACTAAGGTAGTCTTCCCTTATTCAAACTTGTAGCTAACTTAATTAACGAGCATTTTCTCATAGACAATCTATACGTTTATTCATCGTTTACTCGCCGATCTCTTTTGGCAATTCCATGAAATTTTTGCGTTTTCAGCCCTCGGGACGCCCGCAATAAAACCCACGTTGAGCCTGCTTCCAGACTCGCGTGAAATATCGTTGCGAATTATCATACCATCTGAAATTAAAGGGCTGAAATTTCGGCTGGTACCGCGAGGCGCTGCAGTGTTACCCGTTGGAAAATAATTTTGATGCTTGCTCTTTCTCTCTCTCTCTCTCTCTCTCTTTCCTCTACTCTCGTCTACTCTCTCTCTCGCTTTCTCTCATCCACGCACATGGCTTTCTCTCATTTTCTCTTGCGCACGTATAAGTGCTCGCATGTACACGTTCCTCGTCATCCTAGCAATGTGAAAGAGGAAGGGGAAAAGAGAAAGAGAGAAAGAGAGAAAGAGAAAGAGAGAGAGAGAGAGAGAGAGAGAGGGAGAAACCATCGAGCCAGTGGTGGTTACCGTGACGGCTAGGCGGCTCGGGGTACGAAAAGGTAGAAAAGGGAGAATGGAGGGAAGCAAGAAGAGAGAAAGCAGGAATGAGAGAAAGAGAGAGAAAGATAAAGCTTCGTCCCGAAAAGTGCGCGCTCTGTCGAGCGAAAAGGCGCCCTCTTTGACCGCTCGTGCGCATTTTCCTCCCTCTTTCGTTTCTCTCTTAGCCAGGCACCCTCTCTCACCACCTACCCGAGCGTCCAGACCACCCTCTCCGATTTTTTCGTAGCGTCGAGAGCGTCGGACGGCGCGACGCGCGCCGCATTGCTTTTCATCCCGCGAGCGAGGATTTTTCTTTACAAGCGTCTGCGCAGCCACGCCCTCTCAGCGCAATGGCCGCGTTCGAAATCCGTCGCGAGGGCGTCGCCCTTTTCTCTCTATCCATCTATCTCTTTCTTTCTCTTTCTCTTTCTATCTTTCTCACTCACTCGCGAATCTTTTTCCTCCCTTCTACGTAGAAATTTTTGTTTCTCTTGTACACCTTCTACTAACTTCCTCTCTCTCTCTCTCTCTCTCTCTCTTTCTCTCTTTTACTCCCTTCTTCTCTATCTCTCTCTCTCTCTCTCTCTCTTTTTCTCTCATCTCGATCCCAGGGGTGTATTTTAAGAGGTCCCTCAGCCATATCCTACGTCCACAACGCGATCTATCCATGCCAAAATATATGTCCTTGGATCGCATCTACCTAACCGATAGCACGCACGCGTCTTGTTTGAGCTTTCGTCTGATCCTCCTACTAGCAGCCGATCAGCGATTCGGATGATCCGTGAATCGTTGCTGACCTTGTCACCGATTGCAATATTTTATTTTTTGCTAGCCACTCGACCAATCGTTATTTCGTTTCTTTTTTTTTTTTTTTTTTTATGTATATGTATATATATATATATATATATATATATATATATATATATATATATATAGAATAACATGACGTCTACATGTGTACATTAAAGTCGCGCGTGTAACGAAGTGTTTATTCTTCGATATAACGAAATATAAAAATATAATATAACGATAGATCTACAGATTCTTCTTTTGGCTAACGTGACTTTAATTTAACCGAACGAAATTGAATCGATCGTTTCGTTATTCATTAAAAGGTATTCCTTCACGTATTATAATATTAACACGATTTTCTCTTTTTTCCAAGTATCCCATACTTGGCTCGATAATGGATTAATCGTTCCTCCTTTGACGCCTGTAGGTATTCCCGCGCGTGGAGAATATCGGAGATTAGCGGCGCTATAGGTAATCCAATACAGTCGATAGCTCGTTGAAATATTTATGCCTTTGCGATAATAATGAACGACAAGACACTCGTGCTCATCATTGAAGAATCGATTAACTCGTATTACACGAAGTAACGATCAATTTTTCACGTTTTCTATTTACTCGTTTATCAGTCAAATATGTCAATCAAAATACAATTAGAATTTTAATATTTTCCTTTTTCTGATTTTTTTTTTCTTCTCTTTTCTTTTTTTCTTTTTTTCTTTTTTCTAAGTAGTCGTCACAAGAATCAAAAAAATTGAAAAGATTACGATTGACACGCACGTGCTCTCTTTTACTCGCTAAATGAAATAAAAAAAGAATTACTATAACGAACGAAATACCATTTTGAAGAATGCTAAGGATAACATCAAAACTCGTAATATCGAAGATTACACTTTAATTATGTTTATTAGCGAGCAGACCAATTTGAGCCGCTTCGTACAAACGTCCATAACTTCCTGTATTACGGACACACGTAAGCTCGTATTATTTCTCTCTTCCTCTGGCCTGTTTACGTACGATTCGATCAAATTTAAAGGGCTAATCCGCGATGTTCGATAATTATGAGAACGCATGCACGTAATTATGCTCGATGTTTTCTGTCAGCAATGAGTAGATGTTAGCTACATATCAAAATGTTAAGAAAACAAGAATCGGCTGAATTATCAAAATTTTATGAAATGGCCAGTGTTGCCTCAAAACCATAGAATAGCTTGCTTTTCATTCTATACTATTTTCCTTGATTTTTCTTTTCTTTTTCTTTTTTGTTAATTTTCAAGATCTAGTCGGACTCTGTGATATTTCCAAATGTATGAATTTAAACATAATTCAATCAATATTGATCCAAAAAAACAGTTTTATCGGTGTACGAATATGTACATGTATCTTCAACTTTACAAAAATTCAACATTACGCTCTTAGACTTATATAAACATCAAAACGAAAAATCGAACAAAATAATTTGCAGTAGTAGAGCAGTACTGAACGATATGTTCTATCAATAAGTTTCTCCAATTTGAAAACAATTGAGTTGATCGAGTTTAAATTGCTTAACCTCATTTTCTTAAAAAAGACAAAATCTAAAACGAGAAACGTTTAATGATAGAGAAAAGAAAGGAAAAAAGGTATGAATGCTTTCTCCGTGAACGGTAAGCAAGGCATCCGCCTTTTGTATTGGCTCACGCTTCCACGGCTTCGGTAATTAGGAGGAAACCTTGGAAACTGATCGGTATATGTGATATACATATGTATATACGTAGCAAGCTCGTGTGTGAATGATGTCGCGTCGGCTTTGCTGCGTAGCTCCAGAAAAAAAACGCGAGTACGAGGAGCAACTTTTGGTGGGGATTCAACGAGGTTTGCGCAGGATACGAGGACACCAGGCGTCGGTGGTGGACAGTGGTGGGGTGATTTCCAGTCGTGGAGACGGTTGCTGAGCTCTCCAGAGAAGAAGGGAGAAAACTCGAGTTTGCTGTTGGTACCTCTTGTAGTAGCGGCTGCCGTTAGGAGAGAGTGGGAAAAAATGAAAAGGATAGACAGATAGAAAGAGAAAGAGAGAAAGAAAGAGAGAAGAGCAGATCGACGAATATTGAGGGGAAGGAAGAGCCAAACAACGCAAGTCAATCGTGCGTCTCTTAATAGAAAAGTGGGGTCGATTTATGGGTTATAGGTAAACTGCACTCTCGTCCTTTTCTCTTGTTCCCTCTCTCTCTTTCTCTCTCTCCCTCTCTCTCTCTCTCTCTCTCTCTTTTACACTTACTCTTTCCCTCTCCTTCTATCTTCGCCGGTGGGTATGCAACACGATTGTCCAACAGATATCATCGCTCTTTCGTTTTCCATCGCACCTATCCCCCTTTGTCGAACGACAACACCCGACTTCACAGCCCTGACCGACTGCCACGTGTGAATTTCTTCCACGTGACCATCACCTCAGACTATTTCCGATCGATCGCCACAATCGCTTTCGTATGTCTTCATAAATAGAATCTTTATTAAAACATCGACTCGAACACTTAATGATTATTACTGATTTTCTAACTTTTTAATAATCATTTATCGTTCTATTTACATGCAACTTTCATTATTTTAAATCTCTTTGTAATTATTGATTAGAATTGATTATAAAAATTATGCTTACTTCTAAACCGATTATCCTTTGAAAAGAATATTTTTATTTTTAATCATCAAAGGAATCTTTGAAAATAAGATCTCGAAATAACTTTTGGAAAAGAGCTTTTTCAAAAAAATTTCTTCCACGTGTGCCACAATACGGGAAGTGACCGAAACGTCAATTTGGGGGAAGCTACCGATCATGGTTTTCGTGCATAGGCAATACGTCTGAACTGTAAAGGGTAACATCGATGTGGGAAGAGGGTGTATCATTCATGGGTTCGATGCAATAGCAATACCTCCTAACCCACATTTTTGCGGCACGCCATATATTATCATCACGGATTAAAATATTTTGTTGCAATACAACATTATTCATTCCATTAAACGAATCCCTCGTAAATTCGATATCTTTAATTTATTGATATTTCTCGCGGTTCGTGCCAAATACATGATTAAATATTTTGTTCGAAAGATTACGTAAAAAAATTCAATAATTTTTTCCTCGACACTTTCTTTATATTTCGATCGATATAATTCGCATATTTTAGATGAATCTTTTTCAAGTAATCTATCATTTTTTTTTTTTTTTTATTGGATCGATTTATTTTATATCAATTATCGTTCGAAAGTTTGCTCACAGTCGTATCTCCTTTATCAAGATATAAACAAATCGACAGATAAAGAGAAACGGAAAGAGAGAATTCTTTTGTCTCATCAATGAATTTATTAAAAATGTAAGTAAGAAAAAAAAAAAAAAAAGAAAAGAGAAAAGAAAAGAGAAACTTGAACAAATCCTTTCATTCTTCAAATCGTTATCATTTGAATCAGCCGATTCGTTGACTGATAACCTGATTTCCTGAAAAAAATTTTGTCGTACAACGTCCCTTTTTTTCCTAGGAAATAACCGGTTTAATCAGGGACGGCTTCCTTCCCGTGCTATTTGCACGAAATTTCGGAGTTTCGAGCCCGCACGATACATGTGGGCAGGCACAGCTGCGCCAAACGCCGACTAAAATTAGGATATGCTCGCGTGTGTGCTCGCGTTCGCGCGCGCGCACTCGTTCTACGTCTTTCTCTCTCTCTCTCTCTCTCTCTTTCTCTCTTTCTCTCTCTCTCTCTCTCTTTTACAAATTCTCTGTAGAGAGCTCACGCGCACCCGCTCGACTGGATACGTGCTTTTTTCCTCTGTGTGCGCACGAAGGTCGGTCGGTGGCTAGGAAAGAGAAGGATGAGTGAAAAACGAGAAAGAGAGAGAAAGAGAAAAAGAGAGAAAGAGGAAAAGAGAGAAAGAGGGAGAAAGAGGGGAGAGAGAGAGAGAGTAGAAGCCGAGAGGGTCGATAGGTGGGCACAGACCACTCCAAAAGTCCGCGCACTACCTCTCTTTTCCCTTCTCCATTTCTACCTCTTCACCTCCTCCACCACCTCCTCTTTCTCCCTCCGCCTTCTCCAACCAACCCGTTGCAAAGGGTCGACGGGGAAAAGGACGATGTGGCGGCGGCGGGGGTGGCAAACCAGGGAGGGTGCCCGTCCGACGCTTTGCCGGAGAACGTTAAACAGTTCGCTAGTTAGTAATGAAAAAAGGAATAACGTTTGATATCAGTTCCTGGAAGTATGAATTGTTGCTCCTCGTTGAGTATTTTTAATGCATGGAATTATCGAGACAATGTTAACTTTTTCCGACATAAATCCGATCGTGATTTCGTCCAGAGGATATGACATTTCGAAATTTTTTCTTAGTTGAAAAGAATAGAAATTGAAAAATTCAATGAAATTAATAAAATTAAATAGCCGAACATTCTTATTGAATTCATCCAATCAAAGTAGAACAACAGTCGAACGATTACTTTCGATTCTTTTTCGTTTTTCCATCATCTTGAAACAATTTCATTAAAACAGCCTTGTCAAACGCAGCTACTTTAATTATGAACCTGCAAGCAAAGTTTTGTAATATGAAATAAATGCACGGTTATGTGTACGTCCGTTTTCAAATAAACAGAGACGGCCGTGTTCATTTCATTATTTAACCACCGAAGATGTATGCGCGCGTGTGCGTGCGTGAATTTACTAACATTGTTACACGCACATACCGTACACGGTGCGAAGTCGCGAGCTGGTATTTCAGATATGTAGGAACGTCTGCGTACTATAACCGCGAACGAGAAATATGTGAACCTTGCGAACCCTTTCAAAAATCTACAAAATAACATTACATATATATTAACATAAGACCAGAATTCTTTTGTCTATCGGCAAGAATAAGTTTCATTTTTCTTTTTCCAAACTTCTTCGCAAATAACTTTTTAACGTAATGAAAAAGTTACATAACAAAGTCCGTCATACATTTGGAGTCAGTATCCTTCTTTCCAGCAGAGAGAAATTATAAAATTTGATACTTTTCGTAAAAAAAAAAAAAAAAAAAAAAAAAAAGAAAGAAAGAAAGAAAGAAAGAAAGAAAAAAAGACTTGAAACTGCTGGCGTATAAAGAAAAAGGAAAGGGAAATTATCCCAAAAAAAAAAGGGAGGCAAACTTTAATTACAATTTTTATAAGAAGCAACTAACACCTTAGGTACTTTAAATAAATTGCTTAATACTTTCGAGGATAACTTAGTTATTTAAAAATGATAAAAAATTTCTTTTGGAAAGTTAAAATATAATGAGTAAAAAATTTATGAGATATCTGTCTTCATTTATTATCTTTCTTTACGATACGCTGTACTTCTTTATAGGAAAAATATGAAAGGTAAGACGTGCTCGTCTGTCTCAGAGTGTTCAGTTTCACGTATAAAAGCGAAAGACGAAGTAGACACTTGACAGGAAACGTCTCGGTCTCTTTCGAGACGGCGTAGAACGGTGGCTTGACGTCTGAGATTTAGAAGCCGCAAAATAACAAAAGCTTAAACAATTTCCGAGCACAAAAGCGTAGCCATTCTCGTGGGCGACGTCACGCCATTGTTTGGCTCTGCGGGGGCTCCAGCAAGGACAGCCAGTCCGCGAGGGCAAGAGACGCGCGCGCGAACGACCGAGAGAGGAAGAGGGTGGAAACGCAAAACGGTGGGGTGGACTTGGGCCGTGGCTAAGGGTGAAGGGGTGAAGGGGTTTGGCAACGTACCGCGTTAATATCCCGCGGACGCAATATCGCTTTAACAGCCACGTTGTATTTCTATAAGGAAGTTGGTGAAAAGACGAGAAAGAAAGTTGGCATAGTTTTTTACGGATTCCTCAACTTCCGCAAAGGAAAAAAATAGCAGCTAAAAAAAAAAAAAAGAGAAAAGAGAGAGAGAGAGAGAAAGAAAAATAAAGAAAAATACTCTCCGAGTTTTTTTTAAAGTGCGATATATAACTTTAAATTCGTTTATTGAATTTTTATTTATTTCTATCTAAAAGATATCGTATTTAATAGGATATATATCTTGGTTATATTAATAATCTTGACTAACTTTTAATTTTTTCGATCTTATTGTTTGTATAGAATCGACGTTATCGTCAATACAAAATTAGCCGGGAAGTAAAGCCGACACGGTCATGATTTAGCGAAACGAAACGAAAACAAAAGAAAAAACAAGAGAAAAAGGGAGAAAGATAGAGAGGGAGAGAAAGAGAGAGAGAGAGAGAGAGAGAAAGAGAGAGGGAGAATCATCGGCCGTTATCACAGTCTCGCTAACAAAGAAATGCAACCGCGTTTCGCGTAGCTAGCGAGCAGTGAGGACCTTCATCATTGATTTTTCATTAAACCGACGTGCTACTGCACGCAACTTTATTGAAAATATCGATGAACCGTTCCGCGTGCCTAGATACCAACTTCGATTTGGAATCGCTATCTCTCGCGCTATCTCTCGTAATAAAAAATATTTCACGGAAGAGGTAAAAGAAAAGAAATCTTTCCGTCGTAATACGAACTTTTCGAAGAAATAATTTTTCTAAAACAATGACGACATTGTCGAGAAGTCCGTAAACGATGAAATATCAAAAAGAGGGTGGTAAGTGGGTGGTTGGGCGGTGGCTAACGGTGGTTCGGACAACGGTTATCAAAATTGCGCGTGCCATTATAATTTTAAAGCCGGCTTTCCTCGCAGTACCACCGCCGCTTGCTCGTTGGTCCGCAGAAGGAGACGTGAGGGGCAAGACGAAATAGAGAGAGAGAGAGAGAGAGAGAGAGAGAGAGAAAGAGAGAGAGAGAGAGAGGAGAGAGAGAGAAAGAGAGAAAGAGAGAGAAAGAGAAAAGGATAGCTCGATGGGTTGCCGTCGACGGAGGAGGACCACGGTGGAGGATGGTGGCGGCGACGGTGGAAGAGGAAGAGGACGGATTCGTGCACACTGGGGATTGAAGTTCGGGACGCTCGGGGGTGGCTGAGGTAAAGAGAGGGAGGGAGAAAAAGAGAGAGAGAGAGAGAGAGAGAAGGGCCAGAGAGGGTGGGTCATTTATTTCCCTCCTGCACGGCATAATTTATCGCGAGGATTTTCGCGAGAGCACGCAGAGAGAGCCGCGATAGAGAAAGAGCGAGAGGTGGATATATATGTATGTATGTATATATACATATATATACTTTGAAAGAAAGAGAGAGAAAAAGAGAAAGAGAGGGCGTCGGGAAAAGGATATCAAGCAAAGAGAAAGAGAGAGATAGAAACAGAGGGTTGAAAATAGATGCCGCTTCTGTAGCCGCTCTTGCCTCGGGCCATCAAGAAACCGAAGTAAATGACGGTAAAGTATACGATGTTCTATGAACCGCCTTTTCCGTTGTTCTCGCCATTCGCCCTCAGACTATACTGAGGGTCAACCGACTCGAAAGCGATAAAATACTCCAGATAAGTTTCTTTTTTAGTTGGGTATGGGCGGTAGGTGAAGGGAGGAGGAGAGGCAACCACGAAAAATGTCGACGCTATATTTTATATACAGGGTGACTTGCCTAAGTTATTACCAATCGGTATCTCTCTTTTTAATAAAAGCGAAAGGAAAAATATTGTCTTTAATAACGATAACATATTAGAAAACTTAATTGGTATAATATTTTTCCAAATCGTTCGAGTATTTACAGTGAGAATTTTATTTCCTTCTTATTTTTTAATTTCCTACTTTTTTTCTTTCTTTCTTTCTTTCTTTTATTAAACTTCTTAACAATCGATGTAAGATATATTTTTTTATGATAAGTTATAAGATTCGTTCCGTATTAAATATAGATCGGGCATCGATATTTTTCAAGAAACTATTATTTGAACGTTCATCTTTGTCAAAAGATTTTTATAAGTCGCGATAAACATGAAAATAAATACGAATATCAAATAGAATTTACGGAACAATTATCGTTAGATTTAGTACGTGAGCTTCGATAAAACAGATATTCACGTATGCTCACTGGTGGAGAGCCCCCATGGTATTTAATATAAACATCGTCTATAATGTTTGTAATAGCTTTACAATATTTGCGATATCATGAAAGAAACAAAAGCTTCGAGAGGCCATGAATAATTAGTTATCATTATTTGTGAGAGTTTTGTTAACACTTTTAAGATTTATTTATTGTAATCAGTGTCCACAAAATTTTATACTACCCGGCAATAATTCTTTAATACTTTTCATATCTATACGCTTGTTCCCCTAATTTGTATATCTAAATGGTTTCTGATGATACATTATTATATTATATCAAATGTCCCTTTGTTGGTATCATTAGTGTAATCAAATTCGTAGTATTATTTTACTATGAAAGTATTTTATTATTTAGATTATTAAAATATTCGCTTTTACCAGATGTAATATATAAATTTATTAATAATATGAATTATAATTCGGTATAGCGGTCGTAGTACATTATATAAACAAATGAGATAAAAAATATTATAAAATGTTTTTATCAATCATTTAATCGATATCAAAGAACGTATCAATTTATGTTCAATATTATCAATTATCATTTCAATGTTTTTAATAACTAACTAGAACTGTTTCTTTTTAATTATTCAATCTAAAATATATCTTAATCTTTCAAATATTATCAATACGACTTAGAATCTATTAAATTCTCACTTCGAATAATAAATGAATCTACGCACAGTGCTCGATAGAAAAGTAATTAATCCAAGCAATTTACCGACGAAAGGGCTACGCGATGATATTCTGATCTTGACTTTTCAATTAACTGCTCGACCACTTTCCTCGATCGCGCATATCCTTGTTGAAGGACACGTAGTACCAGAAAGAGAGAGTGTGCATGGTAGAAGGAGTGGTAGGAAAAAATGCAATAAGAAGAATATAAAAGAAAGAAAGAAAAAGAAAAAGAAAAAAAGAATAGACGACGGAGAGAGACGAATGAAAGAAAAACGGTAGGCGAGAAGCAGGTTCTCATGAGAGGTCGAGGTGGGAAGGGGTTGGTCAGGCATGAAGAAAAGGGGTTGAAAGAGACGGAATTCGAATCGATTTGGGGAGCCTCGAAAGTCTAAGGGATGTTATTTCGAAATTGATCTCGAGCTCGACGCCATCGGCCGCGTAAAAGTTGCGTACTGCGCACACCCCTGGCCCGATATCCCTTCCACTCACCTTCTCCACCCCTTCTACGAGCACTACGACGACGACTACGAAGCAGAAGAAGAGACGTGGTAGAGGAGAGGGTGCCGGATGAAAAGGCAGGCTCGCGACCTCAGAGGGGAAAATACAGATATATGTATATAATATATATATGTGTATGTATATATATGATATACATATACTTTAATATATATATATATATATATATATATATGTACGTATATATATATATATATATGTATATACTTTTAGATTGCGCGAGAGTCGCCAGCTAGGTGGCGCTGGAATCACGAGACGCATTGGTAGCATAGCTACCACTCTTCCTGCTACCGCCTGCCCGGCTAGTGGTGGAAAGGTGGGCAAAAACTACCCCGAATCCCGATTGGATCGTTGCGACCGGGTAGGGCACCTTTTCGACCCCTCTCTCTTTCTCTCTCTATCTTTCTCTACTACCGAAAACCGTTCGTTCCTTTCCACGCTCACTGCCGCATTCGTGAAAATCCACCTTCCCACTCTTCCACTCTTTCCATCCCTCATCTACATTCTCTCCCTCTGTATCTCTCTCTCTTTCTCTCTCTTTCTATCACCCATCTTTCCCAAAGCTTCGTCTTTCCGACCGAAAATATTTTCTACCACATCGGGACGCGGGCACGCGTCCTACGTTGTTTCTTTTCCGTGAAATTCTTCAAACGATGCTAATGCCTTTTACGCACATTCAATGCCTATAGAAACGATAATAATCGTCAAAATAGTTTTGACGTGTGTATAGAGTATTAACTTATTCAAAATGAAATAATTACAGAGAATTTATAAATTCTGAATCAAAAATTCATGCCAGCTAAAATCATTAAGTATTTTAACGGCGTTATACTTTTTTGGTTATCCAAAAGAATAATTTATACGAGATATACTTGAATATATTACAAACGTGTGTTACTATGTCTATCTAGTGGCAATAGTTCTATGAACATGTATAAGTATAGACGCGCACGCGCTACTATCTATATAACATTACGTAAATTAACGCTACGTTTTAATGCGCATTACATACGCATTGATACCTTTAAACACTCGCGAACGGCGAAGATACTGACGGTATTTCATTATCACTAATGTTTCCATTAGCGATCGCATAAGAGACAAAATATAAGATTAATTTGTACGGATTATGAGTTTTACTTTTTCGTCTGCTTTTCTCTTTGTTTCTTCTTTTTTTTTTTTCTTTTCTTTTCCTTTTTTTTTAATTTATTTTGAATTCATTATTTGATTAATTCGTTGAATAGTAGAATATATTTTTTTTAAATAATATTCTTCGTTTGTGCCGAAAGACGAAATTGCTGCAAGTTTATTCGCCGTCATCTCGTCGATCGATTTTTGCGAGAAGGCCACCGAAACAAACGGTAGGAACGAACGAACGAACGAACGACTGAACGAACGAACGAACGACTGAACGAACGAACGAACGAACGAACGAACGAATGAACGAATGAACGAACGAGCGTGCGAACGGCTTCTTGTCGTCTAATGGAAATTCCTCGTTTTAACGTACGAACGGACGGACGGACGGACGGAGTGGCGGCGGTAGCCGGCACCGAGACACTCGGAAAACGTAAAAATTGTCACTTTCAGCCAGCTTTCTTTCTCTCTTTATCTCTCTCGTTACCTCTTTCACTCTTTTGCATAATGTGCGTTACGTAGCGATCAACATTCATAGAATAATTTCGTTCTAGAGACGCGAGCGCGCGACCTATCTGCCCGTCACAGCTGACAGCTTTTCAGCGGACCCATTTTAATTATCTCATTCTGCAAATTATTCGCCTGAGGAAATTTACCCTCTTCCTATCGACTATTTCCGCCATCTTTTTAAACGTTTCTTGTCGAAGACTTACTATTACTTCGAAATAGATCAGATAATTTTTCATCTTTAAGAATTTCTATGAAACTCGTTTCAATGGTTTAAATCGTTAAAACGTTAAAAAAAGAAAAAAAAAATAAAGATCGTACTCGAATATTATGAATTTTGACGTACTGTCAAAAATATTGATAATGAAATGTAATACTAACGAACAAATAATGATTGAAAAGATACGAAGAATAAAATGAAAGAGTTTTAATTATTACTACAGTGTAGCAATCGTCCCTTAACAATGGCAGAAATAATGGCGATGACAACTCGAACTTCTCTGAATGAATACGAACATCCTAAAACACGTCTTCTCATCTGCAATTTTGCAACGAACATCAGAAACGTTCGTATTAGAGGAAAGCCAGCAAAACACGCACGATTACGATGTGTCCATACGCATCTTGCAGCCGGGAGAAAGAGCTCGTAGTAATTAAAGCCCACCCTCGTCCTCTTCCACCCTTCATTCCTTCCTTCCTTCCTTCCTATCTACCTTCTAATTTATCACCCGCTAACAGTCGGACGTATACATCTACGTTTCTCAAAAATTATGCACGACCGGATGCCTTTTCATAATCCTCACGTTCGAACTTTGATACGGCGAAAACATATTAAAGATAGAAGAAAAATGTTAAAGAGAGAAAAAGAGAAAGAGAGAGAGAGAGAGAGAGAAGATAAAAGAAAAATATAATGAAATACAAAAGAAAGGAAACTTCATTTTGGTGAACTGTAATTAATCAATCTAAGAAAAGCTCAAACACGTGGAACATCAAACGTATCGACGACAGGAAGGGATAGGAAGGGTTTAAAGTAGATCAAGAGGATCGACAGAAGGGCAAAGAGAAAAAAAGAAAGAGAGAAGAGACGGTGATCGAGTTGGAAGGTGGCAGCAGCTTGTAGGTAGGAAATTTGGCGGGAAAAACGAATCGAAATACAAACGTTGTGTAGTGTTCGGGGGTGGTGGGACAATGCAAGGAACACGGCGGGGGACACGCGTGGCAATACATCACGCAGGTTTCTCTCCGCTGGTAGAGGGAGCGACAAAAAAAACCGAACGAAGAAGAGAAAAAGAGGAAGGGGGGAAAAAAAAGAGAAAGAAAAGTACTGCCTAGTCCTTTGGGGTACCCTTTCCCTTCCTTCATACTCTATCTCTTTCTTTTTTCTACTTTTCCTCCTTCTTCCTCTCTTTCCCTATTTGACTCTCTCCCTTTCCCTTTCCCTCTCTCTCTCTCTATCTCTCTCTCTCTCTCTCTCTCTCTCTCTCTCTCATCCAAACATCCCCCACTATTCTCTTTTCGAACGACTTTTTCAATAGTGGGGGAAGAATTGTAGCACCACCCCCGTTCATTCGCCCTCTCCACCTGCCCCACTCTTTTTTTTCTCTGTCTTTCTCTCTTTCTCGTTTAAACGAAGCGAGAAGAGCGTAGGCGAGGACGAAGGGTAATTTTTAAAACGCCGCTTGTGGGAAAATAAAAATTAGCGGGAGACGGAGCCACCATCGGTCTTCTCGAAAAGAGAGAAGTGAAGAAGCAGAGGAAGGAAGATGGAAAAAATGTGGCAGGAGAGGAGCGGGGGAAAAGGCTCATTTTTTCGAAGGAGAGGCAGATCGGAGAGGGAATACAGCGTGATCCGAAATCGTTCGTGGTGGGGTTCTTGGAGTGTGACAGAGACAAGAACAGGGGTATATCTATGTATACCTATACACATATTTATATATATGTACATATATATATATATATATATATATATATATATATATATATATATATAATGGATGAGAGAGAGAGAGAGAGAGAGAGAGAGAGGGTGGGTGAGAGAGTATCGGGAGAACGACACTACTGTATGTTCTCATTCCTCCTATCCCCTTTTCCTGAGGGAGGATCGGAGATATTTACAGGCTGTTCCAGAAGATATCGCTTGGTTCGTGTTTATTGGCACACACGATCCGTCACAGTGAAAGCGGTTTGTAGCTGGCCATGCGATCGTTTTGGCGGGAACCGATCGACCTCCACATAAAGGGAACAAAAAATTTGATCTCGAAACGCAGGTAAAAGAGTACAATAATAGCATTTCCAATACCGCTCGTTCGTAAACGATCGCATTGTAATAATTTTTGTTTGCTTCTCTCCTTATCTTTAGATCATAAGAGATATGAAAGAAAATCGCTATTATTATAGATCACGTAGTTAATATAATAGTTAATAAAGAAACTCGTGTATACCATAAGTCATCGTAGATTAGGAATCTTATACTCCTCGAATATTTAAAGTTTAATTGTAATCGGAAGAATTAATGATTTAATATATTGATTTTTTTAAATTTGATATTTTGCAAATCATCACTTTTATTATTTTATCGATTTTATTTGGAAATGTTTGCCAATTTTTTTTTTTTCACGATTACGATTAGATAACGATCATCGATAATAAGAAAAGTAAAGCTTTAAAAATGAAATAACAAAGAATCTTCGAAAACGACGACAACCCATTTTATAAATCGTCTATCTAATTTCTATCGAGGATTTGTATAGAACTCGTCAGGATAACGACATTGATACGGTGAGTTATAAATCATCTTGTGAAGGATCGAATTATCGTGGGACGAAATAAATTCTCGTATTACAGGCGCGCGCGAACACGCGCTTACTGCTCGCTTGTACTCGTATTCTATAGTCTACAGTCTGTTACGCGGTATAAGCCGCATACGTTGGAAACGTTCAGCTCGTTCCTAATTAAATTACTCTTCCTCTTCGTTCTAACACGAATGAAGCGTTCGTAGAATAGAGCACTGCTCGGCGGACATTAGTAATTCGTAGCAGCCGGACGCTTAGTCCTACTAAATTGCGTTCGCAAATTTAGTTAAGGCATCGTTCCTGTTGTTCACGCTACTACTTGCCGTTTCTATACTAGCCGTTTCTATTAGCCGTTTCGTCGTGAAAGGAGAAAAATAAAATCGGTATTGTCTTTCCCCGCACTCAGCAAATCTCAATTTTCCTCAAACCAAGTATGAAGGTATACGTGAATATTCGAAATTAGATCGTCAAGTTATTCACGGTTCGAAACATTTGTCGCCTATACTGTGATAATATCAACGAATAGACATTGATATACTGAACATCGGCTTTAAAAAGGTCTATAAACGAAGCCGATCGTCAAAATCACGATATGAATTTTTTAAGGCTGGGCAATGGAAACTTTTTCAAAGGAAAATATTCTGACGAATACCTGAAATGATTAACGCGTAATAATATATGCTTCCGTGCATTCATGTAAATACTCATTTACTCGCAATTACATGCTCATAAAAGCTAGTTCATAAAGCTAGAGAATGTGTAAAACGAGTATAGCGTGTATCTACGCGATTCGAGCGAACATTAATGAAGGTAAGCGGCCATCTTTCTTTTTCTCTTTGTTGCACACGGAAGCTACGAACAGGAAAGCGAGCATCGTTTTCACGAAGAATTTTATAATTGTACGAACAAAACGGGACACCATCGAACGCGAATAACATATGTCGAACGTAATTTTTCCAATTCTTCTCATTTAACAGTAAGCAAAATATAAAGCAGGCGAATTCCACGTTACATCGATGTCGAACACATACGAATATTCCGAAAGGAACGCGAATAAAATGGGATACTATGTTTTCCCGTCTACTCGAAAAAAATATCCGATGAATTGTGCGTACTGATTAACTACAAAATGGTATATACGACATGAATTTATGTAAATCTAAAAGCACGGAATCCGTCTTAAGCCGCGTTCTCGCCGTCGGCTACGATACCACACCCACCCTTCTTAACTCCTCTTATATTTTATTAACTCCCACTCTCTCTTTTTTCACGAAACGGACGTTTAACACTCTAATTAATGTAATTTGGTTTCTATGCCCGGATAACTCCCACTCTCTCTCTCTCTTTCTCTCTCTCTCTCTCTCTCTTTCTCTCTCTCTCTCTTTCTCTCTCTCTATCTCTCTATCTATCTATCTATCTATCTATCTATCTCTCTCTATCTCTCTCTCTTTCTGTCCAAGCTCGTTCCTCGTCAACCCCCGAAGCCAGCACCCCTTTCGTAGGCCACCGAACGACCCGACGGTCATCTAAACTTTTCCCGTAATTAGTTATAAATTTCATTCGCGTTCTATGTAACAATATTCCTATGCGGCCTTCCTGGAACATCATGTAGCGGTGATGGAGGTGGAAGAAAAGAGAGTGGGAGAAAGAGAGTAGGAGAAAGAGAGAGAGAGAGAGAGAGAAAGAGAGAGAAAGATAGGGAGAAAGAGAGGGGGTAGAAAAAGAGTGGCCGGAAAAGGGTGAAAGAGAGCAAGAGGGGAAGTCGAAGATAGATACGGAGGGTGGCTTCTGCTTGTGTCGAGGGTGTTGGGAGAGTGGGGATAGCCGATAGGGACTCTCGCGAGTGGTTGGGGTGGGGGTTACTAGAAACACATGGTGGGGAGACTAGTAGTGGGTGAGACTCCGGAAGGGATAAACCTCGTGTGTGAGAAAGAGAAAGAGAAAGAGAGAGAGAGATGCACTAACGAACGAACGAACGAACGAACGAACGAACGAACGAACGAATGGGGTATAAAGAGAGCAGGATGGAGAAAATTCGAGTCCTCTATGCGTTCAGTCCAACCGGCAGGCACATCGGCTGCTGATGGTGGTGGGGGTGGCGGCCATTTTGCGAGTCACGCGAAAAACAGCCCTCGGCCGAGATGGTAGTGCCGTGAAGGGAGATTTCTCCACCCTCTCTCTCTTTCTCCCTCTTTTTCTCTCTTCATCCCTCTCGCTCTCTCTCTCTCTCTTTCTCTCTCTCCCTCTCTGCACCCTTCTACCCCTCTCGTTCGTCGACCCTTCGCACGAACTCGTCGCTCTTATTCTCCGCATTTTTCGCGCAAGCCCTCTATTAAAGTACAGAATGTGAGCGAACCTTCGAGCCGGAGTTAACGCACGTACGCGTATTCTAGAGTCACCTTGTTGTTACTAATAACAGAGAGAGAGAGAGAGAGAGAGAGAGAGAGAACGAGAGAAAGGTAAAAAAAGAAAGAGAAAGAAAACGGAGTCCGGCGGTGGAGCTTCATGAATTTGCCGAATCGAAGCCATTTACGCTCGGCCTCGCTTTTACTCCAGACGGAGCCCTCTTTTCTGCACTAATGTCCGGTTAAAATACACGATTCTCTTTCGAAGATAAGTCATTCAGAAATGAAAATGTTTCACGAATTTTCTTTGATGAAAATTTTCTCAAACTAAACTAAATGAAAATTACTTTCTCGAGGTTAATACATCGATTTTCGAACGATAAGAAAATCCTTCTAAAAAAGGCTTACCTTCACCCCAGATAGTCCTTTGTCCGCAGTTCGAGACCTTCGACTTGATTGGAGGAATTAAACTAGGCTTTAGTACGAAATCCTTACGCTTTATTAGCCATCTCTTCTCGGCTTAACTCTCATTTAATCGCAAATGCAAATCGCAAGAGTTTGTTACGGCTGACGTCGAGCGTCCAAGGGATTTGGAGAAAAAGATATGAGATTAAGAAGTGGCTCGTTACAAGTAAACTCTTCAGGAGTACGGTGGTCGTATCGTCGTGTTAACTTAAACCGGTCCTTACTTCCTCTTTATCCGCGTTAGAAGGGAAAACAAAAGAGACAATTCTAGCTTATCGCTTAATCGCACTAGTCTTTTATATGAAGGAACAAAGAAAAGAGAAGAAACATGGACGTAAAATCAATAGTTTTGTTAATGGCAAGACCTCTTGTTTTCTTTCTATTACAATAACATAACCAAAACTTACTAATTACGTATACCCTTTTACAACGAAGCGACTGGCTAATAATCGCAAAAAATATATAACCGATGCGGCGTTTGATATTCATCTCTTTGTATAATTCTCATCATAATACCGATCATTTTGGAAAATAAAACGATTGATATTCTCATATCGGCGATAGTATGTTTTCAAATATGTACGTACGTCGTAATGATATTTAAACATTGTTACAAAAATCGAAAAAATTCTTTACGATCGAAGCCGACCATCTTGCGTTAATTTATTTTCCTACTTAACGATCGTTTGCTCGTACAAAGGCAATTACGATATTCCTTACGAAATAAATAAAATTATTATTATTCGCTGCTTTATCAGATAAACGCGTATATATCGTATGTGTATGTAATGCACCGTCGATGCAGTTTAAATACCGTGAAATCCATATTTTACAGAAATTCAATTTATTACCATTCGCGGAATCACCTGTTACTAGTACTCGATTCATAATGACTCGTAAAACGTAGAGGTCATGCGATTTCATGGCATCACGCATCATCATTTAAGTACAAATATATTTAACATAAAGTGTAGAATAAATTTAAAGGGATTGAAAGGTTTGCATTGTTAAACAAATTATAGAAAAACTGATTCCAGCGAGTCGTTGACTCTTACGCGTAATTACGTATCAATTATTTTGAGAGCACAAAAAAATAAATAGAGAAAAAAAAAAAGAAGAAATCCCTTTAAAACACACATACTCCTGACCGACGAACAATGCGCTACTTTACGATGTTACCACCCCTTCGAGTCTTCTCTATCCTTTTTTTCCTCTATTTCTTCTCGACTCATGAATATTACATGGTCCATACCTTCTTTATTAACTCCGTCCCGACTACATTAAATTCACTCATCTTTCCTCGAGAAAACGCATAAACAGAGTCTCGTTATATATTCAACGTATTATAATTATTATTCTTTTCCGAACGTGTTCGTCCGTGCAAAACGTCCTCGAAAATGAATGTTAAACGCTTTGAACGGCGATAGTAATCTGTGTGTTAGCATGTGTCACCTTTGATCAGTGCGAAGCACCCTT
Source organism: Vespa mandarinia (assembly GCF_050613455.1). NCBI lineage: Eukaryota > Metazoa > Arthropoda > Insecta > Hymenoptera > Vespidae > Vespa > Vespa mandarinia. Next base: position 5,893,241 of record NC_140818.1, on the reverse strand, counting down.
TTTCAATAACCTTTTTTAATAAATAAAAGCAATGGGGATAATACCTTTAGATCAAATTTATTAGAAAGCGAATATAATTAATTTTTCTATAATTCATTTAATTAATCCTACATACATTTACCAAAATGAAATGGATAATAATCGATGGAGCAATGGAATGGAATTTATTAAACAAAATCTTAACTTTTTATATTTATATAATCTGTTTGAAGAAAACCTATAAACGAAATGAAAGGCCGACAAAGAATAAAAAGATAATCGGAAGTCGGACATGGAAAAAATGGAAAGAATGGCGGATTCGCGCAGGCCATCGACCGCGTTGCGAGCGACACGCTTTCACAATATCACTCGGCGTACCGACACATCACCCTTAAGCCACGGAGCACCGATCGGAGGATGTCGAACAGGTCCTCCCAACGACCAGATTTGGGGGTGGTTCGAAAGCCGCAGGTGCAACGAGCGAAAAATTGAAGCTGTCCCGCAAGCGCTTAGGGACTTTATTTGAAGAGGTTTCGCGCTCTGTGTTTTTCTCATAGAGGAAAAGAGAAAGAGAAAGATAGAAAGAGGGAACCACCTTCCTCCGGAGACCACGAGTGCCTGGGAGGGTTGTCCCTGGCTGCGTAGAAAATAGGGTCCAGAAATGTTCCCAACTCAGACGAAGAGGATGAGAATGAGAGAGGACAGACCTGAGGACAATCGAATTCGCAACGTCGTCGTCCCTTGGTAGGGACCAGTCCCTTATTTCGACGTACTTTCTTCCACCTCTACTATTTTCTCCATTTTTCCTTTCCTCCTTTTATTCCCCCTTCACTTTCTCTCTCTCTCTCTCTCTCTCTCTCTCTCTCTCTCTATCTATCTTTCTTTCTTTCCATCTCACTCATCCTCTATCGTCTATCCCTTTGTCTCTCTTTCTCTCATTCCCCTTCTTCTTTTTCTTTCTCTCTCAAGCAAACATTCACACAGTCGTTAGTAACAAGAGCATTACGTCCAATTACAAGAAGCTTTCAGCAAATCAAATTCGGTTTAGCGGAGTTTTGATCACGACCCAGAAGAGCGACTCGGATCAATTAGAACAAAGCTGAACGTTCCTCCCTGTGTCGCTTTAAATTCATTTCGCGATTCCTCCTCTCGCACCTTCCTTTCCCTTTCTCATCGAAATCGCCGAAGCGAGCTCTCGCAGTCGAGTTCCTTTCAAACGGCCTTCATTTCGATTCACGATCAGAATAGACCAAGAAAGGAAAGTGTCGGTAAATGGATCGAATGCGAGAAGATAGGTACAAGTAGGAAGGAATTATTTAGGAAGGTCAAGAACCGATCGATAGGTATTCTCGTATGATCGATTATATATGGTCAAAGGCACATGCAATTTCGAATGATGATATTGATTATTCGAAATAGTCTACAGTTTAGAAACTCTATTGCATATAACAGATACTATTTCACTGCAAATTATAAATTGATTATAAAATAATTTTGACAGATATAATAGAATAAATAAAAAGAAAAGTAATCCCTTAGATCTTTCGTAAAAATTCATAAATGAAACGAGAATCATGACGAATACGAGATATTCTTAGTGACGATGGTGGATATTATTAACGGTGATCTAAAGATATCTATTCGGCGTGATCATTGGGCAACAAACACGATATGTGGCGATCCAAGTAAATGCTTAACTACCGTAGAAAAATAAATGCGCCGTCTGCGCAAGAGTATGAGATATATAAATCGCACGTTTCAGGAGGAGAATGGCGTGAGAAGCAACCGCGCACCGGCTGCTGTTGCCGTGGCAAATTAACGCGAATGCGGCTAAGAAAAAAATCAAAACTTGTGCAAGTTTAAACCGCTAGAAGTGCCACCGAGGCTGATTCGAAAATTAGACTTCGTCGGGGCGAATGAACCATCTCGCGGTTCACAAAACATTTCGTAAAATTTTCACCGGGAATGAGTCAATCGTGTTTCTTAAAAAATTACTTTAATGACGTAAACGAGGAACGTGAACGAAATCAAATGTCATTAATCTTAGCCGCTTATTTTTCTTTATTCTCTAATAGAACACAATATTTCTTTTTTTAATTTACTTTAGATAGAAGAAATTTACAATTATTTTATTAGATTTGTTCGGGAAGATATAAATAAACGTCAACAATTTTTGTTTATTTTAATCAAGCTTGCTGCTAATTCTTATCTATCGGTCAATCTATCGTGACAAACGAGCACGTTGCAAAAAGTTGAATCGTTCTAGAACTAATCAAACTTGAATCGATTGGGAAGCTGTGCATAGGAGAGAGAGAGAGAGAAAGAGAGAAAGAGAGAGAGAGAGAGAGAGAGGTGGAGCAAATGCTGATTCGCAATGGAATATACCTACGAGACACTCGTAGCTTAACATGTATCGAACAGCCCCTTCGAACGAGCCAGAGTTTAATGGAAATCGACTATGGTGGACTTGGAAATTTGCAAACATTCCATGGTCCTCGCGCGCACTAATTTTGCGTATCGCGCGTGTACGTGGAAACGACACGTCACAGCGGGAGGTTCCACGTTGCTCGACCCTCCTCCGTATCCTCTTTGTCCTCATCCTTCTCATCTCACAAACTGCATAACGTCTCGGCTTCGTTCACGAACGATCGAGCAATTACAGGTCGGCCGTGATGACAGCTCTTCTCAGCTTCGAACATGTTCGTCGGAAATGCCTTGTTGTTCTTACGTTACTGCCTGCAACTACGCATTCTCTCCTCCTTCTCCGGCTCACCGGCGACACGCCAATAAACAATGAATGCATGAATATGAAAATTTCCATGAGAATTCGCGAGAGCGCTTGCACAACATCGACATTCTGTCATTTTATCTTATTTTCAGTTTTCCATGTGTTTTGAATTTTCATTTCGGTTGCTCGTGAAATTGTATTATTATACTCGTCGACATTTTTAAATGAGAAAGCTCAACAAAATTCTTCCAAAAACGATTAGACTGTGATTTTTTTTCTAATTTTCGAAAAAAAGAAAATCAGAAAAAAGTCAAAGATAAAATTCGTTTTCAAAAGAATCAGTGAAAATCGAAATTCGAGTAGTACCGTTACGCACTCAAATTTAGAAAAAAGAGAAATTGAAAGAATAAAAATGCAAGAACCAACGGTCCTCTCGGCTTTTGGTTGCCGCGAGGATGGCACATCGAAACATCAGAGCGTGGTAGTAGGCAAGCAAAACTGGTTGAGCCTTCTCTCTCTATCTCTCTCTCTCTCTCTCTCTCTCTCTCTCTCTCTCTCTCTCTCTCCCTCTCTCTCGTAATAAGAGATGTAAATTACGTGCGTACACGTGTGCACCTTTTCGAGACCGTAACTGTGCGCTCATGTAGGCGCGCGCGCACGAGCGAGCGAGCGCACTCGGCCTGCCCGCGGGTCGAGAATATTTGCAAGCCAAATTTTAATACCGGAATTAATTTGACCCGAAGAGACGACCGGCGGAGTCGGAGGTAGTTAGGTATACCTCTCCGCAGACCACCTCTACTTCCACCCCCTCATCGTCCTCATTCTCCTCTTCTCCACTGAGGAATACGTTTTCCCTAGCTCTTCCTCCTATTATGTAAAAAGTCTAAGCTAATTTATCGACGTCGCGCGTCCGACTACCACCACTACCACCACCGCCACCACCACCACCACTACCACCACCACCACCACCACTACCACCATCAGTCGAAAACTTTGTTGTACTTTGGCGTTATATCGTGAATTATTATAGCAAGCCTCTCCTCCCGATTTTCTCTCTCTCTCTCTCTCTCTCTCTCATCCTATCTATCCATCTATCTCTCTTTCTCTTTCCCCTTTCTAGAACGGTTAAATCCACCCTGATTCTTCCACCTCTTCTATCCCCTCTCTTTTCCCACCCTCTATATCTACTTCTCCCTTTTCCTCCACTCTCCTTCCATTCTCGTTCTCCGACCGCAGCACACCCTCTCCCTCTCCCTCCTTCCTTCTTTCACCCATCGTCTCGTCCCTCCGTCTAGCCCGACCGTTCTTTCTCTTCTCTTCTCTTCTCTTCTCTTCTCTTCTCTTCTCTTCTCTTCTCTTCTCTTCTCCTCGTCCGCCGAAACCCCTCTTTCACTCCACCTCTCTTGGACTCCGCTCTCTTCTCGATACAAATGGCCAAAGTAAACTTAGCCATTACGAAGTACCTAGCACGAAAGTCACCTCTCGCCGGCGAAGCCACCATTTTGCCTACGCCGACATCACCATCGCTTACCAGAGCGATCCCCTTAGGAGTTTTAGGCTATAAAGAGAGAGAGAGAAAGAGAAAGAGAGAGAGAGAGAGGGAGTGAGAAAGAAATAGCCAACCCTATGTTCGCGTACGCCTAAAGCTTTCTGCTTTTATAACAAAGAAACCATTTTTGTCATCTTCGTGATAAGCATTTTATGTCCTTGACAGAAATTTCGTCCCATCTCGTCCGATAAGCAATCAAGTTTCTTCGAAAGGAAAAAAGGAAAAAAAATAGATAGGACAGTTTTAGCAGTCTGGTTCATATCTGGCTCTTACACGAAACGTATGGATTACATTATCGAAATCCAAGCTTTTAATACACTCGAGGCACTTAATCGAAGCCGGTAATTAAATTTTTTAATTGTCGGTTTGGTTAAGAAAAAATAAAAGGGAAAGAAGGAGTATGGGCTCGTTCGACGATTTTAATTAAAATTATTTAGATACGGCGCAGGAAAGATAATTAATTAAGAGTAAGGATACGCCGGTAATTAAAATCCTGCAAAGATGAGCTCGATCGTACCCTCCTAGGGACGTACGTCGGACTTTCGTGCAAAAGGGTGGCAAGAGGCTAGTGAACGTAAGCGAAAGAGAATAGAATAAAGGAGAGAGAAGAACGACGAATGGAAATAAAGTAGTGTATTCAAAGAATGATGTCTCTGAAAGGGATTACTTTCCGTGATTCAGAAAATTCATAGGAATAAAGTAGTATAGTCAAAGAAAGATGTCCCTTTAAAGGGACTAATTCTGTAATTCAGAAAATTCATAGGTACGTTCATTTTGGTTCGATGATTTTAACGGTCGAAACTCACTCTTGCTCGTTGCATCTCACAGGAGCATTAATTCAATATCTAATTAACTCGATCCTCGAGTCCGAGTTCTCGTCTAGGTCTCGAGGGCGTACTGCTTCTATTTTACGAGCTGTCGTGAAAAGCTGCAGCCTACCCAAGCAACACGCTCCGTATTCTACGACTACTCTACCAACTCTCACCTCGAGGGAAAAACGAGAGAATATCGCGCATAAACTACGAGAAAAATTCAGTTAAGACAATCGTAGACTTCAACAATGCAACGTGTTCTTCTACGGATTAGAAAGGAATAGAAAAGAAAAAAAAAAGCAAAAGAAATATAATAGAATCAACGCGACGAATCTACACGTCTATTTTTACTTCATTAGAATATCGAAATTAATTAAGATACAAATCAATTGCGAGATACGTTTCTCTTTAAGAGGCCATTTTTAAACGATGAAAGAATATTTTATACTCACGAAATATTTCACAGCAATCCTTTAACAGAGCTCTTCGTTGTTCTAACGTTCCTTTTTAATTCTCAAACGCGAGACGCGTCAAATGCTTCCACGCGTTAAAAAGGAAAATTTAGAAAAATTTAGAAATAAATATAAAAAGTTTTTTCTCTTTTGTTTGATTACAAAATCCTTATTTAATTAATTCCCGATAATAATAACCAAGAAAAGGAAAATAATCGTTTCTATAGCCTTTAACTAAGAATAAAAAGACCGTGGAAAATCGCGTATGGTCTTACGTTGAAAATTAAAAAGAAAAGAATGACGTTTCCAAACAAAGAGAAATGACCTTCGGCGACAGCGTGTTTGCTTTAAAATCTATTGCGCGTAGCGTATTACATTATGATTAATGGTTCCGATGCAAAGCGAAGTTCAATAAATTATAAAAATCAATCGTAGCGATGCGAGCTACTGGTGGTCACGATTTTGTGAACATTTTTTTGCAACATATTAGATATTAATTATCGTACATTATCGATCATATTAAATTTTCATTTGGTTATCCAATATATTAGCGTCTAATCAATAGCCTCATTAGATTAACAATGAAATAGAGTTTTTATATTATGCAAAAAAGTTCTTTCTACCTCGGGAAAACAGAAGGTATAATCGTGAATACGTAAGTGACGATTAATGGGATATCTGACCTTCGAAAATATACGATACATCGTATTCCATTGATTGAAGACAAATGAATTTTGCGAAGCTAAACGATACATAATAAACGTGTACGTGCATATACGCGCCACAGGAATTTATTTTCCCGTCTAAAAAGAGAAAAACAAAGAAAGATAGAAAATAAAAAAAAAACTGGGCCGTCTGGAAAGCGGAGAGATAGCACGACCGATACTCTTTGATTTTCACTCTCAGCATCCTTGACCCACAGACCACGTTCGATTCCAGCGTTGGCTTCAATTTTTTCGCAGACTTCTTTTTTCCTTCGATACTCACCTTTCTCCCTTCTGCGGCACGTTGCTCTCTCCTCGTCGCTCTATCTCCCTTTCTCTCTTTCTGTCTCTCTTTTCCTCCCTCTCACGCCGCCCACCCCCTTGAAAACCACCCCCTCTACACTCGCAGCCTCCTCTTCTTTCTAGTCCTTCCGTCCTTCTCTACCGTCGCCATTTTGTGCTCTTCATCGATCCTGCGCCCACGCACTCACCGGCTTTTCCCGCCATTTTTCTTCACCACTACCACCCCCACCATCACCAAGAGCAGTAGCAGCGCGACCACAGTCACCACTACCACCCTCTTCGTTCCGTCAATCTTTCGTTTTCTGCTCCGAAAATCGTTCGCGTACGACGTACGATTCTCTTGCTTCTTCTCCGTTCAGCTCGAAACTTAAAACTGATGGCCCTTCCTCACGGTACTTCGGTAGTCGTCGATGCAAAAACCCGCTTTCGAGTCGATTTGCATAGAGCTCTGCAGAATCAGAGCCAGTTGGTGTTCGAAGGAGAGGAAAAAAGAGGGGTTGAGTCCGAGGAAGCACCTTTTATGATGGAGCTAGAATTCATTGTTAGACCCCCAGTAAAGCTTCAGCTCGACCCCCTCCACATATTCTTGAATTGCAGACAGCTCTGCAAAATCCTGCAGAAACATACCGAACCTATTGGATTCTTTCTGAGCTAGCTAGCTTTAAGAATGGATGAATACAAATTGTCTTGTCTTTGAAAGGAACCTGAACCCGTTTTCAATCCCTTTCCATAGCAACCGTAAAATTTTTATAATTTTAAATACAAAAATGATTAATAATAAATTGATTTTATTTATTTGATTATCTTATATCGTAGATATAAATTATTTTTATTTTTATCTAAAAGATATTTTTTTTTGTATATATTGTTCGCTGGTTAGAAAAATATTAGCCTTATCACGTACCGTTTTAGAAAGTCTCTCATGTTACGTTCGAGAAACTTGTCAGGTTCGTAATACCAATACCATTGGGTGACTCACAATACGATCAACTTGCACGAAGTTTCCTTTTATCAGTCGAACTTGCGTTCACAGTCAGACCTACAATTGGATCGCCCAGTTCACTACATCCAACTCTTGCAACAACCATTCTGCATGATACTTTTATCTATTTGAACGAGTTTCGAAGAAAAGACAGAATATGGGGTAGCGTTCAACGAGAGGAAATGATCGATCCGTGCGTTATTTCGAAAGGATCTAATTTCAAATCACATTCCACTAGAAGATTTCTAAAGCTTTACAACATGAACAGCGGAGAAATCAATAATCATTAACAATACGCTACAATAGATACAATAGACAAAATCATTACATATCCTATTTATAATAGACATCTATTATACTAATAATAATGAAAGCACATTTAATTATGATTACGAAAATCATAACTCGCATACTCAGCTACGCGTTGAAATTATGAAGGTGGTATAACTATAAACTCACGTACTATATTAAATCGGTATTGAAACGTGTACAACAACTTGTTTCATTCATTTCCTACGATCAACAGCCTCCATGCCGCGTTCAATAATCGTACCGTCGTTCGATGACAAATAGCAGAAGTCAGCGTCGCTTTTACAAACATAATTGAACAAAGGCTAAAAGCTGGCATCGAGGCATCGATCCATATAAATTCTCTCGAGTTCATTGAAAATACTGGGTCTGTACAATAAGTCTACAAGGAAGTCATTCAACTTATTTTACCAATCAGGATTTCGATGATATTACTTTGCTGACGAAATACAGCTCGTTTAAATTAATATAATATGTTTTGTTTGCGAGAAAACGAATACTACTGAAATGTGTACCTTTTATAAAAGGATTCGGAAAATCCCTCATTATTCTAATACATCTGTTAATTCCGTAATGTATACGATATGTGTATGCAACTAATATGATACAGAGCCAGCATAATCTACGTTAACGTTCCAACTGTCCAAACTCTCACGTTTTTACAACTTCAGCTTGATAACACGGTTTCTTCGAAATTTCATCATTCAGTATTATACGGCGCACAAAGCTGTTCTTTATTTACAGACATTACTCGTCTACGAGAGATATCCCACAATTACGTATGCAAGAACCCTCAGCTTTTGTAACAGCTTTGATCAATCCTCTACGTCAAATTCTCTTTCATCTTCTCAGAAGAATCTAATCCTTCCCTTTTATAAAATCCATTATTTTCTTTAGGAGTCTTACGATCTCACGTTTACTCGTCACAAAGGGAGAGCCGTGAATTTTTATTTCGAGCTAGCTCATGTCCTAAAAAATTGTCTCGTTCTCACGATGAACGTCTTTCTAATGAATAAAGCTAAATTTCTTGATCGCCTGAGTTACCCATCGAGCATTGAAAATCGTGCAAAATTCGCTAGACCACCCAAACGCAAGACGACAAGAGGACCTCCAGCAAGAAACCGGTTATTGCAGAGTCTGCAAATCATCCCGTTGTTCCCCTGAACTATGTAGTTTCGGGTTAAGAGACACGAGACATGTTTAAATGGGGTGTCACGCGAGAAACAGGATTGGCAGGTTGTCGTGAAAGACTCAGCGGAGTCCTAGGGTTTTGACCTAAAGTTTACCACCTCTGACCTATCACAGGTATATTTTCTGTATTATTGTCCTTGCAAGACACCGACTCAACTTGCATAAATTTATTGCTCATTTTATTTTTAGAAAATTTTAAACTCAAAAAAATGACGAAATTCACAACTATTTTCTTTACATTTTTCTCTTTCTCTCTCTCTCTCTCTCTCTCTCTCTCTCTCTCTCTATCTCTGTCTCTCAGATGCACTTGCTAAATCAATTATTTTTATATTTTTTTGAAAAAGCAAGTTGACCTGGTTATACAGTAGCTTTATTGACCAACAGGCAATCGATCTATAGCTTATAGATATCCAATGTAATCGAGATATAGGAGATAGTACGTATATATCGTTGGCATGGTAGACACATAGTCTATGCGTGATCTCTGCACGCTCATCCTAGTACTGGCATATCATAGAACGCAGAAATGCACGGAGGAACGCGGGCAACGCGCGTGCCACGACACGGCGCGAAACACATGTCGATACGGCCACATAATGGGAACATAACCGCTATGTAGGTATCACAGCGGAGTATTTAGGTGTCATGGTGTCACAGGTTAATTGCACATGATTGGTTATTGTCCGTCTGCTGAGTCCCCAACCAGTATGTGTAGTACATGTATATGTATATGTATATATATATATATATATATATATATATATATGTTTGTATGTCATATATATATATATATACATATATACAATATATATATATATATGTATACATTTATATATGTATTCAGTCGCGTCATCTACTTTCGTTTTCGATCGGCACTACAGCACACTGGCCATTACGCAATCACCGTTGTCTCGTTCGCTTTTCGATCGATCCCCGCAGCTGACAGTGGAAAAAATCGAGCTAAACGACGTGAAAAAAACTGTGTCCACCGCGGTGGTATACACCCCTCCTCGAGCCATGGCACGTACTATCGCCGTAGATACATACATATACATACAACGACCCCTCCCAACGTCGAGCGAACTCTTTGACCGATTTATTGCAACGCTCCTCGTCCAGCCGACGCTCTCAATTCTTTCTATTCTTCGCTTTTTCGTCGCAATTCTTTCACGCGCACTCATCCTTCTCTCACTTCTCGCTTATACTGTGAACCACGACCTTCGGACAAAGGCACGAAGTACCACGTGGATTTGGATGTCCGCTTTTGCTCTCGTATACTAGGCCAAGGTCGTCTCTCTCTCTCTCTTTCTCTCTCTCTCTCTCTCTCTTTCTCTCTCTCTCTCTCTTTTTCTCTTCTTTCTCTCTCTCTCTCTCTTTCTTTCTAGTTTTTCCTTCTTCCCGTTCTTAGAAAAAATAAATATCCTAAAATTTCTTGTAATATTTTAACGTTGTAAATTTTATTAATTTTTGCGAACTTGGCTTACCTCTTCATATATATGCGCAAATGAATTATCTTGGATCTTTGGTTTGCCACTTTTTCAAAAAAATTTCACAGATATTAAGATAAAATGAAAAAGAAATAATGAAACACATTGGGTACTTGAATCGTGAAAGTTGGGCCCATACGCTGACTGTGTTCTACATAGACTTGGCACTATAAATCTCAGCCTGTTGAATCTATCGGCACGTATATAACAGAGCGTATAGTTAAGTAACGAGACAATGAACGTGCTGGACAATGAAAGCTCATCGATGTACTTCCCTAACAGGACATTATTAGTGATGTTAACTTACACACGATTACACTTGGCAATCGATTCGACAGTAACTGTATCATATCGTGGGTCACTATCTCATCATCGTCTTATCGGTCTTTGTAATATCGCCCTAATACAGAAACACATATACTTAGAGTTATACAACCACGAGATATGTCCAATAATCGATGATAATGCGATGACGCGCGAGAGAGGTTTGACCTTGACACTGAACCAATTAACGCTCGGCGTATCCCCCCTCACTTTCTCCTACAAACCTGTGGTTCATTGTTACCGTGCGTACGTGTGCCACGTTAACGACTATATACATGCGACCGAACTATATACTGGGTGATACTTGCTATCCGGTATCCAATTCTCCGTATTACGGTTGTATAAGCCTAATAGATCCGATCGTTACCCTCGAATATCAAACGAGTCGCTTTCTATTAAAATTGAATCATAAATACGCATGCATAGGTACATCTATAAGCAAGCAGATTGAAATTTCAGAGTGAAGACTTAGTAGTACATATTATCGAACAATAACATTTTACATAATAAATTAAATCGGTTAAGATACCCTAATCCTATGTTCAGTTACGAATTAATAATGTATTCATTAATAACTTGTTAAATATTTAATGTATATAGTACGAGTCATTTAACTAGAACATAACAATACGTAAAGAGACAATATTTGTAAGTGATTTTAATTTATACCTCGGTCCATAATCAACGAATCTAACGATGAATCAACCTTAGTGCCACCCAGTATGTGCGTGACCATGAACGCACATTCTCCGGAACATTGCGGAACACTATCGCTGTCAATGACCGATATTACGCACGGCCGTGCGCTACTACGAATCCCTATGGTAACACAGCATAACCCATTTCGAAGCTCATGCACCTGTGAAATTGGCAATAAGCTCAACATTCATGCTTTACGTTCACCTAACGGATAATCTCAATTGACTCCTCGTCTGGTCTAAAATCTAACGAGTACAAGATTACCAAGTTCAATTTAACAAGTGAAATCAAAAATCATTTAAAGCTGATCAATTTATTTATTCGATCAAGTATTAATTGATTTAGATTTAACAAGATGAATCACGTGAGATTGACGAATTAAGATAAAAGAATCGTTCGTAGTTTGTTTGTTGATCGGAGTACTCCAAACACGAGGATCCGAGTAACACATGTATACTACTTTTTTAAAAAGAAGAAGATAAATGAAAGAGATAGATGGATAGAGAAAGAGAGAGAAACGGACAGACGGAGAGAAAGCAAAACAAAGATAGAAAGAGATGGTGCCTGTCGATGGTTACTGTAGAGAAAAAAAGAACCAACAGAGAGTAAAACGAAGAAGAGGGGATACTTTTTTGCGCATGCTGCATTGTTTCTCTGTCCTGTCGAAGAAGAACAAAGAGGGCTAAGCAAAAAGTAGATATAAGAGAATAGACAAGGTGAGAGGGAAAAGAGAAAGATAGAAAGAAGGGACTATATCAGTTATTGGAAACCTGTATTTTTGTAGGGCACAACTCATACCAACGTTTAAGTTCAGGTCCCAGGATGAACACTGAGTGTATCACAGCAACCAATCGGGTCACCCCGATCGTCTCCATCGAAAACGAACGAAACTCGACGGTGGTTATGCTCGTCGGAATGGTTTCAATCTCTCGACCGATGAAACCAGCCGAGAATCGCTCAGGGCGATTCCAATCTAACGTACAATGCCGACGTATTAAAGGTTCTATTTGCGGCCACCTCCTACTGATATATATCCTCTGTGTCTCCGGAATTACGATGCGTCCTCTTCCAAATACCGATTTTCCCATCGTACCCTGATCCTTTTGTCTTTTCAACATTGCAGCTACCGAGCTTACATAACAAAGATATCCCATATCGCTTATATATTTGATGAAGACTATTAGGATGGAGGTCACCACTAACCGATACAAAACTTTTTTAAATTTCCATTATCCAAGATTAACAATAGACTCGATATCGTAATAATAATATTTATCAGCATTTCGATCGATATCTCCAATTTTTTATCATCCAAATTCAGAAATCCCAATGATAGTTTACTTATACACGGATAAACATCATTATGAATGTCTATTAAAATGTAGGCTTAAGTCTACGGGCTTTCTCTTTTTTCTTACTCGATAATGAGTTATAGATTGTAAGTCAATTGGCAAAGAGAAAAAGAGAGAAAGAGAAAGATGAAAGATCAATGAGTATGGGAAATACGAAAATTATCATTTCTTTTCTCGACTTGCTAATTATCTATTTATTCCATCGTTCGCTTGTTCAACATTGCCCACGTAATATTCAGCTGTTCACCGAAAAGCAGTGCTTAGATGTGAACCTGGTAAAGGTGGCAAATAGTCCAATGACGAAATTGACTTCAAAGTTAATGAATGCCGCATAAAGAGAGAAAAACTCTGACGTCTGACGTTGAACTCTTTTACATTTAAACGATACTCTTTTTACACTCCATTTCTCGCATTTGCCAAACGTTTATACGTATCAACCCACAAGACCAAAGTCACGACGATATATACATATTGGATCTTAATTTATTAACAAATATAAATCAAAGTAATTGGCTGATCGTTAACGTTAATTAACCTGTTAACTTTTGTAGGTCTATTTTTAAAATGTGTATCCATGTAGTAAAAATAAAAAAAATGACGAATATATACGTCAAACACAGAATATATTGAACTTTTATAGAATTGAAAGAAAATTACAACGAAATGGCAATTGATCTTTCTCAAAAATTCATTTACATTATTGACAAAACTTAAGCTGTTAATAGTGTTTTACTTCTCATGAAAAAATGACAATTTTTATATCTAATAGCGAGTATAATAATGAAAGTAACCAAGGACAGGACAGGACAAGGCAAGACAGTTCTTTCTAACAGAATACATTACAGAAATTAGTAGAGGTCCGAATAAAACCTTTTACAACAATGACTGTTAACTGTCTAATTTTCTTTCCACTTCGTTGTCTCAAAATATTATAAAGCGTCTTAAATTTACGAATATTTTTTCAGTTTATAATAAAATTATAATTTAAACAGCAAAAGGTAATTTCTTTTTTCGCATGACGAATATACCCGTCAAACATAGTTAAGAGTTTAATACCAATGCCATACCATGATTCTTTAACTAGCTTGCTAATATTTATTTATTTTATTTGAAGCGTTTATAATGTCTTTATTGATAGACGTTTGTAAATGATTCAGAGTCTTAATTTAAAAATTATAATGAATTCTTTTCCTGTATATCTATTTAAGAAATAATTTTTGTAAAAGAAAGAGAGAAAGAAAGAGAGAAAGAAAGAGAAAAAGAGAGAAAGAGAAAAAGAGAGAGAAAAAGAGAGAGAAAGCATCTCTCATCAAAGAGAAACGACATTTCGTGCAATGGATAATCGTATCAGATCAGGATAACGCGTGCAATCGAAAGCTCAAACGTTCTTATGGCTCGGTGGAGACAAATCTTCGCGTTGGTGATGTCACGAGAAATCTCGACACTTTAAAGGTTTGTACACAGCCACGTAGGAGTCGGTGGTACGCGTTCTCCGGCGTGACGATCCTACTACTCACCCTTTTCCACCCTCTAACGCCACCTCCTGAAGGGCTAACTGCGTTGCATCGTCGACCGAACGAACGACGCGCTGCTCAAAGAGGTCCAATTTTGCATGGCGTTAATCGCGTTACCTTGCACGGCGCTACCCGGTTTCCGATCGAAAACTCAAACGCCATCTCCTCCTCCACCAGCAACTCCTCCTCTCACCTCCCGACGCCACTCGTTACGTACATACACCTTCGTGAACCACGTCAAACTTTCTCGAGTGAAATGCTTTCAATATGATTTCGCTTTTCAATTTGCATCGACCACCTAGCCGCACCGTACGGTAATTGTTCGAATCAATTGCCACGACAACCGGTAGATGATAAACTTTCTTTTAGCTCTTAAATCAGAAATGGTTACAATTTGATTTCAAAGAAAGAAAAAATAAAAAATAAAAGAAAAGAAAGAGCAACGTGAATAAACTGCTTTTCATCATCCATATAACGAAATATTTGATCACTTTAATCGATACTTACTAATATAAATGTTGATGTAAACGATTCCACGCTTATATTCTTCTTCTGATAATGAAATAAATCGATAGAAACACGGATGGTTTCCCTAAGCCAGATTAAGGAGAACATTTCATAGGATTGATGGAGGTTTTTTTTTTTTTTTTTTTTTTTCTTTCTTTTCAAGCGTATAATAATCACGTGATACGTTCCGAAAGTATAACGCGATAGATAATAGCTAATTAGCATCTCCAACTGTGATTTGGAGAAACGAGATAATTAGACGCTGTCGTTCATATAGTCGTACCATGTATATAGAATATTCGTTAATTTATATAGACGGGGAATAAGTATTGAAATCAGATGAATATATCGCATTATTAAACCGATATCTGATAATAATCGCGGGGGAGGGAATACTAAATTCGTGATTTCATTAAATCGCCAGGTAATTAGGTATGTCTCGATGTAAATCAAAGCGATCGATACGGCACCGATCGCTAACCAAAAAGTGATAATAAGATACCTTAAATCGCCTATAAAAATTATATCAATGGGTAATAAATTTTTTAATCTTATTAGCGTTTAACAATTATATTAAAATTTCTTTTTACTCAATCGTAATTGTGAATGTACATATGTACAAGTTCATTTGTATCAATTACATATGATATTATCATTCAATACATTTACATCCTCATTCGTATCAAATAAATACATATAATATTTTTTGTTAAAAAAAAAAACGCTATAAATATTCTCAGCATATACTTGGGGAAAAATTTTTATTCTTCTTAAGTCATCGGTTCTCGTACGAAGTTACGTCTTACTAATAAAAACCGATCGAGCTTTACGTGGTTAAGCTCATTGGAAAAGTGTGTCGCGGTAAATGGTACTCGATAAATTTACGATGAATTTGCTGATAAAAATGGAAAAAAAAAGGAGAAATGAAGGACGAAAAGAGGAAAAGAGCGAGAGAGAGAGAGAGAGAGAGAGAGAGAGAGACACCGTAAATCCGAGCGTCGTGAAACGAGCTAGCAGAGTTCGCCGAACGATCGACGACCATTCAAAAGCCGCCGTCTGAAAAGTTTTTCCACGACCGGTTCCAGTAAACACCACCACGGTTTTTCTTCAACTTTCCACTCCGTTCCGTTCACCCTTCCTCCCTTAAACCCCCTCTTCTATCAACCGACGACCGATCGTTTCCTTTTTTTTTTTCATACTCTCTGTCTGTTCCTCTCTCTTTCTCCGGCTGAGCTGGCACACATCACGAACGAGCATCGGGCAATTCCGCGGAATTTATACGACCGTTACTAGCGCGACGCGCCGCTTTCCACCATTTTCAGTTTCGTGCCGTTAAAAGTCTCGACGAAGCTAGAACGTCGGAGTAACTTGTTTGACTCGTTGTAAAACAAGGAAATAATAAAAGGATACCGGCATAGTTGCTTTTCTGCCTTTTGAAAGAGAAAGAGGAAGAGTGATAAAATTACGACGGCAAGGCTGTTCTTCTTTCCGCCATTTTTGTCAGCTCGAGGAAAAGGTAATTACTTTAGGAGATACAATGCTCATTTGATTGTGAGAAATATTATATAATTTTTAAGATTTTTTTCTTTTCTTTTCTTTTTTCTTTTTTTTTTTCAAATTAATACGACGTTAAAAATCTAATCTAGATTTATTATCCATTGTTATGCTGTTTAGTTATAGGGATTAAAAAGCTCAAGAAATTACAATATTTTTGCATAAAATTAATAAATGAATAATAAAGCTAAAAACTCGATCGTAGGAATAAAATAGGATGCATAATAAATAAGATGAAGAAAATAGAAAAGGGTCTTGCTAACTTGGCCAGATGTTTCTTCACAAGAGAAACGTGTTATACCGTCCACTCGAAACGTTCTCATGCCTAGCTGACGTCTCGAACAGCATTATCCAATTGTTGGCATAATGGTTCAAGTTACAATTTCAGTGAAATCGATCGAAATTCCACGAGCGTATCGTGTAAAACCGAAAATCCCGCATCAAACGCATTCGCCTTGGGTATCTTCGTTCTATATAAATGCCAGAACTCTCCTCGTATCTGGCATATCGTTAAATATTCGTATGCATGAGCTTTTGTTTTTCGAAGAAACAAAAATAAAAACAGGATATGGAATATATATGGGTTTTACAGAGGAAAGAAATTTCATTCGCAGTGATTTCATTCTATTTCATAAAATTACCTAGTTACACAATGATTTGATTCTCATATGATTTTGTACAATTATTTATCCGAAATATATTAAATATATAAATTGATTAAAATTTTAATCAATTATATTAAGGTCAAATAGAATAATAGTTAATGACTATTTTTCTCTCTTGCAAAAATTTGAAATATTCTTTGGCATAGAAAAAGTATATAAAAAAAAAAAGAAAAAAAAAAAGTACATATCTATAAAAAAATATAACATTTATAGATATTATCTAGATATATATATATATATATATATATATTTTAATGTATAAGATAAAAAAATTATCATTATTGGCACTAGGCTCATTACGATAACTACCTTAATTTCTTCTCATTAACGTTTTTATCCCTTAATTGCCATCGATCAACGTGTCGTTTATTAGTACATGGATAGAAATGTGATATTCGCCAGTCTGTCTCTCGATGATAAAACCATCCGTTCGCGTTAACGATTAATAGCGTAATTCGTCGATCTACAAAAACTGATCCTTGATTATGTATTACTTATAAAGAAAATCATTGAGCAGAAAGCATGGTGACCATACGCTCGTTGAATGTTCTTTTAAAATTCCAATATTAAAACGAAAGGAAGAAAGGTCAGCAACGAACTTTTCGCCTCCGGCTCACCTACTGCGATTTCATACACTCATGTCAGAAGATATTACGTTTTATTAATATTTGCTTTACATGCACGAAAAATATTTCGAAATCTATATAGCATCCCTTTGCTCCTACTCCCACTATCTTTTCACTCAGTGGGGATTATACGAATACGATGAGTCATAAAACTCTTTTTTTACAAATACAAGAAAATGTTCTTTACCTTTTTCGTAACATTCTTTTTACAGTTTCTCTTCAAAATTCATGGTCAAAGAACTATTATCAATGCTATATCAGTGATATTGACTGGTTCGCATTGAAAAAAAAAAAAAAAGAATATTAAAAAAAAATATAAAATGTAAAAAAGAAAAAACAAAATGAATCTCTGATTTGTGACTAGCTGGATTCTAAAAATAATCCATGCATGTATAAGTTTCGTCTAGTTATATGAGATCGTGTATGTGAGCAGCACACATAGCATGTAGTAGTTCGTTTCATAGGTAGATGTGCTCCAGCATATCCCCCACGAAGAGGAGACGAACTCGTTCCAGCCACTGTTCGCGATTGGCCGGCCCACAGGAGAATATTCTCACGGTCCCACGAAACTTGGGACTCACATGACACAGTTCTCAGTTCAAAACATTCGTCGATCTCGATGGATCGTACGCTCTCTTCTTTCTGTCTATTAAAAATATTCTATTAAGTTATTAACCAATCAATTATTATTTTCGCGATCGTTCAATATTCTTTCGTTAAAGTGATAGATCAGTGTCACGACAGTGCTATTTCAATATTTTTCTTTTAATAGTTTTGTGTAGAAAAATTTTCCATAAAGAAAGCAAATGTGGATGTCAGGATAACAAAACACTTTTGCAAACCAAATTGCAATAACTTCGTAAGATTCGAATCAATTATAATTCGATTCCATTAAAAGAAATTTTATTATACATAGTTTTCTTCTCCTTTTTATCTGAATTTCAACATTCGAATCGATTCGGAGAACAAATTATACTTCTAAATTATAAAAATAACGCCAATGACGTCGACCGTTCGATAATCGGTACGTGATAAAAATTCTGAAATTTTTTTTTTTTTTTTTTTTTTTTTTTTTTTTTTTTTTATAAAAGTTCAAGAGTCATCGGCATTTGACAGGACTTTTATAGAGATGTCGATATCCTGTCTTTTCTCGAGAAAATAATGACTTTAACATGGACTTTATCATCACGTATATAACTCTCGGTGTTTTTGAAAAATTCAACAGGTACCGTTCAGGCTTCGTATATCTATTTTGTACCGATATCATTTTATCAGATCGTTAAAAGGTTGAACAACTTACAGATAACATCATCCTTTTACCATTCATTGCGTTCTCCTAACAATCAGTTTTTTCTGCTTCTATTTCACTTTCTTACAATAAAAAAAAAAAAAAAAAGAAAAAAAAAAGAAAAATTATTATTTCAACTTTTACTGTATTTATAATATTAAAATTAATCGATCGATCGATACCATACAATATATTTATCAAAATATTTCCGACAGTATTGCCCGACGTACGCACATAGAAATATCATATGTGTATACTGTTGTTGTTTATTTCGATTAATCTGAATTTCCATCGGTACAATACGGCCCAATTAATATCACCCAGAGCGTATAAAAATCCGCCGTTCACGCGGCACCGGCGAAGTGTAGTCCGCGTTTTCGTTTTCCCATCGATAACCGAAAGTGCGATTCCCTTTCACTTTCTGATCGCGGATAAAGTGAAGAAGAGCTCTCTGCTATCTACTAGCCCGAAGGTTATACCCGCGCTTTTTTTCGATTATGGATTTCCTCTTGATTCCTCTCGATTTCCTTTTTATATCCAGCCTGTTTCAAACGCGATACAAACTATGAAGATAAATTCTTCTCGGATATAAATGTTTGTCTTATGATACCTCAAATCATATTCTTTTTTTCTTTCATTATTACAAAAAAAAAAAAAAGAAAAACAAAATAGAACGATTGGAATGAGGTCGGAAAATATGGACTCTCCTACTTTTTTCTTTTCTTTTTCTTTTTTTTCTTCACTAAACTTGATGCCAAATCTACAAACATGAAATATTTAATAGGATCATATTAATTTATGGATAATTTATGGCGATAAAAATTGACAAAATTTTACATGATCAATTGTACGACGACAACATTTTGATAAGTAGTTAGATTCAACTAAATCTATTTGAAAAAATGATCTTCCTACAACTCTTCATTTTAATTTGCCTCTCGACGTCTTCCATTTTACATGGGAAAAAAATGGAGGCGAATCAATACGCGAGAAGAAAGCTGAACTTGCGCTTGCCGTCGGTTGAAATCACCGTATTTTTATGGCGGCCTCACGAGACTCGTCCATTTTCTCCGCGTATCCTAACTCAAATACTTTAATCATTTCTTTAAAACCCTTAAGAATTATAGAATGTTACTTCGAGAAATACACAGGCGTAAGATTTATTTGTTAGAATCGGTTTATTACCATAAAAAAAAATTAAAAGAAAATAAAAAAAAAAAAAAAGAACGATAAGAAGAAAAACGCTCACTTCGTTTTGACCGCAAAAAGCAAGTTAATTTTCTAAAATAAATGATATATTTCATTCGAATTGACAATAAGTAATATTCCTATTTGAAAATTAAAAAGTTAGCAATCTGAATTGTGAAATATAAAGAGACTATAGAATAATGCGAAAATAATTTTCTTTTAAGCTTCACTTCGGAAAGAGTATTTTTTGATTGACAGGAATATTTTCCACGATAAAAATTTTATAGAAATATGTTCTCTTTTATTTTCGCGTACCTATCTACCGTCGGATACGCAATTTGCGTTGGACCATATTCTGGACTAGTTTATTATAAATTTTTTTGTTTATATATTTCGAAAAACTTATAAAGAATGAATTGGACAGATCGAACGTACTTGTTTTGATTAAAAACTAAAGTTTATTTAAACAATCCCGTTCCTTCATAAGTTCAAATGTCCCTAGTTTCAAGTCATCATTCAATGTAGGAAAAAAAAAATAATCTTTTGGATTTTTCAATGGCATCATCTCGTTCTATCCAAGAAAATAAGTCAATTAACGAAACTAATGTTAATGCGGAATACCGTAATCCTAGTATCTCCCCGGCGGCACTGAAAAATATTCTGTCACAGCCGTCGGCTAAAGTTTCTCAGAATTTGTTTCTCAAACATTCTAAAATATTTATAACGAACTTATGAATGTTCCGCGGTTTATGTATTCTCATTAAATGTTACTCGTTAACGTGATAGTTACACGTTTCTAAAACTTACTTATTCATTGACGTTCGCTAAACAGAATAAAATATCAAAATGGTAGAATTCCTTGTCGCTTGTGAAAAATTAACTCTTCTTTTTTTTTTCTATCAAATTTAAACAATGCTTGTAAACAAGTATATTTACCTGAATTCGACTACGATCGAGCTATAATAAAAGTACGATTATTCGTCAATAGAATATCGATTAAAACTATCGAATGATCGCGAATATCGAGTTAGACTGTTTAATTCGAATTGAAATTTATATTATTCATCACCAAACGAGTTTATTTAACGCAATAGAAAAAAATATTACTCACCATTGTAACGGTAGCAAATATGTATAATCTACGAGAAACTATCAGTGGATGTTTCTTGAAAAATATTATTCAATGGTTCGATCCGTGTTTATGAAATTGTATATTGTAAAGACATGCAACGCGTGGATTTTATTTTTAAAGCGCATACGTGTAAAATATATCGAAGACAAACCATAAATATGTATGCGCGAGTGAAAGTTTAGGTAAAAGCTATTGAATTTTTTTTTTATTTTTTATTTTCTTTTTACTTTTTTCTTTTTTTTTCTTTTTTTTTTTTTAAATTTGTTTATATTTTTGTCTAAAAAAAAAGCCATCGTTTTCTATATAACGTGGCGTGAGATATTGATTAAATCAGATTTCATAGTCGCTAACACCAAACAAAATCTAACGAACTTGTTAATAAAAATATTGACAATATTATAATAAACCTTTGCACGTGATACTTAAGTTTATTAAACTACTTATGTTAATTATTTCATAATCTATTAAAAGTAAGCGTATTTATTAAATCGTATAATCCTTTTAAACAATTTTTTCATGTTTCTCTTCGACCAATGTCATCTTTTTAATGTAACAATAAAAAATAGTTGAAGCTTCATTATCGCACATTCGTTCACATTAACCTTGAAGGTTCATGGAGAACACGCTCCAATAATTACGCAAGTTCATACAATTTTATCAATTCTTACTTATTAGCCAAACATCGTGACCTATGACTCGCTATTACATTTCATTCATTTTTTATTTTATCCATACTAACGATTATTCCTTCCTTCAATTTTTTTACCATTTAATAATCCTTGGTGTTAGCGTAAATGATATACACACATATATCTACAATCATGTACGTACATAGCTACTTAGGTGCACACACAGACGTATGTACATATATGTATATATATATATATATATATATATATATATCACGCCGTTTGAAAACTTTTTAACACAAGTTTTATTCAAATCAACTATTGAGAAATCGGATCGAATTTATGAAAGAATTCGTTTCACATGAAAGGCAAGTGAGGCCAGATACCATAATTGTTAAGGATTATGACTGATTTCATCGATCTCCTCCACATGAGTTAGATGGGTCACTTTTCCATCCCTTTGTTCTTCTCTCTTTCTCGTTTTTCTCCATTTTCATCGAACTCTTGAACGTTATCGTTGTCTTATAAAATATTCCTCCTTTGATATTATAGTTACATTCAAATATTATGCATTAAAATATATTCGTTCTTTAATCATCTGATTAAAATGTGCGACTAATTAATATACATTAATTTGACGACTTGAACAAACTAATCGAAATTCGATATTATTATACATTCGATACACCATAAATTGTATCGTAATTACTTCTTTATTCTTTTTCTTTTTCGAGAACGCAAGTTCATTTGTTTGATTCTAACGATATTTGTTATTCGAAGTGCAAATTGTAAATTAAAATAAATAACCAGAGATATATAATTGAACGTAGTTATATATAGATAGATATGCGTATCGGTGTTGATCCGTTGGTAGAGAGTGAAAGGGAAATGGCAAATCGATCAAGGCGAAAGGTAACCCAAGCTGGCCGCAATTTCTCATACATCGTTTGTGAATGTATGTTTGTCCTATGTGTCACATAAATTAAGCTTTTTATAGATGGCAAATCAGACATTTCATCGTAAAAGACTCAGCTATTTCTCTTCTTTTGTAATGAACTTCGTAATTAATTGCACACTATTCCAATCTAACAGGATCGCTCGATATTCTGTCGTTCGGTGTTTCGTTGTCAATCAAAAATTCCTTTTGAATGGATAAAATAGAATCCAACATCGTTCTGTTACTTCTGATGAAATGTGGCAATGATCTTTTCCGCTTTATATAGATGCATATGTATGTACATATGAATGAATGTAGGTATATCCTGTGCATGTACACAAATTATAACCTTCATGGAAAAGTTAATGAACATATTAGCAATAAAGTACCTCCTACATTAAGCTGCACTGAATTATTATCGAATGACCGCTAATATTTCTTCTTTTTCGAATAATCGATTACCGGCTCAATATGGGCAAGCACGATATACAGGAATTTAAACGATTTTCACCGTTTATTTTCGATAAACCTATACCGTATAACCTTCGACATTAACGCTTACGTTTTATCGATATACCCATTGCGATCATAATCCTAACTAATCGTCGACTATCCTACGATTTATTTAAAAGACTTCAAAGACGAGTGTGTGGTCATTCTTTTTCCTTGTCGTTTACTTTCTATCACGACAAAACTCCATTTCATAATCTAAAACCCATCTTAAATATCAGATGTAATACTTAATGATGTAATATTAATGAATCGATAGATCTATTAAAAAGAAATTCTTACAAATCTGAAATATTAAAAGTAAATCTTGAGAAAATGAAATTGCACAAATCTACAAAAAAAAAAAAAAGAAAAAAAACTACAACGACAACAAATTTACAAAAAAAGAAAAAATTAAAAAAAAAAAATAGAAATAGAACGAAAACATTACTAGGTAAATAAAACTTTAAAACGCAAGCGTACGACTCACACGATCGCATACAAATGCAACACAGTCGACCTATCGGCAATAACGCGTCGATAAAGGGAGAATACTGTGGCCTATACACAGTAGCACGCGTAATTCCGTAACAGTACCTGCGATTCTGATCCGGAGCGTACGATACACGACGTATACACAAACACGCGCATATATACACACACGAACGCATAAATGCAAACAAAGACATATAGATATATGTGTATGTGTGTGTGTGTGTGTGTGCGTGTGTGTGTGTGCGTGTGTCAAGCGGAGTCACGCGAATACAAATGTTCTCGATCGCCTTCGGAAAAAAACGAGCTCGTCCACTTTTTCTCGACGATTTTGTTTTTGTCCTTTTTTGATCTATGTAATCGATCTATCTCAACAAAATTTACTGAAAGGTCGATCTACGAACATCGGATATGAAAGAGTGCGTACCATATGGGCCTCATTTAATCGATGTAGGTACACAAATTGATAATAGTTTAACATACAGTGCGGTAATAAAAGTTGAATGAAAAATAAAAATATTGAAAAAAAAAAAAACGAAAAAGTGAAAGGAAGTAAAAATCGGAAAAGCTATCGAGCGTAATTGCTAAGAATAATTTTTGTTGCTTCGTACATTCCTTATGGATCTCTATAAATCCTTGCTTATAATCGATAATCATTCGCTTTGATTAATTAAATTTAACCTGATAAAACATGTATATTATTGATAATTGATCTTACCTTCTAACTAATATCGTACTTCTCGTTATTATCCTTGAAATTAACGACATCCATTGACATCCTTATTACACGTGATGTTCTCTAATACACTAAATCGTCGTATTTCAATGTTTCTAATGTTGAAATAGTAACGATAAGGGTGATAAAATTTCGTTCAAGTTTTCACCAAAATGTTACATGGATACGTGACCAAATCGCAACACGTTCGATCATCTCCAAGTCTTCGAAGCAACTGTGCTACCAGTTCGAACGTATACACCAAAATAACAAACAAGACGGACAAACGATCGAACGACGATTCAGCGCTCGTGCTAGCCGCGCAACGATACGGAATATAGAACGATTCATTTCTGAAAGTGAATTTTGATAAAAACAAAGAAAAAAGAAAAAAGGAATCGTTGGGTTGATATGGATTGATCTTAAAGCGATAATCGCATTTATTTATTTATCGAAAACAAATCAAAAAGTTTATCGGTATTTTTCATCGCTCGATCGTTTCGGTAATAATTCATTTATAAAGGCGAAAAAAGAAAAAAAAGAAGAAAAAAAAAAAAAAAGAAAAAAAAAACGAAAAAAGAAATGCTTGCTTTGACTCGAATTGGTAGATACTCGGAACGTAATCGTGAACGTGATCGATCGCGTTTAGACGACTCAATGAAAGATTTCCGGAATACAGGATTGGATCGTTAGGTCGTTCGATCGGTCGCTTCTCTCGGTCTGTTCATCGCACCGAGCTAATCCGATCGATCGGCATCGTGCCGGCACACGGAGAGAGAAAGAGAGAGAGAGAGAGAGAGAGAGAGAGAGAGAAAGCTCTGCAAACGTCAAGCGTGAACGGCACCACGACGAAGTAACGAGTCATATAGTGAGCTAGCCACGACGTTACCTGAATCCATCGGGCTTCGAGGTGAGCTAATCGAGAACGGAACGGTCATATCGATGCAAGCTTGAAAGGGTTTCATTCATTCTTTCGAAAACAAAAAAGAAAAAGAAAGAAAAAAGCAAAAGGAACAAAAAAGGATGCAAAGTGTGTCAAGAAAAAAATATTTAAGAAATATGAGATTCATATAGTAATTAAATTTGATTGTGATCAAAGAGAAATAACAAGGACAAAGAAATCGAGAGAATCGTAAGAAAAGAAAATAGAATCTAACATACGGAAAAAAATATGGAGGATTGTAAAAGCGTAAAATGGTTTGATGGACGTTGTACCGAAGGGGCTTAAAATTAATTAAAAATTAACCGAAAGGAAAGTTCGCCGACAAAGGGACCACTTTCCTACGGCACAACGTAATCGTCATAATCATCGTAGTAGGTGACATTCTCAACGATATCATTTCATTGTCGTCGTAGGACGATACGTTCAAATCTCATGGTCGAACTGCTTACGACGACGACGACGACGACGACGACGACGAAGATGATGACGGTATACAATCGGCATAATATTTCAAAGTGCCTAACCATAACGGGCGGGACAATGGAGGCCAGAGCAGCCATCTTTTGCAATGAGGCTCGCATCAACGACGTAGGCCGGAGCTTTGCCCTATCAGCGAAGCCGTACAACGTGGAGAAACACGAGGAAAAGAGGGTTGCCGAGGGTTGGCCTGAGGTTGAGGGATCGTTTAGCATTCGTCGTCGTTTTCGTTTCTAGGGGGGAGTTGGTTTCTATCTATCTCTCTCTCTCTCTCTCTCTCCCTTCCTCTCTCTTTCTCTCAATTCCTGTGTCTCTTTTCCCTTTTTCCTCTCCATCTTTCACCCACCTTCTCTCTTTCCCTTTTTCTCTCGCGCGCTTTCCCCGAAAAAGCATCTCCGCAAACAAAGGGCCAGAGAACGCGCAGCCCTGGACAAGAGAAAGCGTCCGATCGCACGATTATAACGGGAGGGATAATGCTTATTATGCGGCACTGCGTCCTGGAGTCCAGCGTTCGAGCCCCTCCCAGGGTTTGAGAGACCTCCGGAGAACAACGAAATATCCTGGACGAGTCGTATTCCTCGAAGGATTACCCATCCTCAACGATGGCTTCCACGATATTCCCTCCAGCAAACACACAAACTCACTCTATCTCTCTCTCTCTCTCTCTCTCTCTCTCTCTCTCTCTCTCTCTCTTTCTCTCTCTCTCTCTCTGTCTTTCACGTTATACCCAGCCCGCTTTTTCGAGGCAGCCATCCGTTCGTCGTTTTCGAATTAACCTAAGCGTAGCCGCGCTTCGGGATCAGCGCGTGTGATTGGAAAATCCCGCGTGGTTAGGAGCACGGTGATCGGGGAACAATGGGAGGGCTCGATTCAATGCATCGCGCGTGAAACATGGGTCAGTAGGACCGTTCCATCGATATACCAAATATTTTTCGATTTCTCTCCCCTTCACTCTCTCTCTCTCTCTCTCTCTCTCTCTCTCTCTCTCTCTCTCTCTCTCTTCCTGGTATCTGGATAACCAGTTGAAATATCAATTGATCGTTCTTTATTTCTTTAAAACTACTTCCAATTTTTCCGATTGAACCTTTATACAAAACAAACTAAATAATTAAAGGATCTTTCATCGTAAAAATTATTTTTAACTAACATGTAAAATTTGTAATTATCACATATATTCGAGTCAATAGGAAATCGGTGCAATTTAAGATTTAAGTCACATTGTATTAAAACGATGGGCAGGTTCGATGAAATTCATATCATGTGAGGAAGAGATAGACCAGGAAGTTGTTGCTGATATCGAATTCTTGTGGACCACATTGGAACTTGGAAGCGATAGCTTGTCCATCCACAATACAACGTCCAATCTAATAATCTTGATTTCTATCGATTTCTCTCTCGTTGGATCGGCTAACCGTAACGCTCTCGAAACTGCCAGCTTTCCTATCTTTTGTTATTTATCGATCCTTTAACGTATCGCTTTTTCGATTGATCAATTTTACAGGAGAATGCGAAATAACGAGATGTGTTAAATCAGCGAGATTAAAAAGACTTATAAGTTTGCATAAAATTATTTTTATGACTAACAGAACATATTCAGGCAAAACGTTTATCATACATTTCCAGTTTCAATCGCGAGAAGAGGGGGTTCTCTCTAAAAAAAAAAAAAAAAAAAAAAAAAAAAAAAAAAAAGAGGAAAAAAAAAAGAAAAAAGGATGTGAGTAAAAAATTATCTTTTAAAAATAAAAAATAATTAACAACGATAAACTATCGAAAAGAATAAAAATCTTGTCGAGATTTTTCATTGTTATGTGATCATTCTTTAAAGATCGTAAACTACATGAAGAACCATGTTCATGTAACTGATGATTCTACATACGATCGCGATGTTACCGACAAACCGGATTAATCTGTGTCGTTACGCGTGCAACAACATTAGTGCTTCTATTCGAAGTATTGTAAGCCGATAAATAGCAAGTAAAATAATTTATATGCCGAATTTCTACCATAGTCCGATCAATTGGAATACTACGACATCGTATACATAATTTCACGCTTTGGTAAAATTTATTCATTAATCGCATTCGTCTTATATTTTGTACTTATATACATTACATTTAATTACATAAGTCTAATTATTAGGTGGACCGGAAAGTGATGTCGCTTTCTTAAATTAAATTAAAACAAATAAATTTTTAACAAGTTTTTATTTTTAATCATAATCAAATATCGACATGCGCAGAAACGACATTACTTTTCGGTCCACCTAATATTTCACTTCTGTAACATAAATATATAATACCTATTTATAATATATATTCACAATTAACTTATTGCACTAATGTATTCATTCTTCTAGACGATTACATTTTATACTTACGATTTTTCTTTTTCTTTTCCATTTAAAGCTATCGGAATAATGAATCAAACCGAGCGTACACAGGTGTATATCACGGTATTTGTGTATTGACTTTGGTCGATCGAAGAACCGTGGTTACAGAAAATGGATTCGTTCGCTCCATTACCCGAGCGATTATATCAATATAACAGTCGATCGATGAACTGTGGAGGATGAATTTAATGTGCTGCGATTAGAGGCAGATCTCTTTTCCAATCTTTTATCCATTCACATACTATATTCGTCTTTTCCTTTTTCCTTTCTTTATTCGTAAAACACGGAAAATTTAATCGCATCGGTATCTTTAAAATAGATTTAAAAATTTGTTTCTTGATTTTTTTTTTTAAGAGAATCTTTAAAACTGTACCATTCTCTCTATTCTTTTTTTACTTTCATTGCAAAAATATAAATATATATATATATATATATATATATATATATATATATAAATATATATATATAACAATTCCGAAATTTTAACGTACATAATCATAAAAACTTCAATTTGTTAGGGATAATTAAAAGAATATATTTTTTATTATTTTACGAATCTTTTACTATTTTAACGTAAGGTAACTTTATTTTATTTCGAATGTAACAATGAAAAATTGATATTCTAAAAAAAATACATTTTTTCAACTGTTCATAATTATTATATTGACATATTTGTTATTAATTGAGAAAAACTTTAGATTATTAATAAAGATTTTCGCAAATTTTGTGCTTCGAAACGACGAAACAAAATGTCGTTCCCAATGGCGTCTATCCGACGGTCAGCATTCATTCACCGACATTATGTCTTTCTCGGATAAAAGCATAAAAGATGTAAAAAATTTACTTCAAAATATTCATTTTAAATCATATATATAGTAATACATAATTAATTGACGTTTAATAAATAATAAAATGATCAATGTGATGGTTGAAGCGATGATTGAAACGGTGAATGAACTTTTAAGATCAATGAAACTATGAAAAAATAACATTTTAAGTATAAAATTGTACAATATGCAAAAATATTTTTATAACAGTATTAAAATTACATAGTTATTTATTAAAAATTAAATAACATCATAGAATCATAAAAAGATATGATTTATAAAGGACCAAAAAAATTGCCATTTTTACTTAATTATTTGCAAGAGTAAATATATGCAATCGATAATAAGTATAATAATTATGAAAATTCATTCACTCGTACCTATCTAAAAGACAATAACGCTATCAGACGAATCAAATTTATAATATAATAAGGAACGTTTGTGTGTTTCTATATGCTATCAGTGACAGAAATGTGAGATGAAAATAATCGATAAAACAAATCATTTTCAAGCGACAAAGAGAAAGATCTGAAAGAGAAAGATGCGTTCATTATCTTCACTTCGAACGTGGCTACGTAATTGCTAATGTAATTCGTATAATTCCACGAAATTACAAATAATCGTTTTACAACTACCGTCGTGGTTATAAAGAAAAAAAAAAAAAAAAAGAAAAAAAGAAAAAGCTATGAATCCGCATGAAGCAAGCCGTTGTTATCAATAACATTTTTGCAGAGCCGTAATATCCCGGGAAAGTAATTAGAGTAAATTCAAGGGCTCCGGGCGACCCTTCCAGCCGCACAAAATGGCGACGGGAACCGCCCTTGCGAAAAAAATTAGGCCTCCTTCCGCTGCGCAGTAAAATTTACATGAAAAGAAAAAAGGAGAAAAAAAAGAAACGAGAAACGCCCAGCGGTTTTCGGGAAGCTCAGCCACGACAATGCGAATCTTTCTCTCTCTCTCTCTCTCTCTCTTTCTTCTTTCTCTATCTATCTATCTATCTCTATCTCTCTATCTCTCTCTCTCTCCTTTTTGTTTATTGATAAATCGAAAAAGGGGCTCGCGTATGTGGTCGAAAATTCATGTAATTTATGTCGCAAGGAAACGTGAGGCGAGAACAATACAGGCACGTATTTTTCTTGATATATGAGAATATCGAGAGTAAGGTTGCCTCTTTGAGTTAACTTTATCATTACAAAAGGATCCGATCACAATCACTATTACCACCTGCATAGATACCTAAAGAGATATACGAACGAATATTCTCATGAAAAACATATTTCGATAAACGAGCAATAATGATACTGTACTATTTATTAAATGTTCATGAATTTTAAAGGTGACTAAATCACCTATCGACCGATATTACTTTTCACTTTCGTATAATTACTCCGATCATATTTTATATTTTGTCTTTTAAATGATCGAACATGTGGCAAGATCTAATTTCGATATAAATTACTACACATCGATAAGCCGTGCGTTCATTAATAATAATAAACATCGACTTCTTGTAGTTATATTTATAAACTCGTACTATAAATAACAAAGATATTTTCTAAATGAAGTTTCTAACAAGAGAAAGAGAGAGAGAGAGAGAGAGAGAGACTATTTATTAAAAATACAATATGACATACAATTATATCTATAAAATACCTGTTCCTAAAATATATTATATTATTTTATATTAAATATATCATTAAACGTACGCCAATTAAATATTTTACTTTCAATAAAGCGGGACATTAGATATAAAAATGTTAACCGTCATTGGTGAGAATAAATTGAATACGCTGCTTATAAGTTCTTCCAATTAATTTCCTTCGAGGATCTAAGAAGAGGAACCTGGCTCGAGTCAGACTCTAATTGATATCGAGAAAAATCAATTGGCGCTCATCCTCCCTCTTTCTTTCTGTATATCCGAAGTACCTATCGGAGATGATGAAGGAAGAAAGGAGGTTGGGGATATCGCGCGATATTTTTTTCACCCTCGTAAATATTCCCTTCAAGCGGGCTTATTAGCAAGCGGTACGTTCTTGGCAAGGAGCCGCTGTTACTGACAGGACATTCATATTAGCGAACGACCACACATCGTCCACTCTTTCTCTTTCTCGGTCTCCATCCACTCTTCCTCCTTCCTCCGATTCCCTCGTTGAAGCTGTGCGAACCCTCCTGACTCCCATCCTCGAGCTAACCCAAGTGGAAGCTGTTGATTGGTAATCGTTAATTACTTCGGCAACTTTCTCTCGAGGAACTCCTATTTCATTCATTTTCAAACAGACCCTCTCAGAAAATCATCCTCCACTGAAATACATTTAATTGTATATATATATATGTATATATGTATATATATGTATATGTATATATGAATATAGGGAATATACATATATATAGTATACATATTACATAAAAGTATATAGAACATGTATATACGATATATAATACGGAATTGTATTTAGAAATCTATAAAAGAATAATTGTTTAAAAAATATTTTTACTCGTAAATTAAAATCAAAAGTAAAGAAAATTATTACAGTTGTGACCAATGACGTCATAAACCATCGGCATACCAACGTTGTGTATAGATGACAAGGAATTCCTGAAATCCTAAGCGAATAGAGAGGAAAGGATGGGAGGGTGAGAAATAGGTGATAGCACGTGGAGAGTGCATACGTGTACTGGTCCCTTTCACACTGGTCCTTTCTCACCCTCTCGTAAGATCCACGACCGACAGAGGGTGCACCGGAGAACGAGGCTCGAGGACATTAAGGGTAACAAATGAGACTACGTGGTCCTCCTCCACTAGGATTTCCTCTCTCTTTTTCTCTCTCTCTCTTTTTCTCTCTCTCTTTATCTGTCTCTTTCTCTCTTTTCTCTTCCGACTGAGAATGAAAATAAGTGTATCCCACTTCTCGTCCACCCAACCTTTTTTCTTCATTTCCTTTCGTACTTTCGCCTCGGAGAAGCCTCGTTTCCCACGACTTTTTTATTACTCTCCTATGACTCCCATTTTCAAGAACAACCCAGAGAGATTTACGCGGTCGGTCAGCGCGTGTTATGGACGCGCTGACGTTATCGATAAGATACTATTGGTAGAAATATTTTCAATTTAATTGTCTGAAACGAAAGAACTTAATTTCTACCTCGTCGCATAAATAGTTCTATTCTTTTCTTTTTTTTCCTTTTTCTTTTTCTTTTTTTCTTTTTTTTTTTTTAATCCTTTCTTTATTTTTTTTTTTAGTTGCACAGTCCCATTACCATTGAAGGAACATTATTTTCTACGTTAACTAATAGACAATACTTTTTAAGGTAACCAGAAAGTAAAATATATGTATATATCTATATGTCTTTTCAACAATCGAGCAAGTAGAACGAAGCAAGTTTAAACCAACGACCGGGCGTTAATACCATTTTGCCGGGCGTAAGCTCAACTTTCGCAAAATGTCCGCCGTAGGAAAGAACGAGCCGAAGTAGTACCTTCCAGGGAAAATATTTTTGCCTTCACCAGGAGGATTAAGGAGCACGTTAATTGCGAAATACTGGTACTGGAAATCTCCCATTTCGCCATTTTCGCTACTTCCTGTATTATTATGCAAAAATGTTACTCCCTTGATACTACCATCGCCAATTTCATACGAACTATTTTTCACCGATCGATCTATTCTTCTATTGCAAATTATCCTTATAATTTAAATAATTAAATTAACAAACATTATATTTTTGCAGAATATTTCATATTTATTATTCGACAATTTATAATATAATACTTTCATAAAAAGATTGAAAAGAAAAATTGAAAATAAAATAAAATTCCTTTTTAAAGTTTTATTGGCTTTATGATTTTTATCGAATTCTAGGTCGGTAGGTAAAGATTAATAAACTTGTACGGCAAAGCGAATACACGCAAAAAGAAACGAATGTATCGGTGAATGCGGAGGAATTGCGGATGGGATGAGAATACGCCGATGTGTACAGTCAAAGTGACACGGTTGACACAATGTACGAACGATCGAGACGCGCCGACGTCGATGGATAGCCACTACTCTGCCGAAGGGGTGCTACAGGTTGACCCCGAGTTGCGTCCTTTCGTGACGTAATCAAGAGACCTTGGCTCGCTTATGATTTACGGATTTCACTACTCATCCTCTGCTTGATAAATTCTTTCACATTAAACTCCTTCATTTTCTTTCGTATCTTATCGTTAATCGATTATTCATTAAAAGTTTTCTGATTGCTTTTTAACAAGTAATGCGAAAAAATTCCCACGTCTTTGTTCTTATTTCTATTTTCAGTATGCAAATTTTTTGTTCGATCTCTCCGAGCAGAAGCATTTTTTTCAACGATCGTCTGCTCGTTCATTTGAAATATCAGCGCAATGTTTACCACGAGAAACGTACTATTGTAACATATGGAGAAGCAGTGATACAAATCAATAACTTTCGTTACTCTCGTGCTTTAATCTACACGTAAGTGATATAAGTCAATATACATTTCTACCTCGACAACGCTGCGATCTTTCGCGGAATAATTTCACAAAAAAGTGAATGAACAAATTTACATAGACTATTCAAATTCATTTTATATCTATAATATTAGCAATAATCTTTAATAAATATCAAAATTAATTAAAGCAGACAAAACGAGTTTCTTCACGCGAATATATTTTTTCCTACTATGATTTTTATAAAAACTTAATTTTTCTAATATCTTATTGATTTTCATGTCGCTATAATCGTTAAAACATTCAACATTTTTATTGATCTATCCGTCATTAATAATATCAAATCAAACGATCTAACAGAAACAAAATATTTAATTTCGTATGATTGTTTCTCATCAAGCTGATTTAAAAGCTGGTTCCATTGAAGAAAAAAAAGAAAGCTCCAGGCGTACATTCATTGATAAAAATTCTCTTTTCTCAATCGATCAATCCGATTAATTCCGACCTGAAAGTATTGCGATCATTCTCTATAATCCAACGTTCTCTCAGCTGATTCAAGATCAAAGCAAATTAAATATTCGTAAAAATACATGAGAATAATAAAGCATTAAGTAAGCAAAAAGAGAATTATATATTTATCACAGGTAAGTTATTCAAGATTTAAAAGTTAACGATTAGAAAGTATAAACAAAACATGAACCAATCAAATCATAATTATAATTTCAGATGACTTATACATGCGACACATGGGATAAAAATATCAATAATAAATAAAGAGAAAATAAATTTAACATTAAAATGGATCAAGGCTAATCGATAAGTCGGCCAGCTTGAATCCTTCTCCCTCCAAACCGATCTATAAACCACCATGGACAATCCGACCCTCTTCGTTCGCAACGCACGAATCCCATCCTTAGGTTCCACTCCCTCTACCTTTTAGTCCCTCTACCTTTTAGTCCCTCTCACCCTTTAACACTTCTTCTCCCTCACTAGCGGTCGAAACAAATTCGCGGCCATTTTTCCATTCCGTAGCTTCAGCGTTGAATTCGCGAGAAGGCACACGATTCATAGCGTGAAAAAGTTGTTGGCTCCCGAATACGTGTTTGGTACTCTTTTCTGAACGTTCTCGTAGCTACCACCGGGACCTGCTACGAAGCTAGAATGCCAAAGCTGGAAAGCTTGCAGTCTGGAACGCCGAGCAAGAGCCATGCCCGCTCATTTTTTTTCCCTCGAGTTTAGCAAGGGAAATGACCTACGATATATTTCTAAGGGGTTTTTGCTGGTTGCTAAGCGGCCGAGAGACGGCGTTATCCAGCCACCCAGCCGGTCTACGGGGTTACCGGACAATTTGCATTTCTCAACCATTAATCTAACCTTCGTCCAGCTCTTTTTACCAGAGATTCTTCCGTCTCTTTCTTCCTATGTCTCTCTCTCTCTCTCTCTCTCTTTTTTCTCGGTTCCTCTTCCAAGCCTCTCGCTCTTTACCCTCCTCGGCCTCAACGCGTCCTCCTACCACGGACCTTTCTCTACACGCTCGAAAGAATGCTTTTGACGATCAAGAGTCTTCCAAGTACAAAGCGAGTTCTGTGTACGGGGGCTTCTGGTTTCCATTTCTGTTACATCCAAACGGAGGAGGTGTACTTTGAGGTATTAATGTGTACCCGTCCTGTTAACGATGTTCCAGGCAATGTTACTAAGGTATAGCCAACAACGGATACATCTTCTTTCACATATAAACTCTTTTAAATATCTAATTGATGTGCTATAAGAAATACGAGGGATCTCTTAGAAATAAATATATATATTTACGATAAACATTGAATTTTTAATTGAAATATTCTTGAAATATATTCAAGCTAGTACGCTATAAGCCATTTAATAATGGTATCCACGTTTTAACGTTCGGCTACTGCAAACGAAAGAACGAAAAATCCACGGATAGAATTTCCTATCCTATGCGACATGAGATTGCAAAAGTACGGCATGGAAAAGGGGAAGGACCAAAAGGTACGAGAGAACATGGATGGTAACGCGTTCTAACGGCCATGAGGAGGCCGAGTCTGTACCTCTTCCTCTCTTTCCCTCTCTCTATCTCTCTCTCTCTCTCTCTCTCTCTCTCTCATGCATCCTCTTTTCTCTCTCTCTCTCTTTCTCTCTCTCTCTCACACACACACACACATTCTTCTCCCTCACTCGATTCCCCAAGCGTTCGGATATCATTTTTCAACAGTTTTACTTCGCAAGCACGTCCCTACGAACAAATGAGCTCGCTATCACCGGACGACGACTTTTCCTACCATCAGTGACCGTTTCACAGATATCCATAAGAGAGGGTGTCCCTAAAGCTCACGATGCATTTTATCTTTCTATCTCTCTCTCTCTCTCTCTCTCTCTCTCTCTCTCTCTATCTCTCTCAATCCTCCTTCACGAGAGAGAAAAGAGAAAGAAAAAAGGCATAACTAGATCGAAGTTTTTGTCGAAGATTATATCCAAAGCCGCTTCCCTGAAATCCTTGGAGTAATTTTTTTTTCGCACGTTTCCTCCATCTCTCCTTTTCTATCTCTCTTTCGTTTTAGGAAAATATTCTTGCGTGGAGAACGTGAACGAATTCGTCGCTTCAAAATTTCAATCCTTAAAAGAATCCACTTGAGAGTGAAAATTTAATGCCCGTTACATGATGGCAAAACGAGAAAAAGTGAAAGTATAATGCATACTTTATCTAGTACCATTCGAACATATTAAATAATTTTATCTGCGGATTAAATTTCTAATTAAGATTTTTGACTTGCCTAAATTCGACTCTCTCCGATCGTACTCTTTGACATTTGTGAGTTCATATAATTCTCCAGGCACATTCATAATTCTTTAGATAAAAGCCTCCTGAAATGTATTTAGTTAAATAGCATAGGAAGAGAGAGAGAGAGAGAGAGAGAGAGAGAAAGAGGAAAGCGAATAGAGTACTCGAAATGCCTCCACTTCACATCGAGCATAATGGACGGTTCCTCGGATGATGCGTTTCGACTAAAAATTTACTTACCCGAGTAGAGACAGCACCTCAATGTACGGTAGAAACTTTTTTTTTGTTTTACTATCAGGCTACGCTAACCGACAAATATCAATGATCGAACAAAATACAAAGTATTAAGAAATTGAAATGTAAAATCATAAAATGAAAGTTTTCTTAAAAATTCGAACAAAAATGATTCGATTTAATCTCAAAATTAACACAGAAACAATTTAACGTTAAAAACTGATAATCGTTTTTATTTCTTTTTGCAGTAAGTCAACAAATGAAACGATCCAACTACGAGAGATAGATTCTTTATCCACGCCAAGTAACGAAGAGATCCGTGAGCTCGTCAAAGGGCAACGCTAACGCAAGATGCAAATTTTAAATTGATATCAATGATAACAGCGTGGAATCTCATCCTTCTGCGATCAGAAAAGGAAGATAGAAAGTTAGATAGACTTTAGGTTGGTACAGATGGCTGGTAATTTGTTAAGGGATTGACGTCTCGGAAATTGGATATTAAACGAATCTTTCTCCTTCTAGTCGTTGTTCTCTTCGTCATTCTCTTTCCTTCACTCCTCGCGGCTCGACTCTCTTCTCCACTTCCTCCTCCTTTCTCCCTATTTCTCCCTCCTCCAATTTCCAGGACCCTACAATTCTGTCCTTCGGTTCCCAATCGTTTATTATGAATACAAGCACGAATAGCACGCTTTTGTTTTATCATGCGAATGGTTTTACCTTTGAATGAGTATTTTCAATAGGAATGAAATGTTAAGTCTACCGAACGTCATTAAAATCATCCAAACATAAAATTAATTACAAATTCAAAGGATCTTTTAATTATTAAGTATAATACAATATATCATCGATTGTATAAGGTTTCAAGGTCATCTTAAATATTATTATACTTACATGTAAAAACCAAAACTTCCTTTTAATTCTACCAAAACCTATCGTTTAGTACACACGACTACGATTTATTACTAAAACGAAACTAGCGTGCAGTGCCGTCGTGCCAGGCAGTGATTAGCGACGCTATTGGTTAATCTGTCGGCGATTACGTCGAATTCATCGGCGTAGCGCTCGGAATTCGGTCGACTTCCGATTTAATTATTGCTATTTACCATTTCGAATTCATGACAACTCGCATCGCCGATCGAATCAGTATTATTGGGATAGATGCAAGAGCCTCCAGCTATGTAAGAGTCACGAATATTCATACGGATTTTATCCCTTTTAAATTCTCTCATAGAAAAAATTAAAAATCTTTTCTCAGAGCATTAAATGTTGAATGTTGGATAAATTAAAAAATGAAATGTAATGAGTTACTTTGGAGTGTCGATTGTGCATAAAAAAGAAAGAAAATTCTTGATAGACGCTTCCTACCAAACGAAACCCATTACCTTCGTCTATTCTGGCTAAAGATCCAAGTTCTCCAAAATGGCGATCGTGATGGTAACTCTCGTAGAAGGGTAGGAGTAAAATGAAAGAGAAAAAGAGAGAGAGAGAGACAGTGCATGCGACCCTTCCGCCTGGGCACTCGGGCGGAGGCTTAATTTATTCATTCGTTCCCTTTTACTTGGCGGTATCACGTACCTTACTTTCGGATCACCCTTTGTAAAGAGGGTCGACTGGGCGGGTGCTTACGGCGCATAGCAACGTGCCGCGTATTTACGTTGCTCGATTTCCCGGCTCACCCCGTAACTTTTTCATCCCCTCGACTCTTTCTATGCGCGTTCCATCTCCGTAGGACCGACAGACCACCTCCTATAGTCCCTCTTCAACCCCCTCATCACCCGTACCAGCAGAGAATCTCTTCCCCTTCTACTTTTCCGCTCCCTTTCAATGAGCCTTTTTTGTAAGGAGACTAATTTTTCAACACACGCCCCTTCTAGCTCTCGAACTCGCGTGTATTTCGTGTCCAGTCACTTCCGACGACTGCTTATTAACTTTCCCTCCCCCTCCCGAGATACAGAGAGAGGGAGAGAGAGAGAAAATAGGGGGAGGGCGGGAGAGGAAGAGAGAGAGAGAGAGTGCCGCGTGAATACCTTCGACGTGGAGCAGCGCACGTGCTCCATACGGCACCGATTCTACCTAACCCGTATTCCACTAATACGTGAACGAGTTCGATCTGCGCGTGTCAATACGCGCATGCGTTCTCCACGTCGTCACACGTGCGTTGAACGATGCAACACGCCGCGATCCACGATTTCCATCCCTCTTCCATGTATTTTTCTCCTTATCGGGTTCTCCTTCGATCATTGTCGGAAGATCTTCTTACCTCATTAACATTATAAGATTATAATTATATGAACTAATTATATTTATGTATGACGCAAGTATACGTGTACAAATATAACTTGTTAGAAAATATTGGAATAGATTAAAATACGATAAGATAATAGATAAAAGTATAAGTTGAAGACGAAGTTGAAAGTGATTAATTAGCAAACAAAATAAACGGAATATATTATAAAATGAAAATGATAATATTGATCGTGGAATTTGTAGATTCTAAGAAAAAAAGCATTTCTCTTTCAAAGGACATCAGCATTCGTGTTACTTAGGTGAACAGGATCGCTTTATTCCTGTCCCTACCTAGAAGTAATGGACTCGTCAATTGCAACGTGAGGATAATAAAAGGAGAAAAGCCAAGAAGAGAAAGTAGAAACGGTCCTATGTTGTTCGTTCAGGTTCTCTTCTGCCGAAAAAAGTGGCAGGAGCATGGAATCGAGTCCTGGCGTGTCTCGACAAAGAGTCTTATATCGTCTCGATAAAGAGAAAGAGAGAATAAGAGAGGCAAAGGGTGAAAGAACGGTATGGTTCGAGTGCCAGGCGTCGAGAGGGAGCCACAATCTGAAAAAAATTGGCGGGGAATGATGGCGCCGTCAGTGTAGGTGCACCCCCACTTACCCCCATTTCTCTATCTTTCTCATTCTCTTTCTCTCTCGGTTTCTCTCTGACGCACACTCAACAGCCTCTCATGGGGCCTTCTTTCCTTCCTCGTGCTCACTCCTAAATGCGCGCGAGGCATCCGAACGAAGCGGCAAGTTGCACGAACGAACTCACACAGAGAAAATGAGACTATGATCGGCGTGGGGCGGTGCTTTTGCGCAAAGTTTTCAACGAATAAGGCGTCCCGACGCGGACACGTTGCCACGCCTACGCTACCTTTCCGCCGTTGTATACGCACCGTCCGGAATTTTCCCTCTTTCTCGCGTAATCAATGAGAGAGAAGAGAGCCTGGGCCAGGGTATAGCGCCGCCACCGTCGCCACTACCACCACTACTATAATCTCTACCACCTCCACGACCATCACCATCACCAGCACGCGTCTGGCTATTGTAGCAGTGGGTTATGTTACACGTTACACGGCCAGCCTAGAAACCCAACGTCCTTCCGTGCGGCACTCGAGGGAAACCCCTCTGATCATTCCGTTTCTCATGCGAGAGGAAAAAATGCTTCCCACCTCCTTCATCACCTCCTCCTCCTCCTCCTCTTACTATCTCGGACCCTTCTTTTTGCTTCTCCATCGTGGCTGGGGATGTTGCGACGGAAAACATTAGGGTTTTCGTTATAGTATCCCATACACGTGCTCGTTCGACGGACAAGAAACGTCTAACGAGAACGACGATTACGGGAAGGGTCCATGGATCTCACGATAACGTCACTCCGTTCTTGGTTAATTTTACTTTGTACGGTTGTTCAGCCAAATCTTCCCTGATCTTTAATTTCTTCGATAAGGAGTTAATAGCGTAAATACGTTTATAATTAGATAAATGGTCTATCTTCGTTATCTTATGAACTAAGTAGTATCTGTCAATATCTAGTTTGACAAAGCAGCGTAAACCACTCTATAGTCAGACGGGTAGTACAAATCAGTCCACGTTCAGACATATCCAGTAGTATGAATCGCCCTACAGTCTGTCACATAAGAAATTTTTGATGACTATTATTATTTTGTAATTACGTTATATAAATAAATGTTTCAACATTTTTCTAGCTTTTGTTTTGTACATTATCCCTTCCCTATGTTCGTATAATCACTTTAACAGTCTACATAAGTCGAAGCTCATCGAACTAAATTACGTAGTATCGAAAGGCGATCGCGCGTGATAGTTTCATTATTTTTTCGAAAGCTCGCACAAAATCCCATGATAAAATTCAATCTCCGATCTCTCACACACTGGATATCGATCGGGAACAGCAGGAACCACAATTATTTGTCACACGTACAAAGGAATCAGCGGCATGTCTGCAGAACTCCACCGCCAATCAATATTTTCGTAGGATACAACGGGTGTCCTGTTTACACGACGTCAGTTTACCGTGCGTTCGCTTCAGGATGTATGAGTTTGCCGAATTAGCGTGCTGTTTAATCAGGCGCGAGGATTGTGTCCTTCCATTGCTTGAACTTTGACGATGGTGAAATATTACGGCCGGATAAAGATTCACGATTTATATATCTTTCTCAATTTACCCATGATTCCATATCCATAAGTTAGCAAAGAAATTATATTTAGGGGATGAAGGATGCATTCGGAAAAAGAAACGGAAGAAGGTAAGAGAATAAAGTGCAAACACTTGGACCAACACTCAATCGAGAAAGTGCTGTTCTATGTTATACGATGTCTACATCGTGAAGATT
The DNA here is from genome assembly GCF_050613455.1 of Vespa mandarinia. Lineage (NCBI taxonomy): Eukaryota > Metazoa > Arthropoda > Insecta > Hymenoptera > Vespidae > Vespa > Vespa mandarinia. Next base: position 5,851,902 of record NC_140818.1, on the reverse strand, counting down.
GTCTAGTGAAAGCTTCGTTCCATGCACGATCCATTCAAGACATAGCTCTTAGTTTTCAAAATCCCATAAATATAGGCTCCTTTGCTTAAATTTTATATGATACATATATACGATGAGTCTATCTGATTCAATCAGAAACAATTTTTATAAATTCCAATTTCATTAAATTATATACATATATATATATATATACGTTATACAGTTTAATTCCATATATGAAGAATAATGTACAAAACAAAATTTATAAAAATGACAGGATATCGCTACTATGATAGAATATAAATATCTAAAAATTTTTCAGACAAATTTAAGTTCGAAGGACAGTTCGAAGCTCTTACTCAGTATTACTGTCCGGTCGATCTTAACCCATGTGCTTCCCATGTTCCTACGATACGTTAGAACCCTCCTTCGTCACCAGAAAGTGTCGAAGTACTACATGTACCAGAAGTACTATCTTTGGATTCTGCATTTTCGTGGTGTCGAGATAGAAAGAACAACGAAAGAGGAGGAGAAGGAAAAGAGAGATAACAATGGAAGGAGACAGTTTTACGTCCTAACGTTTTACGTTTCACCCATGCATCGTTTCATTCTAAGAGATTATTTTCCATGTCGGTTTTATGGGACATAGAGAGAGATGGCCGAATACTCATTCTAGGAAAAAAGTATGGCTATTGGATTCTCGTCATACTGCTATGACGCTAACTCCTCAGATACTTCAGACATTCGAGTTTTTAATGAAAGAATGATAAGGATAGTATGATAATGACAGGCCGATAAATATCATATTGGCATGAAAAGTATTGGCTTTTTTTTTTAACAAAAGAAAAGGTACTATTATAGATAAAAGATACTGTTCTCGGATATACAATAAGAAAATGATGTTTACTACCCATCTTTCAGAAGCTTAATTATTGCCGGCCTAGATACAAAAATCGTCCACGAAACACATTGACACTCAACGCGAATCAGAAGAACGACGTTTACTCTGTTTTTATTTTTTTTTTTTTCGTTCCTTTTTTCCCTCGTTTTTGATCAATTTGAAGCCATCGATGCGTCCGACAGATTCGACAGTGAAAGCGTAAATATGTGACATCCGTGAGTCGATACGATTTATTCTCGCATATACCTAGGAATCGGTGTCGGTATAGAAACGAGCAGAAAAAAAGGGAAAGAAGAGGAAACGAAGAGGACCGATTCGTGACAATATTCGCGGCAACGATCCTTGTCTCCCATCGTACCACCCCGATTCATCTCTCATCACGAAATAAAACCTATCCATCCTGAAAACTCGTCGTCGTGAAATAAACGACCTCCTTCATAATCCATTCTCTTCTTCGTCTCTTCTATTCTCCAACTTAGATCAGTTGATTTCATAAAATTGATTCGATTGATGCCATTTCTAAATTAATTTTTTTTATTTCCTCTTTCTTTTCTTTTTCTTCGTCAAAAATCGAGAGTTAGCTTATTTCTCTTTTCCCCCTCACGAACCGCCGTCGAATCAGCGATCGTGGTGCGATGCTGACGCAGCTCATAACGATAATGCGCCTCGGCGAAGCGAAATTCGATGATAATGGCTCGTGGCCGCGCTTGTTCCCCAGTAAGCTCGTAAAAAATGCACGCGGCTCACCGTTCGCTTTAATCGTCGCGACGGCGTTGAACGCTTTTAAAATCGACGTGTGGTTTGTCTCGGACGCGGAAGCGGTAATAGAATAGCTCGAAAGAGTAGAAAGGGGATGGGTTGTGAGGGTGTTATAGATCGAGAGAGAAAGAGAGAGAAAGAGAAAAAGGTTCGAATAATTGGCGTTTCCAGTCTCTCTCCACGAAACGCCAGGAGAATATTTTTGCGGCGTCGCTTGGCTCACCCAAGAAATTAACCGCGACTCGTTTCGAGCAATTAAACGGCTCTCAAATTCCAATAAATTGAAACTCGCGCTGGTAAATCACCTTTCCCACGATCCAAATCGTCGATGAACGAATCACATGATCCTAGTTTTCACTACTGTGGTATCCTTACCGACTCGGTCGGTCTACTCAGGAAGCTACCTTACCGATCACGAAGAATCCTCAACGAATTCATGAATAAAACGCGGGCGTCGCCACTCTCGTGGAAAAGGTTGATAAGGAGAAAAAAAAAAAAAAAAGAAGAACGAGTCCTCGCACTCCTTAGACAACCCCCACTTTTTTCTAAAGAGAAACTTTCAGGGTAGCTGACAGATATGCGACTCATTGTCGTTGCACTCGTCGCGTTGAAAGCTTGCGTTCTCCGGTAAAAATTGCGCGAACGAACGACATCCCAGGACTCGTAAAGCGTGCAAGCTCCCCCGTAGAGAGCTTCCACAGGTAGGTGACGTACATGTCCTAAGACCAAATCAATAATGTCACTGACCTAACCTTTTGCACTGTATATCTCGTGATATATTACATGTCTGATAGATAGTATGTACGTAACTCTTGATACATTTACTTATTCGTATTATATTGATTCTTATATAAATAAATATATTATCGTTAAAAAAAATATATAACATGGTAAAAAAAAAAAGAATGTGCATTCGCCATTCTCAAAGAAATATCAAAATTCGACGAGCGACGAGAATCAATGACGTTGTTACTGTTCGCAAGTAGTAAAATACGTAATATTACGGACCATGTCTGACATCGATCGATGCTTGACTTGTTACATTTAAAAGAAAAATGTCTTCTAAAATTATTATAAGAATAAAAAGGAAAAAAAAAAAAAAAAATAAAAAACAACTTTTTTTTCCTAATATAACGCTATAATACGATTCCTTATAATATGACATTATCTCGACGCGATTGACGACTTACTGATAAAACTTTCCATAGCTACTACGTAAGACTCTTAATAAAAAGAAGATAATGAGAAGAAAGGAAAGAATCTCCTCCACTGACCTACTGCAACACGCACGCTTGCGCCGTTCGAGACTAATGCTAGCCATGGTCTGTATTTACACGTGGTTTCCGGCGCGAACAGTGACAGCCGTGGAACGACACACTCGTCCATTTTTTCGCCGGTAGATACACGGGTAACAAAATTATTCGCGAGCACGCGCACGTATATACACAGGGCCTAACGACTACATGACTCTACCAACCTTTCATGTATTCCTGAAAGAGAGAGAGAGAGAGGGAAAGAGATAGGGTGAGGAAGAGGGAGAGAGAGAAAGAAAAACATGTATAGAATATGCAACTCTCACATGCACAAGAGCCTCCCCACGTAAAATACGTCGCCGCATAGCTCTGACGATACATAAACATCGGGAGGATCGGTGGTGGGAGGAGGAATGAAAGGGAGAGAGAGAGAGGGGTGATGAAAAAGCGAGGCGCGGCTGAAGATAAGAGGGAAAGAGAAAGAATGCAAAGCAAAAAGAGAGAGAGAGAGATAGAAGAATCCAATGGGAAGCTGCGAGAGTAAAACGAGGATAGAAAAGATAGTACGTGTATATGTGAAAGACAGATAGATATAGGTACAGGAAGAGAGAGAAAGGCAGAGAGATAGAGAGAGGGTGAGAGAGAGAGAGAGAGAAAGAGAGAGAGAGAGAGAGAAAGAGAATGAGAGAATGAGAGAAAGAGAGAAAGAGTGGGAAGTTTGATCGAGTGGGAAGAGAAGGAAAAAGAGGAGAGAGAGGAGTGTGAAGAGAGATTCATCGAAAGAGAGAGAGAGAGAGAGAGAAAAGGGAGAGGGAGAAAGAGAGGCAGAGAGAAATGGAGAAGGATAGAGCTAGAGTGAGAGGAAAGGGGAAAGAAGTGAGAGCAAGGCAGGCAGCCGTTGCTAGATAGAATGAAGAGAGAAAGGGAAAGAAAGATAGAAAGAGAAAGAGGAAGAGAGTGCAAAAAGGAAGGAGCGAGTGGCCGGTACGTTTGCAGGAGAAAGACGAATGCATATGTGTTCTGAAACAAACGTTCGATCAGAGTGCCGATTGTTGCCAATCATACGTTGCCGCGGCCGTACCCCTCTATGTGCCTGGTGGGTACGGACTCGCGAATTCAGTTCTGCGTTTTTACGCGCCGCGGTAACCACCTCGCAGATCTTCTTCCTCGTTCTCTTCGTCGAAAAGCAAAAAACTCGAGTCCTTTCTTCTTAATCTTCACGTTTGCGTGCTCCTTTCCACGTGACCTTGAAATTAAGGGACCGGACGGAGGAACAGAAGGAAGTCACACTTACACAGCAACACGTACACATCAGCACATTGCATAGAAAGAGGAAACAAGAGGAAACTCGAGAAAGAGAGAGAGAGAGAGAGAGAGAAAGAGAAAGAGAAAGAGAGAGAGAGAGAGAGAGAAAGAGAGAAAGGTGGCCTCTTTCGGATCGTGCGTGCGTGCGTGTGCTTTTCGCGGAAAATGTCGACGCTGCCGGTGGCATTCGATGATTGATGACGATGGCGAAACTACGAGCTCGTAACGAGAGAGAAAGAGAAAGAGGGCGTGCGAGGGAGAAATAGAGAGAGAGAGAGAGAGAGAGAGAAAGAGGGAGAGAAGGAGGAAGGGAGGGAGAGAGAGGGAGAAAGAGAGTTTGTGCGCGTATATGTGCGATTATGTATGTTTGTGCGTGTGCGTGTGCGTGTGTGTGTATACGCGCGTACGCCTCTTGCATACTCATCGAGAGCCTCAACCTCCTCCACCCCTCCCACCTCCTATTTCTCATCATCCCTTTTCCACCACTACTATTATCTCGCTCTCTTCCTAAGCGTGCACGTGCATTCTGCTGTGCTCCGTGTACGCGCGCGGGATGGCCGATGATTTCGGAAAACACGGCCGGCAGTGTCGACCAATGGCAGAGCGGTCTAGTCGTCCGGGCGAGGCAGCGATACGCGATGACGAAATGAGACGGTGTGCGAGGAAGACAAGGAGAGAAAGAGAGAGAAAGAGAGAAAGGCAGAGGGTGGAGAGGAGAGAATGACGGAGTGGGATGACGGTGGTGCGTTGAGTTCGAAGAGGTGTACGAGGGGTAGTTGAACGGGTGAGAGGAGAGAAGGCTGCTGGACGAGCTAGCGTTTCGTGCCGAGTAATAATGAATGTTCGTTGCCGGCGGCCAAGGATTCGTTCTCCCTCGTTTCGTAATGACGTACTGCTTCTCCTCTTTATCTCCTCTCTCTCTCTCTCTCTCTCTCTCTCTCTCTCTCTCTCTCTCTCTCTTTCTCTCTCTTCTCCTATCGACACTCGAAATCGAAGCATTCCCAATATCGATCACTTATATATGATCTTCTATATGATCTTCTATATGATCTTCTTGAGGAATGTGCATTCCTTTGATCAGCATTCTTTAAGATATCGAAAGAAAGAATGAAAGGAGATTAAAGAGATTAAATTGATAAAATGAAAAAAAATATTTAGAAATATTATTCGTCATAGAAATTGTAGAATACAATATCTAGCTCAATTGTTATTACCATAATTGCTATGACTCACGCACGATTTTGAATTAAGGATCATTATCGTTCGTTTTTGATGCTTAAATTTCGCTTGACTCAAAATCGGCTTAAACACGTCAGGTTTTTCAATATCGCTTGCTATGCTCGCAACTCGTTACTGAAATTTGCTGAATATAGAACATTTCCATAATAAAATCGAAACATTATTCAATACAAAAATGTATATGTCATGTTCTTATCCTTAATATTAAACACGAAAGAAAAAGGTATGACTCGGTTGAAAATCTCAGATCTAATGATACACTATCCGTCATTATTTCTAAAATAGAATAAAATATTCATTTTCATTTCAATTTGTTCTAATTCAACTAAAATAGTATGGAGAGAAAGAAGTCATCGGAAAGATGTTAAAAAAATAAAGAGAAGTAAACACAAAAGAAGAAAAAAAAATCGTTCTTTTCTCTTTTTTCCGCGTAAACAAGATCTCCTAAGAAAATAGGAGAGAAGAAACGAGTTTGAAATCGCGAGAAATTTTTAACTTCTTTCGCGGGAAAAGCGAACATCGACGCGCGTGAAACGCTCCGGTTCAAGGGGAAGTGAAATGAGAGAGGGAGAGAGAGAGAGAGAGAGAGAGAGAAAGAGATAGAGACAGGGTGTTTTGCGCAACCAGATAGGAGTCCTGGAAGGAGAGAAAGAGACGAAGATGAGAGGGGGTGCGCTTTTCACGACGACGATGCAGCTCGTAGGCGATAGTGCGGAGAGCGCGACTCCGGGCGCGCACGCGCTTTTTCGAAAAATCAATAAAACGAAAAGCTTACCTAATGCTATGTTACCTACGGTAGAGTCGGTGAGAGCGGGGTGGGAGTAGCGAGAAAGGGGAAAGTAGACTCCGCCTTCGTCTACTAGCTATAGTGCTGCACGATAGCCGCCTAGATATTACAGTGAACGAAGCAGATGATCATCTGAAGATGATCTACCTTCTGCCCTCGGCGTTATTATGAACCAGGGTGCGTCATTCTCTCTTTCTCGATAAGACATTTACAAAAATGTAAGAAACTCCAACAACGACTGGTTCGTGTAATAAAAATATACACGATTGAACGTTAGATACATCATTATTTTTTTTTTTTTTCTTTTTTCTTTTTCTTTTTTTTTGTTTTTTTTTTCTTTTTTGTTTTATAATATTCTGGAAATCTTTAAAAAATTTCTTTCTTAGGATATAACTACACAAAGTTGAAAATCCCATGTGCTTACGCATATATGCATATAACAATAGAATTATAAGATGTATTGTAAGATAATACAAATAAGATCTTTCCAAATGTTTCCTCATCGAGTATGGTGGAAGAAAATGTGTTTGAATTTAAATAAATAACACGTAACAATAGTCACTCTAGCTAACAATTTAAAACATCGATACCTAAGCTATACGTAGGTGATATGCGCGAAACTTGACCACTGCCGTGTAAATTTCGACGTTGGAATATTATAGATCGCGTCCTATGGAGGTCAATCAAATTAAAACTGACCGCGACCACTTCGCTCCAAACCTATCCGACCGTGCTTATTATTTTATCAAAACGGTAGGACCACAAAAATCATTTCGAAGCGATTAAAAGCCTCGGCGTGTTAGCGCGATCGAAGCAAGTCCAATTCGTACTCCATCGCGACTCTTCACCAAAATCGGAGAGTCCGATAGGGAGAAAGAGAGAGGGAGCGATACGAATGGGAGAGAGAGAGAGAGAGAGAGAGAGAGAGAGAGATGGAGAGAGAGAGGGATAGAGAAAGAAAATATAGGAAAATACGATCGACACGAATGGATCAAAACTTATCGCTTCGTTAAAAAGTGAAGCTAAAGAGGAACCTTGCTTATTGGAAATATTAAAATAAAATCTATCTATATAAAAGTACGTACATTCAAATTCAATTAGACTCCAAAGTATACGAAAGAAGACTGCAGAATTAAACATGTCCGTAAGGATATTTTAAATGGACAAAATAGGCATACGTGTACTTTAAAAAAAAGAGTATAAAAAGCTGTAAAAAGAGGGTAGTGTCATAGGGGTGCCTTCGCAAAACGGGAAGTTGCGAATGCGGCGTGCCACGATTAGATTGTGGCTTGTGCTCGAGGCGTCCGACTAGGTTCAACACGTTAGCGAATTCAGTCGGTTGAGTGTTGACAAGTCCGCATCCTCCTCTGCTGGTACCTTTAGTACTGGCCGTGTAACTCTAACGAGCTTAAGGCACGCCACCTTTTCGCTCGAGTGCATTGTCTAAAACCGCGAGATGTTCTTGGACCCTCTACTATCTCCATCTCAACATACATCGCGTAGCATTCCTATGTTGCAACAATGGTCCTGTCGGCAGTTAAAATTATTGCTGACAATGCCACTTATGTAAAATAAAATGTAACGACATTTACAGGATACCTCCGATCTATCATTTATATCCTTAGCGAGAAAGTTATTTTGAGTCAGTACGTCGTTTTATCGATCTCTTCTCAATCTCGGTGCAATTGATTCTTATTTGTCTATCACTTCACATATATATATATATATTTTAATTATTTAATTATTAAATTAATTGTTTTGATCGTTTCACTGTTCCAAATAATATATAAATTTGATCCATCTTATATATATTTATAAATCTGTAATGGGCATTTTTTTAAACATGTCAAATCCACGAAAGAAGACGACAAGGTGACTCAATTTTGCCGCAATGATCGAATCCCGAACGACGCGACGCAAGTTAAAATAATTAGTGTGTTCCTAATGGAAAGGACATGAATCTTTTATGATATTTCATTACAGACTTGGATCGATGTTACTCTTTGAAGAAGAGGGTGCGGGAAATGGAAAGTTGCGAGCATTGAAACGATTCCACTCTAGAAATTCGTATCCTATTAGTAAACTATATATCAAACATTTTCAATGATTTCTTATTTATACACGATACCACATTGATAATACATAGGTACGTGAATAGGTTCATATTGCTGTGTACGATGCTGTGCTTCCTAAACATTAACGGCAAGATATTATCGTTCATTTTTAGTACTAACCACGTGGCCAATAAACATAACCATTTTCGTAAAGGATAGGATACTACAAAGATACGCATGTAAAATGCGTAGATCGATGAATTGTAAAGTTCTCATCGATATAAAAAAAATCAATCTATTTAAAATTTATACCTTTCTTTTGCTTTCAAGAATTTATTAAAATTCTATTGCATTTGTTTATGACAGAAAATAATTGCGGAATATTTAATGACTTCTAATGCTGTTGCGAATAAAATAAAGAAATAAAAAAAAAAAAAAGAATAAAGAAATAAAAAAAAAAATAAAAAATGACAATGACAGGTTTGCTGACATCGCGGTGACGTGACACATCATCGTCGAGGTGTCGAGGTGATTCAAAATGTCGGATATCTGAGTTTAGCACGAGTATAAGTCGGTAGGGCGAAATCCGTTGAAAAACCGCGAAGGCTCAGTCATTAATTGTCTTAGACGTTTAAGCGATGTAAACAGGAGGCCACGAAAGGGAAAGCAACGGGGTAAAAGCACCGCCAAAAGTATTCTCAGAACTGACCGAACTTTTTCCGCGACCGGCCGCAACCAATTTTCGCGAGTTTTCACGATTTTGCCGAGACTGTACAGCGGGGTAGCCCTTCAAGTATAAACCACCCCCTACGGTAGTCATGGCGACGCGGACGTGGTATTCCTACCCGGCAACTCGAACACTCCCTCCCTCCTTCCCTCCACCTGGAGCCACCACCCTCCTTCTGGCTCGCATCAGTCCACCCTCCCCCGCCCCGCCACGCCGCCAACTCCCGGGCCGCCACCCTAAAAACAAGAGTGTAGTTGCCGGATCACGTGGTCTCGGCACTCTCGACGGAGTGGGAGGTCGAAGGGAAGTGAGGATAGAGGCAGAATAGGATAGAAGGGGTAGTTCCTAATTGCACCGGGTGGGTAGGACACTAGAGGGGCTCCAGAATTGATGCTGGAATTTTGAGGTTAGGTTAACTCTCTCTCTCTCTCTCTCTCTCTCTCGCTCTCTCCCTCACTTCGTCATTTCCCTCCTTCCTCTTCCTCTTCCTCCTCCTTTCTCCGCTCGACTATCTCTCGTTGCCTTTATCTCTATCTCTCTTCTCTTCTCTTCTCTCTCTCTCTCTCTCTTTCTCTCTATCTATCTATCTATCTATCTATCTCTTTCTCTCTCTCTCTCTCTCTCTCTCTCTCTCTCTCTCTCTCTCTCTCTCTCTCTATTTCGTTGCCTTTAGAACGAAAGCCAGGACCCGGTAGGGGTTGGTACCCTAGACTGAAAAATGCTGCGGTGTACCGGCCGAGCACAAGGGGGAGAGGGAAGGTTCTTTTCGAAATCATCCCAAAACTGTAATGAGAAACTCTCTCATCGACCGATTTTCGATCCGTGTAGCCAGCTAACTTCCGAATCACCGAGATAAACTCGACAGATCGTAATGTATATGCTGATTTTGGAAAACTCGCTTTTCCATTGAAAGAAATGAACGATTGCGATCGTTTTAAAACGGAGACTTCAACAGACTTGATCAAGCGATGTTTTTTTTATTAAGTACTTTCCCCTTCCTTTACTTCGTTAAAACTATTTCATGAATAAATTGTTGTTTTTAGAAAAAGAAAAAAAAAATCTGTATTCTTTCGCACAAACCTTTATGAGGGCTCGAAGGATATGAAAAGCGAAAAAAGTCTTTCAAAATGTAACAACAAATATATACCAATTTTTCTAATATTTTGTGATTTTTTTCTCTTCTTTCTTCTTTTTTTTTTTTTTTTTTTTTTTTTTTTTTTTTTTTTTTTTTTTTTTTTCCTAATTTTTCCACTTTTTTGATCGAAAAAGAGAGAGAAAACACATTTGTAGGAGATTCCTGGGCTCCGCCCTGAAAGTCGGCGCCGCGCTAGTCCCTCTTCCGTGTCCCTGCCGACGAAGAGGGTAGTTTGCGTTCGTAGCAGAACGAAGAGAGGGTGGCCGCTCTGAACACAACCCTCCGATCAATGAAGGCGAAGCGCGCGCAGCCTCTCCGGTTTTTTGAAAATCTGCCCGCCAACCTGGTACTTCCTCTTCTCCGCTCTTCTCCTCTTCTGCGGTGTCTACACCTGAACCGCATATCAAGATGGGAAGCGTTTGCGATGTCGAGCGGGCACCATATTGCAGCACGTTCGATATTAACCATTCTAGCTTTTCGATTTTCAAAGATAGTTCCAACTGAGGAGAAAAAAAAATTCAAAATCACATTACTTTTATAAAACGATCGATACTTTGTATATGTTATTTTCTATCCTAAACAATTATAACGATACTCTGTAATGTTTATGGCACGATTCAAAAAATCGTTTAAGATTTTTGAAAAAAAAAATCCAAGACATTTCTTATTTCTTACAGTGCCTGCTTTTTCCCGCGAAAAATTCGATTTACCTACGAAAAAAAAAAGATGCGCGTTTTAGAGGAAAAAATGGAAGACTGCTGCCATCTAGTGGAATTTTTTTACAAGTTCTCTTTCTCACGCTACGTAACTTTCTTCAAGCCCCTGCGTGACGGGGTTCGAGTATTCTCTGTAAGATGGCGCCACGTATCTTAAGGCTATTAAAAAAATTTTTATTAATTTTTTGTATTGAATAATTATATCTCGTTCGGCTAATGACCACGATTTGTCGATATTTACATATATTTTTAATTTTAATTTATTCCATATTATTAAAATCATGAATATCGGCTTAATAACGTTATGCGATAAATAAGAAAATGTCTCTCTTTTAGTGACTTATGATTCAGATTCAAACGAAATTATAATGTTCTAATGGAAAAGATATTTTAATCGCTTCTCATTATGATCATACATCTTTCTTGCGAATGATATTTAAATATAGTATAAATCGATGTATAATCAAATCTTAGCTTTTCTCATTAATTGTTAAAAGTTTATGAATTCAATAGAAGCTAGATAGGTTTCTTTATCTCTCATTGTCTTTTTTCATTTTTTTTTTTTTTTAACATCTAAACATTTATATCTTTAGTATATTTTTTAATTAATATTTTCTCTTTTCTTTATCGATACTTTCGGCAGTGATAAAATAGATATAATTTATATCATATATTAATAAATAAAATGAATTACATAATTTCAATAATAATATTTTTTCAATATCTTTAATTATTTTTAATTGTATCTGCAACGATGACAGATCCATAAAATAATATTAGCAATCAAGTTCACAACTAAAAATAGTTTAACAACGTCAACCTAAACGTGTACGAGGTCATTAAAAATCGTACTCGTTCACGATTGGTTTAGACCTATTAACAGCCTGTTGCACGGCCTCTAACGTCAACGTGCATTTACGTCACAGGACTTCGATTCGCACGGTCGCGCATTTGCAAGCTCGAAAAAGCTTATCGATCTTTTACAATCTTATCATATTCATTAAGACAATAAGAAATATGATAATGTGATAAATAAATAATTGCATTTGTAAAAAGTTTCGATTATGTAAAAATATATTAGGATCATTTTTAAAAATCGCTGTTTTTTTTCTTCTTCTTCTTTTTACTTTTCATTCTAAGATATATGCTTCACTTTAAGAATGAAATTTGTGCATAAAAAAAAATAAAAAAGCCGCTAACTTTCTAAATGATCCTCTTATTTATATTATGAGTTGTCAATATGTGAAATTTGTTTAGAATTATTATAAAATATATTGATCAATTAAATTATATATATATATATAAATTAATTAATAAAATCAGATGATTTTAAAAATCATAAAATATCATTGTGATCCTATAAAAAGTCAAGGAAGAATGTTCTTGTCGATCTCAATGGCTCGCAATCGAATCCAAAGTCGAGAACGTCGAGATTCGTCGGCAGGATACTTGTTTCCTGTCTGCAGTTCCTATAGTCACGTTCTTGTCCGGATTTCGAGGACGCGGTAGTCGCGCGATAATAAATTATTCGAGATAGATGATGTTGCCACGCCACAACGGGTCTGGGCTTGCTCTCTGCTCCGGTACTATTCTGCAAGCAGGGTATTTATGCCGAGTCTGGCCGCCATGCTTCATACCACCCGGGATAGCAACCCCCTGAGTTATGTCGACCGCGTTGCTCTTGATAGATTTTACAATTTACGATCACCTACTACACACGTCATCGAAATAACAACCTAGCTAGTATCTTCGTTTCGTCTTATCTTCCGAATTCTCTTACATATCATCTCGAAGAAATCGAGTAAAGTAGCTACCGTATGTCTTACCTTGGATTCTTAAAGATATTGAAGACTTAAGAAATGAACTTCTGAATTCTTATTAATGTACCGAATATACAATTTCTTCGACAAATTAACATTTAATCTTTACCTTTATGATTTCTATCAAATAACAAAAAGATGATTATAATAATATAAAATCACAATGATATCAGCGAATAGGAGGGAAAAAAATGTATATACATGTAATAAAAGAAATTAAAGTTTTGTTGAAGTTTTAGAAATGGCTATAGGAACGAAATGCGACGTGGACTCGTCGTCAAGCGTAGAAGGGGTTAGTTTTATGGTCCAACAAAGATAAAGCTCTAACTATTACTATCCTGGCATATTATCTCTCAGTGCAAGGTGGAAACACACCATACTATAGTATCTCACCGGACTAGACCGCCATTTCATAAGCTTTCACATCATTTTCTCCGGCTAGTAACCCTGCCAACGAATATTTCGTACTCACCCTTGAATCTCTTTCGATGGTCTGCAAAGTGTCAGGTCAGTCGAATAGAATGAGTTTGAACGAGGCATTTTGCATTGCATGAATAATATATCTTTATTAAGTTATAGTGGATAGGGAACTTAACGGATATGAGGAAATAAATATGACATTGACATTTTAAACGAATGATACTGAAAATGTTTTATCTTTACAATAAGATGTTACTTCGATAAATCTTCGTTTATTGAACTTTCTCTTTAGCGCTCCTTATTTCCTGTAACATATTGAAAACAATTATATAAGTAATTATTTTACGCATAAAACAAATTGCAATTCTAGAACCTGTGTCTTTTAAAAAATTTCTTCATTTGCAAATTGATTTCCATTCCCTGTCATAATATAAAATCAAACGATATCGTTGACACTAGCTCAATCGAAAAGTCTCTCGACAGCTAGTCTCGCAATGAAATACTAATGCAATTAAACACCGCCGACAAGGCCGCTCCGGATATTGGTACTCCTCGAGTATGCAATTCTATTACCCTTCCGCCTGAACGCTGCCAGTCCTATCACCACTCCCATTCACCCCCAAACGATCGTCGGTACAGAGCTTTTCTCTTCCTCCTTCGTCGTCCATCCTTCCACCGATTTCCTTCCCTTCCTTGACTCGAAATAAAGCAAGTATTATCGAAATCGTTTGACATCGCATGAACTCCTTCAAACCCTCAATATCACTTTCTGATGTTCTCTCTCTCTCTCTCTCTCTCTCTCTCATTCTGTCTTCCTCCCTATCACTTTTATCTCTTTTTTTTTCATTAAGAATGAGAAGTAAAAAAAAGAAAAAAAAAGAAATTATTACCTTTAATTAACTATAATTAAATTAACAGATTAAAAAAGAAAAGAGAAGAGGTGAAAAATAGAACGTCGATAAATGGGATGAGCAAATAGGAAAGGAGTGAAATGGATAGGTGAAGAGAAAGAGAGAAGATTCAAGGGTGAAGTCGTGCAAGGCCGAAAGGGTATGGCGGATTAGAATGCGACACGATTAAGCGAGCAAGAGCCGTCATCCTTCGACAACCGACACCCTTCACCAATTCGCCGATTCGAAACTGCTTGAGATTCCATTCGCGCCAATTTCGAACTATCGTTCGAGGCGAAGAGCAGCCATGGAATTCGCGCAAGAAGTTGCCAATATTTGTCAGCGACGGAAACTTTGGAATTTCACAACGTTTCTTAACTATTTAACATGGAGAAAAAAAAAAGAAAAAAGAAAGAGTGAAAATTTTCAATATATTCCTGCATATTTCGGAAATATCACGTAACAATTAGAAAGTTCTAAAAATTCTATGGAAACATAATTACTCAAGAACTATGAATACAAAGAATCATCTAAATCTAACTGGAATTTGTTCGAGGAGTGACGATTCAAAGATCAAGATAGATAGTATTTGGAGTGGGAGTAGAGATGGACCGAATTTGTCAGGCTAACAAGGTGTTAGCTTCTCACCGCGGTACGCCTCAACATTTGTAATGCTCAAAGTTAATTCTCAGTTGTTTCGAGAGACCAGACGAAAACGGAACAGTGATAAACGTATTCGATGATACAAAAATTCATTAGAACTTCGAACATTTGATTCGAAGAGTTACAAGATAGATTTATCGTTTAAAAAAAAAAAAAAGAAAAAGAAAAAAAAGAAAGAAAAAAAAAGAAAGAAAAAAAACGCTAGCAATAAAAACATGATTAATTTGATTAATTTGAAAAAGAAACAATAAAAGATACATATCTGTTGGATGGGAAATCTATATTCTAGCAAAATCTCGATACATCCTCTACCTTGAGAAATGATAGGTGTTCGAGGTTGACAAAGTCGATGGAAGCATCAGCTATCTCGCCGTCAATCTGACCAAGAGCCAGCGTAAACGTACACGTACATAGATTCAAGTACATAGTAAAGTACCATAGTGTGAGAAAGAGATAGATATAGAGTATGGGTGAAGGGATTGGGGAACAGACAGACAGAGGGAGAGAGAGAGAGAGAGAGAGAGAGAGAGACGATGAGTATAGTAAAGGAAGTCGGGACTTGCAGAGATTCGAGATGGAAGAGGGTGAGCGGTTTGGCGAGGACACCGGGTGGAGTCGACGGAGCTGCCCAGCATCGACCAGAATATTATGGACTTATCAAGCCATCCTAATAGTCTCATCAGGATGCAAGCCTGCAGATCTCATCATCCTCGGCTTCCCTGAACCACGTACCTACGTAGGAACGACCGAGCAATGGCGTTTCCTGGCGTAGATAGCGTTATAGGAAGTAATAGCGGACTGGTGTGATTACGTGCTGTCCTAAGGCACGGTCAGCTCTCAAGGACATTGCCATGGGACTTGAGTCTGGAGACCACTTCCATGTCCTGCTTCGAGATCGTCGAGTCTGTACCTTTTTCTCGATTCCACTTTCCTCTAGACACTTGCTCGATGATTATCACATTTTTTGTCGAAAATATATTCAAATATTTATCTTTATTATTAATTATTAATATCATTCGATATTAAGAAAACAGATCATTTGAATATATTTCCAATCCTATGTATATGTTTTAATCATTCAATGATAAAAATACATATATTTGATAATACGAGAAATATTCGGGAAATACTTTCTTTTTAATTTTTAATTGCAAATTAAAATGTTAAAAAGAAATATAAAAAAGAAATAGATTAAACAAAATTTGTTGGAGATAGGATAAAGTAGCGTAAAACAAAGATAGACCCACCATCGGTCAGAATCCTTCACCAAGGGAAGGCATATTGCATACCATGCAATCGTAGTACAGAGAATTACATAGTTTTGGGATATATATTGTTGTTTAGTACGGTTTAGAATTTCCATAGATAACGGAGAATTATAACGGAGACCACTGTCACAGGACCGAGAAACCGTGAAGCATGCTCGTAGGTGTGCACGTACGCACGTAGACATATAAATCGCTCCTTTCTTCGAATTTGATTCGGAAACATAGAGACCAATTTCGATAGTACCGAGTGACTCTGTGTGCATGCGCACGTATATGCGCATGTGTGTGTATGTGTGTGTTTGTGTGTATGCAGTTTAACCATTACACATTGGCATTACGCGTACGTATTAAATTCCAAGTAACCATTGCACCTCTAACGTGGTCTATTCAGTATTAAAATTTTATTGTTATTGAAATTTAATTAACAATGGCATCGATGATCAGATGCGAAAAATCTTATACGATTAAGTATAATGTATTAGAAAAAGAAAGAATGGTGATCATTTTCGTATGAAATAATCTTTGGATAAGAAAAAGGAAAAAATAAATTAGGATAGAGCCGAAGGTCGGAAAGGAAGTAATCACCAAACGCAAACTCAATTATCAAGTTCGTTTTCCTTGATCAAAGTAGAAGCGGAAGTTGTCGGAACGTTGGAGATAAGCGGGCTAAATCGTCGACATGGTTACGGTACACCTGACCTCGTCATCTTTCCTTCTCAGTTCCTCTGACCCTTAGCCGCAACTAATAACTCGCCCTTTTTCTTTTCCCGAGGAACTACAAACTAATCTACGACACAGGCGTGCGCGCTTGTCCTCGCACACACACTTGTGACCGCGGATATGCTATTGCCTCGAGGGAAATATTCCGCTTGCCTGATTTTCTCAGTCGGTCGATCGTTCGACCTGGAAAGATCAGTAAAGTTGTAGATCTCGAGATGGTTGCTCGATCGGTAAAGAAGAAATTGCGATCTGTAGGAAAGTGGAGATATAAAGATGGAATTCTTTTGGATCACATTAGGACGAGACTTGATCATCCCGGTTAGAAGAGGAGGCTAGGTTTAAGCAACTCTGTGGAAGTTGCGGGCAGGGTCGGTTGGCCCGAGGGCGGCGGCAACTATTATAAACTGTAGCACCTCGAACTACCGCCTCCGGTCCTCCTTCTCCTTCTCATCTCCTCCTCCTCTCTTCTTCCTCATCCTTCCACTCTTCCTTCCCCCGGTTAGTCTCCAGCTCGCCACCTCCTCTTCCTTCCTGGACAACCCCACTATAGCATCGTTCACCGTCTACGTTCGCCTCGAACGCCCGACTCTCCGTCTCCACACCGCCCCCAAATAACCCAAGGGCCCTGCCGAACTAAACCCACACCCTGCAACTCTGGCCGGTCTCTCTACGAGTAGTCTCTCTCTCCTACGTCGTACCCTCTAATCAATCAACCCCCAGGCATTTCGGCCGGTCCGCGCCAGGGATCGCGGCTTTGCCAGTCTTTAGAGAGACGTCTCTCTATCTCCAAGAATGAAAGAGAAAGAGAGAGAGAGAGAGAGAGAGAGAGAGAGAGAGAGAGAGAGATAAAGAGAGAGTACAGCCAGTACCGAAGCGTTAACCTTACTACGTTACTATTTCCGTTGCCAGTCGAGAGTTCTCTCGAAGCTTTGCTCAGCAACATTGCTGTTGCGGAATCTCTTTGAGGCAGTCCACGTTCAAGATTAAAAGCTCGAGAGTACACGGCGACCCAGTTACGGCGATATCGATACTCAAGGCCTTTGACCGAGCTTTCGTACTGAATCCTTGCCCTTAAGACAAGAATTGTACGTTATCTCTCTGAATTCGACTTAAAGAATTGATCTAACGATCTCAAAGATACGCTTTGTTAAGATATAAAATGAGATTAAAAACACTTCATAGTTTTAATCTGTATCTATGTTTTCCATTCAAGAATTTTGGCTGGTTATCAGAAAATGATGCGCTTAGAATGAGATTCTTTGTGGTAGCAGTCGATGGCAGGCACAGTGCAGTTAATAGGTAATTATCACAGTGCGATTTTGCTCGGCAGCCAATTCCATTCATTTCCTCGATATCTTGGGAGCAGCGACCGCGTGTCATCCATTGGCTTCAACGATCGTGTGTGCGTATCTACGTAACGTTCGAATATCTGCCCTTTTCTCGTTCCTACTCTCCACTGTTAGCAGCCCATTGACGCGAACCATAGTTGCAAGAGGAAATGGAGTAATTATAAGGAAATGACGGGCGTCGCCTGTGTGGTGGATTAGCATTGAAACCTTTGACGGGACTCGTATCTATCGGACATATTGACCCATACACTTTATCTTCAAACTATTAGAATCTTCTTACGCTACTCAAATTATATTGCAATTCCGGCAAATGTATGTAATGTTAAAGAAAGAGGGAGAGAGAGAGAGAGAGAGAAAGAGAGATATAACTAACTTTGATCATTTACCATATCCCGAACGCATATAACAAAGTTCTTTGACTATTCATCGAATTTTTAAATTAATCTTATATCTGTTTATTGATTTCTTCTACATTTACTATCACAACAAGCTGAATCAATATCGTAATCATTATTTTAAGAATGTTATTTCGATCTGATGATCTGATGATGATAGAAATCAAATATTATTCTTAAGTGAATTCAAGAAGAATTAAGAAAAATAAATGAAAGCAAATAAAAGATTTCACAATAAGAAATCACACGATAAGAGAGAATTCATCGCGAGATAGCGATTAAACTCAGGCGAAGCGCGAGTCGCCTTGTCGAAGACCGCAGATGTCTCTAGCAGACGCGAAATCGTTAACGTTTAATTGCGCACTTAGGTCCCTCTGACACTTAGGTTCTAAGCCGCGGTAACGCGAATCTACACGCATAGACCCAGACACACAAATACACAAAAGCATTCTAAACGTGTATATGTGTATGAATTAACCGACGAGGCGACGAGCCAATACTCCGCGTAACAGCTCTAGGGATGTGCAATGCAATTAATATAATTACTTTCGATTACGTGGAGGCACAGAGAGCGAGAGACTGCTTCTGTCGTGAATTTGCGGACTGGTAGAGGAAAAGAGCTGTATGGTGGATGGGGAAGGTTAACAGCGAAGGAAATTGTGTGTCCCAACGTACCAATACACGTATGAAGGAAACTAAAGATTTCAATCTTTCTTATCTCATACGAATAAATAAAAATATAAATATTTAAGTTAAAAATTATAAAGTACATACATATAGTTTTATCCGCTAAGATAACAATCTACCACTGTAGCAACAATACTCATCTACTTATATACGCTAAATTAGAAATGAATAACTTTGGTTAAACGTAAATATCCCGTAAACAATCGCAAACTGTAGAGACTTACCAAGGATTTTCATGCAATATTCAACAAAACGAAGGAACTCGCTGGTGAGCCGGCCGAAGTAAATCTAACAATTTTGTGTATCTCCGTTCAGCGTGTAATCGTATTGCTACCTGTATATATATTCTGATGTATATCTGTATGTGAGCTCGCGCAAACGAACAAGCGCGTATACTTTGGCGTGCGAACGTCCGAGCTCGTGAGTTTCCCAGAACGAAACTACGTGCGTGGTCCAAATGCATGCAATTTTGACTAGATTAACGCTGCATTATTCAGCTAATTAACTGCTAGGAACGCTTCTGTCGGTGTTTTCGCTATCTCTCTAGGAACGACGTCGTTTGTCTTACGGCCGTACCCGAAGACACCTACATCGAGACCGCTATTATCCGCATTCTGGCGTACTATTATTATTTTAATACTTGAAATCCCACTTCTGTGTTTCTCGCGAAGTGGATAAGTCGAAGGAAATTATTTTAAATGGAACGAAAGTTGAAACTATTTATTTTCTCCATCCCTTTCGAATTCCTTTTCTCGATATCGATAACTTTGAAATATCTAACGTTAAAGATTTTAACGTCTTTTCAAAGTACTCACAATATGATGAGGATAAGGATACGTAGCATTCAGTTTTGAAATAGCAATATAGAAAGCAGAAACACGTATACAGTATCAAGATGGCAGAATATTAGCGATATGCCTTGGTCTCTAGACTGGGCTTTCGAGAAACGACTGTCGCTACTTCCGCAGCTCGTCCTCGAGGAATATTCAGCCATTGCCTCTTCTCCTCCTCCTCCTCCTCCTCCTCCTCCTCCTCCTCCTCCTTCTCCTCTCTTTAGGTAACCGCTGTTCTGCTTTCTCAATTACGCTCTCTTTCTCTCCCTTACCGCTGCTTCCTTCTCTACCTCATCCTAACCAACCTTCTGGTCACCCTCCTCTCACTTCCTCTTCTACTATCCGACCCACCTTCTCTCGATTCGGTCAAAGTTTGGAGAGCTCGCGCTTGAGAGGAAACGCCGAACGTCACTGCAATATCGTATAGTATTCTCGAAGAACATGACGAGGAAAACGTTGGACTCGATCCCGTCCACCGAAAATTATTTGATGCATTCACTTTGAGTCAATACTCTGATTGAGATGCAATAAATTTGACGGTGATAATTCATTCATCAGAAAAACGAAATAAATATTTCTAATAACATTTAAAATGCTCTTCTTTGTTTTTTGATTTGATTTGATTAATCGTTAAAGATCGCCGATGAAAAAAGTATTGTAAAAAATTATGATTCAATTTAAAATCAATTTCGCAAATTAGGTTTCTAATTAATATTTGGTCTGACAATTAAGCCAGAACTTTATTGCACTGACGAATTTCAAAACTGATTTCTAAATGATAAAATATTAACTAATTACAATTAACTATATTTGATAATAATGAGTCTCAACAAAATGTAATAAATTTAGAAGAAAATAATATCCATTTGAACCTTTCTGCTATTGGAAGATCCATTAATGTAAGATATACTATGCCGTAAAGAAAATCTTATGTATCATTACTCTTATTCGATTTCATTGATCGTTCATTGTCTTCTACACCATTATTTATAATGCTACGAATAGCGTGATCTTTTCGCCGTAGGAGATAAAACTATCCTAATATTATTAGAAAACAAAGATATAGATAAATCGAAGACGAGGAAGAACGATATCACTAAGCTATTAGAGGAAACAAAAGTAAAAGAGAAAGAGAGAAAGAGAGAAAGAGAAAGAAGGCTAGTAGAGGACATGAGGAGACACTGCATTCTCTCCGGAGAAGCAACAAACGAGAAAGCTGATGCAAGTAGTGCGATCGCGTTATGACGCAGAGCTGGTCGCGAGTTTGTTGCAAGCGTATGTGTCGATACGTACAGACACCTACACAAAACCCCTAGCGTCACTTCGACCCCGGTAACCTTCCGTTCCCTACACCCTCTCTCTCTCTCTCTCTCGCCTCTCTCTCTCTCTCTCTCTCTCTCTCTCTCTCTCTCTCTCTCTCTCTCCGTTCACCCTTCCTTATTGCAAGTTCCACGGTCCGTGCATTAAACTATGGAGTTGCCCAGGCATCGACCCAACCCAACCACCCACCATCTGGATATGCGGCCTGCGCGCATATACGCTATGTACATTTCTAATCAAGCGATATTGTAACTGCGGTCTAACCTCCAAACACTACGGCCTCCACCCAACCATCCCCATCAGCTCCCGAAGCACCTCTCTCTTTCCTTCCACCCACCTCAACACTGCCACCTCTTGCTACGACCAACTGCCACCAACAACGCCGTGCTCCTCCTTCGTGTATTCTCGCACCGGTATTAAATTGTAAACTTGTGCCAGGCATCGCTCCTACCTCTCCTACTACTACCACCATCACAACGTAATGCTCTGTCTCTGTTTCTCTCTTTACCTCTATCTCTCCATAGAGTCGAACACCAACTGCACCCTCGGAGACGTTTTGTGTATCTTCGCTGGGATGCTACTGCACCGAGTTTGTCCGTCCCTTCCAAAAGTTTATATTGTTTTTGTTCTCCTCGGAAATGTATGAACCAGCTGTGTTTATGCACCTTCGAAACTCCAATCTCATCATCGTTTTTCATTCTCCAATCAAACGATCGTTAACTACCAGATTCGATCTATATGTACGATTGACATTCCGATTTAGTTTCCGTTTTCGATTACGATCCTCAAGTTCGACGAGTTAGAACCGTTGGGTTAGTCCGTTAATCGATGTGCGGACTGGACCAACGAAGTGGTATAGAATGATTTTAACTCGTAACAAATAGTACGAAGTTCTGTCAATGCGGCTTGACAATTGCACGAGTTTCTATGTATTTTTTTTTTTTTTATTATATTTATTCCTATAAACAAGCCAAACATATTATAAATACTTAAGGAAATAATAGTTACAATGGCAGGAAGATATTGTATGTTGCATCAAATATCTTTGTCAATATTATCCAGTTTTCGTTTCTTTGCAATTTCCTCTCTCGGAAACTATACATAGACACGTACATAGAACGAAATAGAAGACAAAAGCGAGAGAACGTCGAACAAGAGACGAGACTTCGGCGTCGGCGTCGGCGTCGTGAATATCGACGTCTTCAAGTCAGCTTCCACCCCAACCTATCTAGCTTTCTACCTCCCTCAACCCACCCTGTACGAACAGAAATGTGGTACTTCTCTTCGACCGAGCCCACACCCCCTTCCTCCTCGCGCGAAGCCCACGGAAAATTAATGGACTCGATTCCCGTCGTCCAACCCACACGAATATGGCTCCTACCGTGCTCACCACTACAATCCAGAATCAAAATTCACGTAGAATACTAGCTGAAATTGCGGAGCCGCGGATGTCGCGGCTAAGCTTCTCTTACCGACCATGAATCGAAACGTTTAACGCGAAACTTGTGGATAAGCGAATGGGAAATATCGAAGTTCCAATATTCTAAAGATTGTACAAAAATGATACAATAACTTCATTATGAATCTTCTAATGTATAGATTCAACATAGGAAAAGAACTTTCAAGATATAAGCAATCTTTGTAATCCTTTTTTACTCATTGTTATTTTTCAGAAAGAAATAATCTGATTGAAAGTTCTATACATTTTTTGAACAAAAGAAATAGCATGATCTGATTTTTATTTTATTCTGAATCGTACCGTGATCCATCATTCCACGAACATACTGCAAAGGATCGTTTATTGAATGAATATGTCAAAAGTAAATATCAACGTTGAACGAGTTTCTAAGCAGAGGCAACGAAAGCGAAGTGATTACATAAATTCATTCAAAGAAGCGAAACGTTCAACGGCAACGCGTTGAATGTCTTTATAGGATCGCTCGGCTTACGTAAAATTCCATTGAGGGCAAAGTACATTTTGTGCCAAGTTATTCGAAGCTCGATTAATGATACGGACATTGCCGCTCTGGCATCTACCCTAAATCCACGTTTCAACCCTTACACGTTTAAGCACCATCACGGTATTATGTGATTTTATGAACGATACATTCACGTAATCTGACAAGGATTATGACACGCACAAAGAAGGAGGTGATAGCTTCATGTTTATAGATATTATGACGAACCTTCTTTTTTTTTTTTTTTTTTTAAATAATGAAACAATAATTAATGTTTTTATTATATCGCGTAAATATGGTTTGATTTATAATAAAATATCTTAATATTTGATATTGTGTGCGTGTGTGTCTACATATATCAATATGGTTTAATATATATATAAACGTATTTTGAATAAAAATTTAGCATGATATGAAAATGCTTTCTCACACTATTTTATGCACCCTTAATCTTTGATTTAAATAGCTCGTACAGCTCGCATTATAATTTTTGTAGATACAGTGAATTTCTTGAAAAACCTGTTCGATCGAGAGCAACCTTGGTCCAGAGTTTTCTCACGCTACTGACCACTGGTTATCTCACGAGATGCGAATGAATGACGCGCATTCGATGAGAAGTAGAAGGGGATGAAACTGGTCATGCAGGATCACCGATACAGCTACGACGCGAATCCATGAATGACATTTACATAATTCGGTATTTTCTACATCAGAAAATATGACGAATATATAACTCTTATCTCATTATTACATCTTCAAGATTTAATTTAATAATTAAATATAAACATTTCTTGTGTTTCTGGAAATTTTTTAAACGTCCATTCAAATTATTTGACAATAAGCTCTCTATTTACAATAATAAAATTTTATATTTAAAGAAAATGTTTTAAATAAATAAAATTTTATATTTTTAATAAAATTACTCGAATAACATTAAATTATCTGTTAACCGTCGATTTTCTATTATAAACTTACAATAGATCATTCGTCACTACTCGCATGCAAATTTAAACGAGTTCTTAGATGTTCTTTTTTTCGATATAGGTATCAGCACAGAAACGATCCCTACATCCGTCAATAAAAAAGATTCTCAGATGAGCACTTGAGAATAATTCCTTTTTAAATATTTATGTGAAAAATGACGCAATTGAAAAGATTCCAAAGGGTTACTCTTTTCTACGTTCTCGATTTCCAATTGAAGAAACCTGTCTTACTGGACCTAAAGATGAAGTTCTTTTACCAGTCGAGTTCTCACGATCCCTGGACCAATTCGTGGACCAATAGACAAGCGGCATTCTTCGGAAAAGAAAGAAACGGCTAAGTAGTGGGGATCATTTCGAAGTCTAAAACGAAAAATCCATTTTAATGGCGAGGGAAACTATCGGAACCGGAAACTGGTTCGGCGTATTTCAAGAGACGGAAATCTCGGTTTGTTGGTCAGTTTGAGGGATGCTGCAGTCCACGCAGCATCCCTTCTGCTCGTAAAGACATTTTTCACGCATCGACAAATTTTTTAATTTTTGTTTAACGTCAAACGTATCTTCGTTGGACGACCAAGTCGAAGAAGTTGATGTCCTGCACGAAACTACAGTGAGTAATCTCTTATTTCATATAAAACGCGAGTGATAAATGTTCGTCCATTTGATTCAACATTCTCCTTTGATTAATTTATTAATTACATATATATATATATTACAATTCTGTCGATGGACATATTTCTTGAATTTCGATAAAATTAATTTTGATTTTACGCTTCTATATGAAAATAAATCATTCGATTTTACTTCGAAATACAAAACTTTTGTGATAAACCGATCCCATCTCGTACGAGTATCGTTGGATGAGAACTAATATCGCGTTACATCGAGGATCCCTTTCGACATTCGTGTCTGAGCAATCCGAGGTTAGAATTATTGATCTAATACTCGAGGAAGCTAAGCCGGGTGTCTACGTTGGCCGTGAACGTATCTTATACTTCCCACCCTACGTGCCACCCCCGACTGGGCTCAAAGCCTTGAGCTCGGCAGCCCTAAAAGGAACCCCATAATTAATCGCGTCCCAACTGAAACACCCCCGAATAGAGGTAGATTCTCACTATACCTAAATGAATTCCCTGCGGACGCGCGCACACAAAAGGGAGAAACTGAGATAGACGATACTTCTTCCAAGAAGTTGTTTCCACTAACTCGTGTGTATTCTTTCTCAAAGAAAAAAAAAAAAAAAAAAATAAAAAAAGAAGAAGAAAAAGTTTCATTAGCCATAATCGTTTTTTATAGCTTTCAGGATTAACCGATCAACACACTAATTAATAGTATATAACCTGTTGAATTCAGACTTTTTAATTATACTCCGATAATCTGCTTAAATTGAATCGAGATAATCAGATTGTTTCTTTGCTTTCTCGTTAATTTCATCGAAACGATAGGTAATTGAATATTTAGAAAGGTTTGCAATACGAGCGTTTATAAATGTTGCTGTGGTATATTATTGATCGAAAATATAGTGACGAGCTATAGATTTTGGTGCATCCCCTCGTTACATCCATTTACCTGTCTATATATACATTCGAAGAGCGATAGATCGCAAATTCGTTTGACTAAAAGTACGGAAATCTAATACTGCGATATTTCTGCGATGGATTCGCTTGAAATTATAGTACGTTGAAATTCATATAGTATGTTCTGTCAACCTATAAATCCAAGCTCCTGCAAAATATCGTATTAATTATATGAATATTGTTATAATATAAGGATAAAACTTTTTTTAGCTGTTTCTTTTTAATACAACTTTAAATATAGATCACGGAAATAAATTATTGAGAAAGAAGTGTCATCAAAAAAGAGATTAACTTTTTCACAAAACAATTCACGAAAAAAACTAAACACCAGGATTTGTAAACGAGTAGAAATAAAAAAAAAATAAATAAAATAAAATAAAATAAAAATACTTTTTTCATCCTTTGCCGAACTGTAGAGGCAATTAGGGAACATCGATAATCCAGAAAAGGGCTCAATCGGTAAACACTTGTAAACGAGGTATATACTCAGCAATGGTGGTGGCTTCTCGTACCTTAGAACGAAGTGTTAGGTCGGTCGTACTAGCAGGTTGGAAACTACGTGTGGCCAGTGATTACGTCGATCGCCGAAAGAACAAACTCCGGATTGGATTAAGCACACGGCTGCACCGGCACCTTCGCCATTTACCGGCCGTGGCCGGCAGTCGCTGCCACGGTTTACCATAAAGTTTACAACTTCTGTCAGCCTTCGCGGCTGTAACCGTGCTAGAATGACGACAGGCCGACCCCTTTGGTCGTTGCTGTTCCTCTACGATCCACACACTTGTGTCCTTTCTCTGTGTCTCTGTCTTTGTCATTCACCTAGATGAAACTTACATGCAGATAGAAATTAACGCAAGAGAGACACGATAAGTTAATAATCACGTTCATTTTATTCGAGAAAACAGCCACGATTATTTCGAAAGACTCGTAATTTCAGCTAGTTTAAAATCTTGTATCTTTATTTGTTTCTCTGACTTTTTTCATCATATATTTTATTAAATTTAACCAAAGTAGTGTACCGACTTTATTTTATGATTTTTTCCCTTACTCTTATCTCTGCTAGGTTCGGTTGAAGGACAGGTTAAATATCAATTTAGTTTCGCTCGTTCCCGAATGGTGAACTTCTACATCTTAATACAAGTCCAGCCGTTTACCATACGGAGTGAGAAATCTAGTTTGTACCAAGTTCGTGGTATTCTAGAGTAATGGAGTGGAATCATTTCCACGTGCCATTTAACTCAAGTCCAAATTATATTACAATTTGCTGCGGAAACATGGTTCCGCGCTAAAAATAATATGCGGCAACGCGTGCTCTCGAAACGTTTCAACCACGAATTTGCTAAAGATCTTGTCTTAATATTTGCAAAAATTTATAACACGTTACAAAATGAGATAAAATAAAAGAGAATTGATTTTATTTAATGTAAAATGATAAATTACGATCTAACAATATATTTGTGTTTTCTCTCGTATTCCAAACCAACGCGTTTGAATTTGCATCGCTTTTCTGTTGCAATGTTCGCCTTCCAAAAAGGGCTCTAAACAGGAAGGTAGCGTAACGCACATAATGGCGTCAATGCAGGCTAAGCCGCAAGGGGAAGTACGATGCAGCACAACGTGGCCATCCCCTTTTCGTGCAAGAGTTAGTTTCCAACGAGGGTCCGGCACCCTTTCCTTAATTCGCAACTAAGATGGCAGCCGACCCGTCGGCCATTTAGTTTCACCCTCCCGTTCAACGTTCCAACTTGCATCGCGAATACTCATACGTAAAAGCTTTTCTATGTATATGCATGTACATACGTTTACTTACTCTCTTACGACAGTGTGAGAATCGTGCAGTCATCGTCTATGTATAACGCGAGGCAGGATAATTTTCTCAATTTCGCAGTGTCTCCCGTGGGGTCGGTCGTTAAGGGCTCGAAGTGAGATTCCAGGGGGTTGAGGAAGGTTTTTAGGGTATAAGGGGTTGGTAAGGGTTAGACCGTAAGATAGTTTGATAGGCTTGGTTGCCAGGAGACCTCTAAGACCTTAGCCCGACCGTCTAATACCTAGAAAGGCTGCCACCTGCACATATGTACTTCAGGCTTATAAGTGATCCTACCTATGTATCTATCGATACTCTCTGCATCTACTGTATTATGTATATCTCGATAAAATATAAGAAAATACATTTGCAAATATTAATAAATGATTAAAAATTACGATATTCTAAATGTAAAATCTTCAAGAAAGAATACAAACTTTATAAGACATTAACTTTCTTTAATCATAATTTTAAAATTAAAAATACGTTTCGCCTCAACCTATATATATATATGATATACATACGATAGACTCATTCTGGCGTATTTAATAAAAAATTTTGTTCTCTAAATAAGAAAACTGATATTATTGATTCTTTTCTAGAGATTTCTTAAATAATGGACGAGTATAAAATATTGAAATTTAATTGAGAAATTGATTATATTCGTTTGGTCGTTTAGACCGAATATTCCTGCGTTTATAAACGCAGGAATATTCTCGATCGAGCCTCGTCAACCGCGAGGTACAATCTTTCGCTTAGCGCCGTTCCTAACCTATAACCTTCTCTTTCTATAAGCCATTTTAGAGCGGCGACATTAATGTGGCGTAATGTACCAGCATGCATATCCACCGGACAAGGAGTATAAGGTCAGAGATACTCGCGCGGCCAATGGCTGAACGTGGTAGCCTGTACCGAACAGTTTTACCGATAAGACCCACCGTGTTTAACAGCCCCCGGCTAAAGCCACCCTTCCTCCCATCCACCTACCACCCTTCCGTAGTTCCCTCCTCCCCTTTTACTTCGCTACACGTAGAACCTCAACTGTATATTACATGGCACATAGGTAAGCGCTTGCTGGTAACGCTCCACGGATAAGCCGAAACGCGAAAACTTTGCCACGATTTCACTTTTGACTCGTCCAACTACCTATGCTTTGAATGCTTTTCCAAAAAGTAATTCTACAACTTCGATGAACTTGTTACTATAATCCAAAATATTACAAAAACTTATTATATATTAATGAAATTCTATTCGAAGAAAGAATAACTAGTTTTGCAATCATTTCATAACATCGGTGATCTCGATTAAAATTATGTTTATTTATCAATTTGTTATAATTATTTAAATATGGGTGTATTAAATATAGCATGTAAAAATATATATCACTTCATATTTTCCCAATAATTATTGACATTCATTCAATACACTTTATCCGACGCAGTAAACATAAGACAAACGTCGACAATAAAACAAAAGGATACGATCGATTTTATCGGAATGGACTTTCTCTCTCGAAGGAACGAATAAAAAGAAAGAGAAAAAACAAGGAAAGCCAAGGCCGAGAAAAAAAAAGAAAACAGAAAAAAAAAAAGAAAGAGAAAAAAGAAATAGAAAAAAAAGAAATGAGGCGAAGGTGTCTCGGTTGGAAATCGACGCGAGCGCCGGAGGTACGTGGAGGAGGAAGAAGAGGGGATTACGGCGATGCAGAAGCTCCGGGAGCACAAGAAACAACCCCTTAGAGCCGGATCAATAGAAGAAGGGGGGTGGTAGACGCCCGGACTGAGGTGCCGAGTGGGAGGGAAGTCGGCAACGGAGCGGTGGTCGTCGCCGTTGGCGAGAAGGGTGAGACGCGAAGAGTGAACAAGAGAGAAAGAGAGGGATGAGAGAAAGAGAGAGAGAGAGGGATGAGAGAAAGGGAGAGAGAGAGAGAGAGAGAAAGAGAGGGATGAGAGAAAGGGAGAGAGAAAGAGAAAGAGAGAGAGAGAGAGAGAAGAAGAGAGGAAGAGAGGGTCGAGAGATGCAGGGGTGGAAAAATCTTAGGTTCCTGGAGCGTCGGCGGAGAAGAGCAGAGATCTAGCAATGGTGGGAGTAACCTTAGACAAGAGGCGTGGTCTGCTTCGTATTCTCACCCCCAGGGTTTCCACGGAGAAGCAACCCTTATCGTCGACGTCGGAGGCCGAGCACCATGGACGACGACGATGACGACGACTACGAACGACGACTTGCATGGAAGACATTGAACGACGACGTTGAATCTTCTTTCTCTTTATCTCTCTTTCTTTCTTTCTTTCTTTCTTTCTTTCTTTCTTTCTTTCTTTCTCTCTCTTCTGAAATCAATGTTTTTTAGCTCTCTTCTTTGTCTTCCCAGCGAAGAGAACCTTCCGTGGTTCTTATCACAAAGGAATGCTCGCGACGCGACGAAAGAAAGAACGCCGTAGAAAGGTAGATTTGTACGCGACGAGGATGTCCCGACGAAAGCTCGCGGCGGAGAGCTTTTTTATCGGCCAACGGGTAGACGAAGCTCGAAGAGTGAAACGCTGCCGCTGCGGCCGTACTTTTTTACGGCGCATGCGGCTAACTCGCGAGAGAAAGACCACCACCGGTACTGGCTTTCATTGGTGGTGGGGTTGAAAGAGAATCGAACCTCGCTAGTCTGCGTTCATCGTTTTCTCTTTTTCTCTTGGCGCTCACTCACACGTTTACTCTCTCATTCTCTTTTCTTTTTCACGTCTGTACGTTCGAGTACGTACTCGAGTAAAGTTAATCCGTAGAAAGTGAAAAGAGCCATAAGAAATTACTGAATCGACCTAGAATTTTAAGAAAAAATTTTTTTGAAAGGCACGACTTTCCCATTCAGATCTAATCGGATCCTATACCTAGTATCAATGTACTAATACATATATTCTTATATTCTACGTATAATGAGACCGCTGCATTACCTTCAGACTTACAAATAGAGAAACAGGTTCATTCATACTACGAATCAACTTCTAATCACCACATTGACTTCTATCGTGGCACGATCTATGACTTTTGAAAAGCATACGTACGCTTTGCAATACGAAGAACCGATATAGCGTACCATGATCAGTTTCCTCACACATACATTAAAGTACGTTTATAATAGTGGTCGTTTACACAGGCAAATCTTGCAGTACGGAACGTTCATACATTTCGGTTACATTACCGTAGACATCATCGGATGTGTTGACGGGAAATACGAGCATAACTCAACCGATCCTACCTGCCGGTATTTCGCTAAAATCTGTGTCCCTCTCCGTGCCTCCCTTCTTCCTCTTCCCACTAGCCTGTTCTCTCACCCTCTTCAGCCCTCTCGCTCCTCTTCACTACCCTATCGTGTTCCCACTTCGACCCTCTCCATCTCTTTACTCTCTCTCTCTCTCGCACTCTCTCTCGCGCTCTCTCTATCTTCCTCTAACACTGCACTGAGTGATGACGTCATTTCCTACCGAGCATTATACATCTCACAGCGTATTTCCGTCGCGCGATTAAGATTGGCTGGACTGTAACCTGCAAAACGAGATCTTCATATCTGAGAAACGTTACCCGTTATTCTATAATAGTTGGAAATGAAAAAGTTAAAAAATGTTGAAATCGATTTCTTGAAAAATTAATAAGATTTCATAATTATTTGTTTATTATTATATTTATTTTATTATTATTTTAATATATAGTAAATATATGCTAATGTTATTGATTAACATATCTATATGCTAATCGATTAAATTCTTTTCTTTCGAAGTTATCCAAAATTTCATCAAAGTCTGCGAAACTCATTGCGTCAGATTTTGCTGTACGATTACACATCAAAATACGTACGTGATTCGATTTAGGAAATAACTATGACAACCAGAAGCTCGGACAACGTATTAATTATTGCATGCAGAGGCAAATTGTTTTCGTTATCATATTCCTCGTACTGAATCGTCGCATACGCGTATTTCGCATTAAATTATCATAACTGTGGCATTCATAAACAAGGCATCGTTATAAGACCGAAGAAATTGTTTCAATTGTAAAATAAGGTTCGAGCGAGTCGGAGTTATTTATTAGAATGGAACTTTCTGAACGCCTAGATCAAATCAAACGACGAATACGAAGGTTAGAATAAACGACCAATTGGACGATCGCAATTCACTCGACGAATGTGACGCTTTTACAGTTATGGCTTCGTAAAAGGCAAATTGTACTCGAATTACCCAACAAAAGCTCGCACTTCGCTTGTCCACGACTACGTACGTTTATTATCGTAAAAACATTTTCAACTTGATATGATTAACCAGGAAAAGGAAATGTAAATATAAGTATAAACATTATTTATATAATGATGGTGATATCTAAATCTATTTCATTAAAAAGTCAAAATAATCAATAAGCATAGAAAAAAAAAAAAGTTATCGATATTAACGATCAAATGAAATTATGCCCTTGTCGCTATCGAAGAGTTTCTGGTAAGTGGAAAGATTGAGTGGCAGGAAGGAAGTATCGCAAAAAGGCTCTTGAACGGATACAATTCCGTAAATTTCTTCGGCAGTACGGACCCCTCCATGTTCAATAGGAAGCAAGAAAAGCCAGTTGTTCGATGTTTTACACGCTTCTGGTCCACTCGGCGCGACATGTTTGCCGGAATCAATTGTTGTTTCGGGGTTTGTTTGCGGCCAAAGTGCACCGTGCGCTGCCCAATGAGCTACCGTCGAAATATTAGCGTGGAACACGAACACACGGGAGAGAAATTTGAGCGTCAATTCTACGAGTTCACGATTGTGACGTGTTAATGGTATTCGAAAACGCACCCGTGAAAACACCCCCGATTGCTGCGATTTGAAAGAGCTAGAGTTAGAGAGAGAAAGGAAAAGAGGAAAAGAGCAAATTCTAACCCATTATTATTGTTCCTACTGATTGAAACAACGATTCGTAGAAACTATGCAAGCTTTCATCTCGAAATCCTAAATGCTTTTACCAATGAATACAATCAGTTCATGAAATTCCTATGAAAAAGAATTTTCCAGAATCTTTCTTTGACAAAAAAAAAAAAAATGCCAGAAAGAAGTAGTACATCACAGTAACATCCAAGACGATTCCCACGGGACATCTTCCTCTACTGGAATCTCTGGACCGCAGAGTTCCGGATTCCAAAAGAGTAAAGTAACTTGCCTCTCAGAACGAGAAGGGGAACTGCTTTTCGTCCAAGCCAAGGGTCGTGCGAGAGGTTTCTCCTAGAAAACTGGTCCAGCATCTCTGGACGCTCAGCGAACTTTCGAACTAGTCTTAAACATGACACGGTAGTCCACTTGATAAAGTTGATCATTCATAAAAAGAAGTAATAAAAGTGTAAAACGAAGAATATATTTAAAAGAAAGAATAGTTGTTATGCTACGAAAGTGAACTGTTTATTTTAAAAACACCCTAGAGCAATTTTTCTTTCTAATGTCGAATATCTAACACCCATGGATTAAAAATTGCTAGGTAACCTCGTTAATTACGTTTTCACCCCTACTCGTACGCCGTCACTGTTCTACATTTCTGACCGTTACAGACAATAACGTACGAGTTTCAACAGAATCCAATTAATGCTGACATCTCTCCGGATGTCTTTCACCATTTTGAATTTTAAACGGCGTAATATGCTAGCCGACACACGTCAGTCTCTCAAATTGGCGAGCACTTTTCTCGTAGGATCAAGTTACATACTGGTCATGGTTATGTCAACGTTGTTGTGTAGATGTTCTAACTTTTATTCTTATATTTTTTTATCTTTATCAAATTATTATCCAACCTATCAATCGAAGCAATGGTATCTTTTTCCAAATTAAAAAAAATAAAATAAAATAAAATAAAATTTTATTAAAGGTAAAATTAATAATGATAAATGAATTAAGAGATAAAAAGATTCTTAAAGAAGAACGTATTTATATCTCTACGAATAATTATAACATAGAGCCGAGTCATGGTTCGTTATCAAAGAACGAACGCATTAACGTAAGATCTTCCTGCTTTTCCCCAACGTACCATCGTAAAGAGGAGACAATGCGGCTAGCTACAAAAACAGGAGTATATCTGGAATGGCGAAGAAGGGAGAACGGAGCCCTTACCTAATCCCGAGACAATACCTAGTTCGAGCGTCGTCGCCAAGGCAAAGGCAAAACGAGGGGATGGACGATTCTCAAGGGCGAGAAGAGAAGCCCCTTTAGCTGGTCGAATGTGTCCGAGGTTGGAGGTGGAAGGTAGAGATACAGAAAGAGGAGAAGAAGGAGAAGGCGGAGAAGCTGGAGAAGCTGGAGAAGCTGTAGAAGGTAGAGGAGGAGATTGGGGGTGGTAGAGGAGTAGAGAGGGTGGGCGGTCACTTGACGATTAAGAACACGTACTAACCCTGCTTGGTTTTCCACCCCTGCAGCCTAGGATCAATACAACTTACTTTCCCCTCTTACCCCTCACTACAAAACCTCCTCATCCCTACTCTACCAACCACCGACGTTCTTATGTCGCTGAACACTACGGCGAAGCTTCGCTTCTTACGAATCCACCGGACTACAAAACCCACGAACAACTCGGTCGGATCCAACGGGTGACCACCCTTAATTTGCTACAGAAAAAAAGAGAGAAATAAAACGTAAAAAATACGATAGTAAAAGTTTGAAATAATAGACATAATATAGGATCATGAAAAATTGGATCGCAAACAATAATAATTTGCTTCTGGAAGTATTGGAAGAGTATCGAAAAAATTCAATGAAAATACAAATAATCACAATCGAATACATTTCTTGGTCTCAATTGATTGGAAGTCTTATTAACGTTTCATAAATATTCCTAGATATTTGTTTCTTACGGAGATAAAACTTATAATAGTTTAAGAAAACGATCAATTTAATCATCATCCTTCCAAAATCCCCAAAATATATAATTGTCGCATATTCATTGATATTGATCATTAGCATTTCGTTATTTATTTGCTCACAATTCACCCGGTAGAAATGGCTTGCCCTGGTAGAAGTGTGAGGATCGTAGGTGTGGAAGTCTTCTTACGATCGATAGAGGTTAGTCGCGCCCAGCTCCGCGGATGGAAAACCCCTCACCACCCTTCCTAGTTCTCTCTCTCTCGAGAAAGCAAGAGTAGTAGTGGTGGAAATGAAATTGGTAATGCTAGTGGTAGTGGTGTTAGTAGTAGTAGTGGTAGACTAGTCGCCTTCCGGAGGTGTAAAGTCGTCTTCTTCAAATCCTTTCTTCTTCGTCTTCTTATTCTTCGACGCGTTAGCCGCGTAAAAGCTCGCGGCAACGACTTCTAACAGTAGGGTCGCAAACGTTCGAGATTTTCAACGTGGGTGGGGAGTTTTCCTGGCACTTTTCCACCTTTTCCGTACTCCACTTTTCCCCTCCCTCTTTCATGAAGTACTTTCGTCCTTTTCCACCTCTCTCTTTCTCTCTTCCTCTCTCTCTCTCTCTTTCTCTCTCTCTCTCTCTCTCTCTCTCTCTCTCATTATCTTTGTTCCTCACATTCGTCTCAAATAGCCAACCTATCCTTGCCTTATATTTTGTCTCTCTCTTTTCACCCTTCCAGTACTCTACGGCAAAGCGCTTGCGCTCTCTCTTTCTCTCTAGATATCTTTCTCTCTTTCTTCTCTTTTTCCTACGGATCTGCAACGCGACATATACATACGATGTCGAAGGACTCTTTCACGAAAACGAGAACTCCCTACTCTATGCCGTACTTGTTACGGAATACGCTAGTATAGCCAACCGAGAATATCGTGGCACAGAGGTTATTCTGGAATGGTACTTCTCCACGTGAATCGACGAGATATTTAAGGCTATCAGAATGATAATTACGGTGTATCTAATTCAATATGTACGGAAAATTTGCTTTAAAAGTTTTATTATAATTTCTCAGTATAAGATTGTAAGAAATAAGACTTTATTTTTTTTCTTTTTTTTTTTTTTTATAGGTATGATAAAATGAATTACTAATGAACTGAAATTAAATGGATTTTTCATTTCCAACTCCATCCTCAAAAATGTGCTACTAAAATATCTTTCCTCTATCACTATCAGAGTCAAACGATTTCACGTTCGAACGAAGAGGGCGGATCGAAGAGTAATCAAGCGCAAGAAGATTCTCATCGTCGATCGATGGAAAAAGTCGAAATTCCTAGATCAGCGAACTCGTTAAGTCGGCCATTTTGGGCAAGTCCTTCGATGGCTTTTCGTAGGGTACCTGGTGCCACCCCTTGGATGAGCTTCAGCCGGCAACGTGGCTAGCCAACCCGGCAAAAGCGATTAATTACTTTGAGCAATTTGCTCACCAACTCCACTCAGCTCGTAGACCGACACTATTCTCATTTCTCTGTCCAGGCAGCTACCACCACTAGTAACACCACCACCACCACCACCATGCTCTCTGTCCGCTAGTCCGTCCATCCGTCCGTCTGTTCATCCATTCGTTCGCTCGTTCGTTCGTTCGTTCGTTCGTTCGTTCGTTCACTCGCGTAGAGATAGCTACGTGGACATGTACAAACACGAGAAAACTCATTCGTAGGGATTCCCACCGATAGAAGCAAGCGACGTGTAGCTTACCTATGTGCTGGTCATTCAACGAAGGCAGAGAGTGACTTCCTGTAAAGCTATGTACATCCAACCAAGGGCATTCTCGTTCGAGTTGTCGAAGGGTTAGAACGCCCGT
This sequence comes from Vespa mandarinia, assembly GCF_050613455.1. Lineage (NCBI taxonomy): Eukaryota > Metazoa > Arthropoda > Insecta > Hymenoptera > Vespidae > Vespa > Vespa mandarinia. The sequence continues at coordinate 5,815,665 of NC_140818.1, read as the reverse complement.
AGTCAACATCGAATGCGAACGCTATTTTCTAGCCCGAATACACCAAGTAGAGCGCGTTACTTCTCTGCATTGATCCTCCTGCCGCTTCGAAATTCCAGAGTTGAGTACCTGAACGCCTTTAACCCTTTCCGGAGCTCGCCAGTCGAGGCTGTCCGTCCTTCTATTTCTTTGCCACTATCGCGTAATGAAGAACGAGAGCGATTCCGTTCGAGCTATTCGTTCCAATCGAGAATTAACTATCTCAACCCTGTTACCCGTAAATTTCGATCGTTAAATCGTATAGAAGAGAAAGCAAAACAATGGACGATAAAAGTTTAATTGAGCTGGATAAGAAATATTAGAAAAAAATTAAGATAATGGCCAAATCGAACCATCGATAAATATCATTTTATAACGTCATATTTAATTGACATTTATCCCGATAAAAATGATTCCGCGCTCATGATATTCAGACTCACAAAGATATTAAATTAATGAGATTAATTAACAGAACAGACCCATGAGTTAATGCAGAAGTGTGTGTAGGGTTGACCGCAGGGTTACTCACATCTGGAACGGACGACAGCATTCTAGGGGACATTTCAAATGAGCTTTACTACCTTTACCAAACAATTAATAGAAGAATTTTAAATAGATTAACGAATCGTTATTTAATGATATGAATAATAAGCCAAATGTTTTCCAAGCTGTTTCTTTAAGCTTTGTCAATAATCGAAAAATAAAGCAATGCATTTTGAAATATTGAAGTATTTTTGCTGAAATAAGAAATCCTTCGAGTATAAAAAAATCGATCTGATAAAAGTCAAGACATAAAATAATGAAGAAGAAGTATCAAAAATTATAGGAAAGAATTATAGAACATCATGAGTTCTTAAAAGGCTTAAGTAGAATTTATCATAGTATGCTGGTAGTTTTGTTTATGGATAAATGTCTTACTTCCCCTACTTTGGCGGTAGCCGCGGCCATCATGTTACCCCGCCTTTCCTTTCAAAGCCCCACGTATTCCCCTTACAAACGTTAGACCTCCACCACCACTACCACCACCATCAGCAACAGCAGTACTACCACCACCACTATCACCACCACTAGGACCACCGCCAGCATCGCTACTCCTCGTCTTACCCTCGCTTGAAAATGTGGCTCCCCAGGTCGGTCGTCCCCACCCTCCACCCCCTTGACTCACCATTCCGACTTACCCCCTCCAAACGACGAAGGAAACGTCGAAAGGCGCCAATAGCGCTTGGGTAATTTCAGCTTATTGTTAAGGGGAATGAAATACTCGACGCATTTGAACACCAGAGAACATTAGAAAAGGAGTTGAAAACTTTTGAAGAAACAATTCCGTGCCGATGTTTTATTTAATGAATCTCGGACATTCCAATGTATACTTTCAGACGAAGGGATTATGCAAAGTGAATTACTCTTACACGACTAAAACTACGTTGTTAAAGTAATCGTTCTGTTTCGGGTCGTACATATGAAATATTAATTAAACATTATTTATATATAGATATAATATAATATTTGGATCTATAAGACTATTTTAAATAATAAGAGATTAATATTATTAAATATAAAAATTATTATGAAATTAATATTTTCTTTTACGATATAATATTTACGTGCTAAAAGAAATTAAATTGCGAAAGTTATATTATTAAAATTTATTTGTCGTTTGTATGAAAAAAAAGCGTAGAGAAAATGAAACGAGATAAAGGGAAAAGACGAGAGAAAAAAAAAGGGTTAGCATTACGAGCTCTAGAACGCAAAGTCAAGTTGAAAGGATTAGAAGGATCCTTAATCGGTGAAACCAAATCCGAATGAGGAAGGGAACGGAATGTCCTCATTTCTATCCGTACTTTTCCACCCAAAAGTACGTGGAATTCAGCAATAAAGATGAGAACTTTCGATCGCCGCGTTGGTTTTCACTCCCTCTCGCATTTCTCGATTCCTCTTCACACTTTCTTCCTCTCACCTTTTTTCATGGCCTCGCCTCAAGGCATTTCCCAAAGATGACTCTATAAATTTCTCAAAGAACGTTCCAATTCTCCTTTTTATCTCTATTATCATTATTTTCGTTAATCCATGTTAAGTAATAAAAAATATCAAATACAAAATATAAAAATATAAAAACTATCATGAACGTGTTATCACGAACATGTTTAGAAATTTTTCTTCATAATCCTTCGTAAATAACATAAAATCCTTAAACGTAGAAAATTTGAGGATCGATCAAATCCAAATAATAGTCCAAGCTTTAAACGGCTAGCCGATTTTGCTACCGAGGTTGAACTCGAACGGCGAACGCCGCGATACGTAGTCCCAGGACACAGGACGAGCAAGGACGAGTGAGGATGTGTAAGGACGCGTTGTTGCAGGTAAAGGAGAAGTAGGTAGAACGTGCTATTCTCGAGGCAACGACGATCAATACCCAACAGCTCGGCACGTACGAGTCTGTATAACTATACCAGTGTATTCGGTGTATATGGTAAAGGAGGGTAGTTGCTAGAAATAGGGGTGGAAACATCCCCAAGGAACCGATAGTGGCCCATAGCGTTGGCAACCCACCCCATAGTTTTAGCCAATGGATGCCCACTACAATCTCTAGCTTCGTACTACGAATGAGATGCAGATCTATTTGTATCTCTCTCTCTCTTTCTCTTTCTCTTTCTCTCTTTCTCTCTTTCTCTCTCTCTCTCTCTCTCTCTCTGCCTTTCTATTTTCTCCCTTCCACTTCTAATTCTACTCCATCTTTCGCTCTCCTCTTTCGTCTTCAGAGTCGTTTCGCTATTAAATGCACTGCTTCATATATCAAGAACTTGGCTCTTAGCTGAATTTAGAAATTATTTGTAACTGACTTTGGTCCAAAGAAGAAAGCTGTATCAATAATTACACAATTATGTTTACTTTTAATCGTGCAATTTAATGCATTTCATTAAATGACTGGTAAAATCAAATCGCGTTCAAAGAAGTGAAATAATCTTTGATATATAATATACACATATGTTATATTTACTTTGATATATTTTATACACATATACAAAGAGTTTGAAGCTTTGAAAGGAAGAAGGTGTACGTTAACTCTATCACATCGATCCCGAGATCAACGATGATCTCTCATCCGTCCTTTTCTCGCCGTTCGTGCGGAAACGCAGAAAGATCGTATCTCACGGCGTACCTTTGAGTTTATTAACGGAGGAGGCCGCGAATGAATGGAAGGAGTATGATAAAGCGCGTTAAAAGAGGGTGGCGCTCTCATCCTAAGGGACGAGCGCGCGCGCGCTTGTGTTGGAATGAATCCGAAGGGTGAAGGGCGAAGTAGACTTCTGGGGGTGGTAGTAACGTTGCCTGGAAGAAAACGCGGAGGTACTCCGAGAAGGGTTTCATTCATGAACGTGTTTTATTGTTTCAGGACACAACGCCGACAACTCGAGAACAGAGGAGCCCGGATAATAGCGACGGAGGAACCGGAAAGCATAAACCCACGCAAAAGTGGAGGCCACTTCAAGCGTTTTCTACGTGGCGACCCTTCCGAAAACGATTCGGACCTTTCCTTCACTGATTTCATCCCGAGAAATAAGACACTTCAATGAAAAGATATTTTTCTTTTTATACAAAAAGATATTTTTCTTTTTAAACGAAAAAAAAAATATTGTTCAATTTTGGATAAAAAATATCAAAAATGTCACGAGTCAAATCTTCTCAAGAATTTTCGAAAAAGACATTAAAATAGATCAACGATCAATTTCTGAAGAAATTCTGAAGAAAAAATGAAAATATTTCAACGAAGTAATAATTGGTTAGAAACGTAAGAAAATTTAATAATGTCAAATCATGAATTAGAAATTCAAAAAATATTCTCTGAATTTTCACGAATAAGAAAAGAAAAGTAATCGATTTTTTTGGAAAATGTTCTAACGATTAACAATATATATATATATATATATATATATATATATATATATATATATATATATCGAAACTCCTCGATAAGATGGAAAAATTGAACGAAAAGAATTTACTTGTCCAAGGGCTTGCTATTTGGAAAAAAAAGAAGATCCTTCATTTTTATTAATATACCACGCCATTGGACTATAGATCCAACGATACTTACAAGTCTGCCACGCCCAACTTACCATCCTTAACTTCCTGCAACACCTATGCGAACCCTTTAAATCCCCCTGCCGATTAACATACTCCTCCCTTCGCCCAGTCTTCGAAAGAAGGGTTGTCCAAAAGTAGAATCTTTTTGTTGACATTTTTTCTCCCGATTTACTTGTACACTCTCTGACAAAAACTTGAACCTCCATTCTATCATGATTTTCGTCATTGAAGATTATAAGCTGACTAAACGAGCGAAATGAAAATTCCTTTACGTGAAAAATTTACTTGAAAAATTTCATGATCTATTATCAAAACGGAGCAATTCGACAAAAGCAACAAGTAATTTATTAATTTATAAGGATTACAACAATTTCAATGGGCACTCAATTTCCAAAGAAAAAAAAAAATTACAAAATTTATAAAATCACGAATGATTCGATGATGATATTACGAAGTCTTACTAACGATAAGCTATAAAATCGTTCGATATGTTTCTTTTCTACACATACGAATACATACGAACGTACACACATATACACACACGCGTGGCCTTTATCAATTTTCATTCATATTCACATAACGAAATGCATTAAAAATATGAAACGCTCAGCTTTTGAATTACAAATACACCCTGTCCGGGGCATTACGATCGATTCGAAATTATCCGACGGACCTGAATCGTCTACAAATCGAAATAGATGTAAATTGCATTTCCTGAAGAATGACAAAAGTACTAATTTGGGATAGAATCGAACGAAGTAAAATGAAGGAAAGAATACATTGGCCAGTTGAAAATATTCGAAGAGATTTTTAATGAAAATTTGAAGAAAAAATTATTTTCATATGGCATCCGTTTGGAGCATAAATAATAATAATAATGATGATAGAATTTAATAAAACGCAAATGTCGACGACTAATTTAATTGACAAATAAATTGCATGGAGAAACAATTTAATAAAATTTCTCATTTTGTCTCGCCAGATGTTATTTAAAAGCTCGAGAAACTGATTAGGATGATCTCGGATGGGGCGAATTTGAGCAGCAAAAGAAAATACTCCGACTGGGAAAAGAGAAAGACGAAAGAAAGATAAGCCAACGGCATTCCAATTAGCATTCTTACTCCTTACAGGTCCGTTGGCAAATGCCGGCCTTGGGAGGACGCGAAAGAGCAACATAAACCGTGCGATAAAACGTTGCCAGCCGGGCAACATACACATATATCACTAGTGTCACCACCAAGAGACCAACACATAGATAGCAAAGCATCAGGCGACGTGCTCTCACCGCCTGCTCTTTTATTCATTTTACTTTTTCACGCGGCTCCCGTAAGGCGGTAAAGTTGAGCGCGGTAAAGAAACACGTTCGAAAGAGAAAGAGCGTACGAAAGAATTATAGAGAGAGAGAGAGAAAGAGAGAGAGAGAGAGAGAGAGAGAGAGAGAGAGAAAGAGAGAGAAAGGAGAGGAGAAGAGAAAAAGAGAAGTTCGTAATGCTTCGTATGCGCTCTGCTTCCCTGACGACCCTCACCTCTTATGGTTCTCAAAAAATATTTTTACTATTTCAGTTTATCCACTCTTTTGTATTAAACATTGTATACATATTGTTACGATATTATATATTTAAATTTTTTTAATAATTGCCAAAAACAACAATAACAAATTATTTGATTAATATTTTTCATATTCTTTCTTCGGGAAAAAAATATTTAATTGAAATAATTAGAAACGAAAAATAATTTGTTTTATTAAAAAAAAAACTACTCATCATATCTTCCGTAGCTTTTACATTTGTCTTACACAAAGTTTAATTGTATCGAACGATCGTCCATTAATTTTACGATCTTATGAATAGTCTTGACAAGTCTGTATACAAGCTTTGATGCATTATTGATTTTATTTGATTTTTGAAGAAAAAAAAAATGTACATCCCGAATTTTTATCTCCATCGAGATTGTCGCAGGAAGAAGAAACTGAAGTTGAGAGCCACCGTGTGCAAGGAGCTCACCGTTTTTACCACTTTACGAGAAATTCACACCGCGGAGCTCTCTGAAAGATAGCATCGACCCTTCGTGACCATCCGCGAACATTTTCGCGCGGACAAAATTTTCCCGTCTTTTCGCCTATCCATCCGTCGTACCTGTTTCATCCTTCTTTTTCTTTCTCTCTTTTTCTTTCTCTCTTTTTCTTTCTCTCTTTTTCTTTCTCTCTCTTTCACTCTTTCGCAACACTTAAATGCTTCTCTTCCTCTTCTTTCTCCAACTTCCACTCTCTAGAAAAGTACCAAAGCCGAAGAACGTAAGGATAAAATCGGTGACACCAATTTTCTCACTACTGACCACTAAATAAGTAATCATTTAATTAATATTTAATTATTTATTTAATAATTATTATTCAATTATTTATTCAACGACTTCATTTCTGCCGGATTACAACCATAGCATGGTTTCATCCCTTATCGCATTTCATTATCAAGAATCACACATAAAATTTTTCTCACGAAACTCTTTTCTTTTTTTTTTTACCCCCTTTACTATCTTCTAATCATTATATTTTTCTTTTAATGATCAAACAGTACAATACAATGCTATTTTAGATATTTTTAATTAAATTTTTATTTTGATATAGAATATATGCCGCTGCATACCGCGATGAAATACAAATTAAGTTTTATAATACGATCACATTTATTTAGTTCGAGTCCATCGAAAATTCAAACTTTTCTAAATGAAACTTTTTAGTTGGTCACGTTATTCGGTTCACCCTATATATCCCGATGACAAGAACGAACATTAAAGAGGAGAGACTGATACTCTGACGCTGGTGACCCTTAAAAAAATATCTTTTATTCGATCGATCGCTTGAAAACGAAATCCAATCGTATTTTAAATAAATCCATTTCGACGATTATTTAATTCTTTATTTAGAAAGAATCAATATTGTATTAAACTGTAATTCCGACAAAAAAATTGTATCTTTAAATTCTATGTAAAAAATATCAAAAATTAATAATCTATATTGAAAGTTAATTCAATGAAAATGTAAAACTTCGTTCGTAAAATATTTTTTCATTATTACATATTAGAATATTTTGATATTTACCAAGGAAATATATTAAATGTCATAAAAGTAAATCACATCGAAATATTGAATGACGCAAAATAATCTAAAATTAAACAATTAATCTAATTTTCATTTTATCAATCCAAATTTAATATTTTTTTTTGTAATATGATCAATAAATGCACTAGTATTTATAAATCTTTAAAATCATTCCTATTGGAAGACTCTTTAATATTGTCACGCTTGCAACCAAAGAATATGTCAATTATAAAAAATAAAAATAACTTTCATCGAATATCTAATAACATTCTGAAGTAATAATTAAATCAATTTGAATATTATTAGAAAATAAGATAATAATTCGATAGAAACAAAGCATTAAATAATTGTAATTTTAATACAAAATCGAATCCATACCAATTTTCTGCCGATATCAGAACCAATGCTAATTTTATACACAACGTATAATTATTATCTCTATTCCTATTCAAATTATTGCGTATTCATTGTATGTACACTATTTAAATTGAAACTAATAACATTTACACACGGTAGATAAATAAACAGAGAATCTACGATATAGAATGAAAGCTACGGTAGATAAATAAACAGTGAATCTATGGTATAGAATGAAGGCAAATCTACTTCGATTTTCTAATAATTCGCAGGAAAATAGATAACAGCAATGTTTCATATACATCGATTTTAAAATTATGATGAATGAGAAATGTAAAGTGGACTCTGAAACGATATTTTGATTATCATTATTATTTATTAATCCATATATAACAAATTTCATTTATAAAAAAAGAAGAAAAAAAGAAAAGAAAAAACATTTGCTATAAATAAAAATTTGTTTTCTAATTAAATATACCTATTTCATGTGTTCATTTATTCATATTCTAAATTTTTAAATGTACTTCATATTATTTCACGATCAAGATCACCATTTATCTGTGAAACGTATTAACAAAGGAAAATTTTATTAAGAAAGAACTCATCCCTGATGATCTTTCATAACTGGTCGAATCGTACACGCAGATGGACCAACATCTGCCAGACCGGTTGGTCATCTCTTACTGATTTCCAGTCTCTACGTCGCGCTTTTGCATGTTTTTTTCGCCTCACGACCGGTTGATCCATTATTGTCCATGACTGGTCCATCTCGATGCTGCGATTTAGTCTTACTGACCAGTTTGTCCAGTGCTATATCAGACCGCCTCTTAATGTCGAAATAGGGTGTCGACTGGTTTAACGAAAATCTTAACTTAGATATTATATTATATGTCTTGATACGAAATAAAAGTAAAGAAAAAAATATTTCAACGATCCGTGAACATTGTATCTATGAAGAAGAAATTAAATGACGTACAATAGATCAATGATGATAAAACAAGAATACATAATCAATTTTATATTATTTGAGAAAAAAAAAGAAACATTAAGAATGAATTCTCGAGTGATAATTTAATAAAAATTTTAAACATTTAATAAAAATAATGATCTTCTCTTTTTTTTTTTTTTGTTTAATTCTCTATTAATAATCGATAATAAAACAAAAACGATCGATCGAAAATAATATTAACAATACTACAAGTTTCTAACCAAATCTGATGTCATTGATAATTAATGAAATTAAATAAAAACAAGGATGGACAATGAGTAGTTATCATTGTAAAAGAAAACAAACTATATTACCGATAAATTTCTTGCTTTCTTGAAATCCTTCCGTTCAAACTTACTCTGAGATTACGTAGGTGGCTCTAGTAAACTGGACAATGGTCAGAATCAATAATTTATCGAAGATGCATGCAAAATGGTAACCTACGCCATCTCGTAGAAGATGGCTGGACATTTTCGTTGACTCCATTGGTTTTCAATCAATCGTTCACTCTTTTCTTCATTTTTCCTATATTTAAAATCCCTGAATTATCAGTTCTTATCTCATGGATTTTTGTTAATTAAAGTTACACTTGATTGAATAAATAATCGCACTTTTTCAGGATAAAAATAATAAAAATTATTAAATCTTACGTTTCACTAATAAATTTAAAGCAAAATTTTATTATCGATGTCATAAAGATCAAAAGTAAACAACAATTCGGTAAAGTGTCTCCCTTACGAACAACAAACAACTAGAAGGAAGATATCGTCAGATCAACGCTCATTGGTGTGAAAGTTTTGTTGAATTCGGATCCCTAATTTATAGAAAGTCGAGTGTCACGGATGTCGAGATTAATCCGTTTGAAGTCGGTCAATCTTAAGACGACAGCTGCTGCTGAAGGAATCCATTAGTAGGCTTACAGTGTTCGCGTCTTTCCTGGGGTTTCTTGGACCACCCCCTTGAGGGAAAGCAGAAAGGCGCTTTTGTTCAAGATAATAAGCCACCATTGTTAAGATAGGTGGATCTATTCGTCGACCTTATTGTTCATCGACCCGCTTTGCTTTGAATTTCTATGATAGGAGAGAAATTCTCGACCAATGTTATCATCATTCTTGTCTGTCCGAAAAAGTTGAAAATATTTTAATCATTAATAAACTTTTGTACTAAAAAAAAACATAGCAACTAATCAAACTTCTAATCGTTTTCTCTTTAAGTAAACTTATGAATTAATTATCCTGTATATTACTTATAATAAAAAATAATGTTATATTTCTATAGAAGATAAAAAAATAATTAGTCTTTTCTATTTTTCTTCGATCTCAACGCACATTGTAAGAACGTGCATAGAGACTCGTTGAGAAGATTCGCCATCGTCGTCATCATCCTTAGAGTGAGTGAGCGAGCGAGATGACCATAGGACCGAAAGCCAGCCTCGTGAAGCAGTACTGCACCCCCAGGAACAAAGTTATATCGGCTCCTGTTGCAAAGAGGGGTGAGGGACGAACGTCGATGGGGTAGCCCGTTCCTGGGGGAGCGACGAAGTTCGGTGATTACCTAGGACTCTCCTAGGAACGGAGAGTTTCCTACTTCAGCCTCAGCTCTGGCTTCAGGAACCTAACAGTCGAGCAAAGTAACTAAGGTTATTCGCTGGTTCGTAGAGAGAAGCACAGGAAACGGTGAGTATAGAAGGTAGGGGTTGAAAGAGAAGGGATGCAGCCGATATACCGTGAGATTCTGCATCGCGCTATCTCCCTACTCGACCGATCGTTCCCATGAGAATCTCGAAGAGTCGTGATTGAGAGGAAACCTCTCGATCCTTTACCTCTGACCTTCTTCCTTCGACTACTTTAAGAAAATGATCCTTGCTTGAGTTTTACCTATCCTTAGTATGATCACGTGAGATTATAAAGTATTTATAAATAATATACTAAGAACATTCGAAACGTTCGACTCGATGAAAAAACAATAACATTGGAACATTGAAACTTTAAAATTTATAATGTAACATCTGAAATTTTGAAAAAAATTGTAATGCTTACAAAAGAAAATATTCTTATTCAGCTATGAAAGAACTTCGATCTTCGAGCAGTTTTGAGTTTATATTGAAAAAGTGTAACTCGCGATCGGCCAATTTCCCGGAATTTCAAAGGACACGAAATATCGTAAGGACGGGACGTCGTAATAACCATAATTCAATATGGCTGTTAAGATGATAGGAGTCTCGAGACTCTATGTCTGGTTTGCCCAGTTCCGTGGGGGTTGCAAATGGCCTGCAGAACCCTTTCCTGCACCCTCTCCTCTATCAACTGCACCCTCGATATACAGATGTTATCTAAGATGAAAATCATGGAGAGGGAATACCATTGTTTCACAATAAGAAATCTCGATCATCCAAAGTTATACCAAGATTCCTTAAATTTTAAAATGTAATTTACACTATTTCGAATTGAACTTATTTTTCAGTGTTGTATTTAAATAATCGATAGACAGATTCCAGACAACCACTTGATTACAGCTCGTTATATCTAATCGAGTCGATTGATCTACCTCAATTTATGATTGAAATAAGAATCGTATAAAAATCATATATGTGTGCCTCTTTTCTCAAATTGACCGTGATGATCTCTTCTCTCTCATCGTTCTATATATAATAATCTATGTTTGTTAGAATACAATTTCATAAATATATTTCTTAATATTGCATTAATTGTATACGAATTATTAAAAATTTGTATGTATATGAAACATTATAAACTGAGATAATAAAATTAATTATCACAAAATATGATTTCGTTATGATTAAAAAATAAGAAAGAATAACGTTGACGATAAATTTAATCAAATATTCAATTATATAAATTAATCCAGATGTGGATAATGTAAAAAATTGTATAAATTTATAATCTCTTACGTTCATCCATCATCTCTTTTAAATTAATAATCTTATATTTTCTACGATTCATCTTTTTTTATATTTTATCAATCACTGAAGTAAATATTATCTCGTCAATCCTTCGAACAGACTGCACAAATACGTCTACGCAAATACACAAATCTAACTTGGAAAGATTTCCTGCCATCTTAGGCAGTTAAGATCCCTATAACTTTCCCCTTCCATTGAATCTATGGATTGTTAGGGTGAAGGATTCGAATCCCCTTAGATCAGTGTAGGCGCGGCCATATTTTTTAGGAGGAGTACAAGGGGAACGCTTTCATCGCGGGAGAAGCGGGGGGATAAACGTGATGCTGTATGGAGCAGAGATGGTGCGCGGACACCCAATCAACCCTCTGTAAGGCACGTCTTACCCTCTCTACGAAGTTATCTTTCTTGTTCCTACCACGAACAGAGTTAGGGTACTCTCCGAACTCCCAACTATTGACCGAAACACTCTCTACTATCGTACCAAGCAATTGCTTCACGAAAGTTGAATTTCTTTATACGTTTTCTGATTTCTTATCGTTCGCTATATTTTTAATATAAAAATTAAATAAATTAATAAAACTAATATAGATGTAATATAATCAATATTAAATAAGTGAATATAGTTCAACTGGAATACTTGTTATGCTTTAAACTTTATAAAATGATGTTTACAATATTCTAAAGACAGTTATAATAATCCATCACATAAACAAATGGGTAATTTTAGCGTTGCATCGACATGACCGTAATTGAAAATTACTGTCACACAATATATAAAGTACAGTGATCGATGGAAAAGAAATTTCGATAAAGAACTTTCTTCATTTTTCAACGCTATCCTTCACCTCGCGCTCGCAAAGTTTACGCATTACAAAGACATTGATTTTATGTATCCAATCATCGCGAGTACCTCGCGTCGAGATGATAATGTCAATCCAATTTCGAACTTCTAATCCAAAGTTGTTCCCCTATAAGCTTTCGCGGTCGTCCGTTTCGGTACGAACAGTTGATGTATTTTCAATCTCGTTGATTCAACAAACTTTCTCCCGTTGAGAAAAGTAACAACTATGTAGGCAAACACGTCGCGAAAATATATTTTCATTATCGCAAACATTTTACGTGAATACTTTTATAGATTTGTAAACAAAAATGATTGAAATTGAAATTCATTTTTAAATAGTCTATCTTGGATCCTTGACACAAGAAAATCAATATTTTATTAATTAAGTATTTTATTTATTTATTATAGTCATAGTAGAAGTAATAAAAATATTCCTGTCGAATAACGAACAGACATCTAAAACGTTCTGAAGATTAAAGATCTTAAATAACTTTAGAGAACTAGCTTGACCTGGACCTCAGAAGATATCACGACTTTCAGTTCTACTATATCGAATCATGAAATCCCGATGATCAAGGCATAATAATTCGGTGAAGCGTCTATAATTCAGATGTACCACGTGCTGTCCCTAATTTCCTTGATATTCACGTCGAAGGGTCCTTCCGCTCGAAGAACCTAAGGATGCCAGAAATACCTTACTATCGAGATATATATTGAAGCGCGCCTTACAGGATAGGCCTAGACACTTTGGACTTGTATTAATTTCATATCCCTTCCGCCGTCTGATGCGCGGACGGTACCTTCAATCGTCTATTTATTACCGACGTATATCCAATCTTGTGCCCTCTTCGAGATATCGCCTAGATGGTAGGGAGTGCCAAGTGGATATTAATTTCGATTAGTCCGCTCTAAGGAAACTTGATTGAAAACAGGATCGTCGACCGATATGAGAAACTAATAAGATGGTACACACACACTCATGTGTGTGTGTGTGTGTGTGTGTGTGTCTGATCAATTTCAAATACGTAATATATTGACGCTATCCTATATAGATATAAAAAAAGAAAAAAGAAAAATTACTAAATTCATCAAATAACTATCAAATACTATTTTTGACTTTTATAATTATGAAGTCTAATAAGATTAAAAGATCGAACGAGAAGTCAAGAAACGAGAATCGATCTTTGACACGAGTAACTTTAGGAAGATTCTCAAAGGGCCAACGAAGAAGACGAGACAGGACTAGAGAATTGGAACGGTATACCTTCCTTCCACCCCCGAAGTAGCTCGAAGGAAATCGGTGCAAAGTTAAATGCGAGTTCTATTAACGAAATCGAGTTGGTTCCTGGCAAAGCCAAGTGTGGATATGCACCGCATTACTGTAACCCCGTAAAGGAATTTGCGGTTTAAGTTGCGTTCCTCGCGGAGATAGAGCAACCTTTTGCCTTTCCATAGCATCTGTCCTACTCTTCGAAGCAAGTCCTCTCCTACGCTTGTACGCACTCCTTTCTCGCTTTACTTCTCCTTCTACTGATGATTCGCGGCCTCGGTCACCCCAAGGCTAGTTTCTCCGCAGAACCCTTAAGCATAACTATCCGCACAAGTTGGAATCCGTAGGTACTTTCGCTGCGACGAAGCTACGAACTCGCCTCCCTTTTCAGAGCAACCACCCCTCTAGCTCCACTCCCAACCTCCATCGTTTTCGTTCGGGTCTCGAACGCGAAGGCTATATTAGTTGCAAAAGCAAGCTGAAAGGAGAAACGGTGGATAGAGGGCTCGAAACGGCGCTCGAAGCTAAGATCGAGAGAAGGAGGATGAATAGAGAAAGAGAAAGAGAGAGAGAGAGAAAGAGAGAGAGAGAGAGAGAGAGAGAGAGGAGAGAAAGAGAGAGAATATCGCTGTGGAAATAATAAGCCTGACGTTTAGAATCTACGAGGTTTCTAGAAACTTGAGGATTCGAAATTATCTTCCTAGTTAGATGAAATAGATTGAAATGTATAGAATATTTCAATAATGAAGCATTCAATTTTGGTATTCTCTCAAAATTTTCATTCTTTCTTCATCTCCTTCTTCTTCATCTCAATATCAATGCAAGCGAGAAATTCCGGTTTGAATCCTCAATGATTATAACGACAGTTACACATCCAATAGAACCAGTCTTGCTTAAATAATCCTGCTTTTTCTACCCTTATAAATAGCGAACCGGTAAACTCGTGATCCCAGAAACACGCGTGCCGTCTATAAGAAGAGTGTCTCAGTTTTTTAACGGTTTTCATGGACCTAACATAGGATAATAAATAATTCGGAACAAAATAACACGACAAAAGAGAAGAACGCCATCGAAAGACGTTCGAGGAATATACCAAAGGGGTGGCCAATCGAGGCAACTACGAAAGAGGGGTGGGATGGTTTAGGGTGGGAGTATATGATGGTGGAGGCAACTCGTGCTAATATCGATTCTACCTAAGATTGCCCCAGGCCGTTCTCATAAATCGAGATTGAAATTGAAAGATAGAAAAAAAAAAAAGAATCGAAAAAAGAAATCCAAGATTTCACGCAGTTCTTGTTTATCCTAAAATTAAAATTTCAATAGATGAAAAAAAAAAAAAGAAAAGAAAAGAGAGAGAATTTCCTGATAAAGAATCGCTCGAATATGATAAAATTCGCTTATATTCGTATGGCTAAGAGAAAATAATTGAGGCTCAAATTGACATCGAAATGACAATTTTAAAAACATTAAATTCAATATCTTAGAGTAATACTCAAATATAAACTTAAAATCAATTGATCAAACATCCATACGAACGTTCAAGAGGCATTCATTTATTAGAGTAGTAAGTTATAAGATCGAAGGGGTCTAATGTAAGCAAATGTTTGTCATTAATTATTCTATGAATTCCATCGGATCGAAGATTCTTACGAAGGTCTTTAAGAGAGTCATAACGTGTGTTAAATCGAAGAGAATAAAAGTGAGTTCTTCGAGAGAAAATATACAATTCGACAGAGAGACAATCGGAATTCGGAATCAGCGGTGAGTCCAGGAAAGCCAGGAAGATAAGACGTAATTAAAGTCGATGGGCGAGAGGGATAAGGAGAGAACCGGTGGAAGTACGTAGATTCGCAGGAGAGCATAAACTTGTCCCAGGGGATGAGCTTGCTTTCGGTTGGCCCTCAGCAACATTACAAGGGGAGTATCACAAATGCGACCACGAAACGCAACTCCTTTGTCGGACTAGCGTCTCACCGTTTAACAGCTAGCCAAGAGAACGAGCCGGAAAGAGAATCTTGGTTAATCTTACTAATCTTAGAACGATCAACGAGTGGACTTTGCAATATCAAGAGAAATACGCTATTGATCATTCAAAAATCATGAGTTTTTGATATTACCTATCTACTAATTAACATTGAAAAGCTTGATAATTCTATCTACTTAGAATTAAAGTAAATTCTCATTTAATATCAATAATTCTAATGATTTATTTTTTCAATATCATTATATCTTGTCATTATATCTTCTTGACTGAACTTTCTGAACTTAATAATTCGACTAAAACGATTAGAACCATCAAAGTAAGCTCTGCTTAATATAATCTTTGTTTTTGCCGTACTGTCTTCAGTATTTACTATGGAGAAGTAAATACGAAAGGAGAAGTAGTACTCACTTTGATCTATTGAAATATTCAAGGATACAACACAGCAAAAAGCCAAATCGCTTTTGCAGAATGCTTGATGAAGTTACTAAGAGTATTTGAAACTTGCGGGATCGTCAAATGAGTTATAATTAACTATAGCCAGTTCCAATAATTTGAAGAATAATTTAATTTGAAATTGATATTAAAAATTAAAATTAAAAAATTAAAATTAATTATTAAACGCGTTAATTCTTAATCATATTTGCCGATCGGTGTATTTAAAAATCGAATCTATAACCGTGTGAAGATAAAAATATAGAATATCAAAATACGTAAACTTAAGTCTTATAAAAGACAAAGGTCACGATATATATCTAAGTTTATCACTAATGGTTACGCAACTTAAATGGCCCATAAATGAGTTGATTATTCTCGATAATTATGGATTCCTAAATCCTTCCTGAATATGCATGTTAGTTTTGCACGCTAACAGTTCTCATAATAGTGTCACGATAAACGATTCTATGATGAGGACGCTCCAAGTTTTTAAGTAAGACTATTATTCTATAATTGATCTTTCGTTAGAAAGAAACATCGACTATTTCATAAATTTATATAAACATATTATTGTTATCGTTTTATCGATTAAGATATAATCGCTCTCAATAATTAAATCTCGGACTATATTAAGATGATGTAGAAAATTAAGACTATCCAACCAATATCCTTTCGAAACGTGTGTGATTTCCGCAACAAATACGGAAAAAATGAATTAAAATCATGTTAGGAAAAACCTGTCTCTTCTCTTGATTCATTTTATCGGTGTGTATCCTCGTATAGGTAACGTTATACCTCTCATGCTGTCGGCACGGGAGAATTGAAGAACTGAATTGACAATGGGATATCAAACAATGTATGATTGTCAATTTTTATAAAACATCTAGTACGAAGTCAATACGTATTCCGTAAGAAAAACATAACGTGCGATTTCTAGATAGACGTTAATGTTCTTCCATACTCGATTGACTTTACGTGCATGACTTTTTTTTATATTTGCAATTTATTATAATAATAAATTGGTAATAATATTACTTAAAAGAAACTAATTATACATCTAAAGTAACAAAATAACAAATCACTAATAGATAAACGCGCGATAATAAACATTACGTTATACTAAATTATGATTATCACTGATTGATTATAATCAATGATATATATCTAATTAAATCTATTCATTATAGGAATAATTATTTAATAAACTATAGTTTATTTATTTGTCTCATTTGAAAACTAAAGATATTTTGCACGAGATCATAATTTTTAATTTTTAAAACAGTCTTTTGCTTGGGCAAAAATTACCTTTGAAAATTATTTTCTTTTTAAATAATTATTTTTAAAAAAAGAAACCTTCACTTTTCGAATGAGTTTTTGATTACCAAAATCGAACGAAAAATACGACCATGAAAATTCATTACAAATGTATTATTACAGATAAAAGATAATTCCCTTACGTAATATATATATGTATGCACCAAAGAGCTACGAAGCTTGTTGACTTCTTGTTTTTTGAAGAAATCTATTTGAGTGATTGACTATACAAGGCACAGATATCCACGTCAGTGTAGTCGTGTTGTGGAAGAAGAAGCTTCAACTGTTTTAACACGAACGTGAAGTAGCGCTACTGTGCCTTCATAAATTAAAAAGAAAAACAAGATTTATGGCATGAATTCTCGTGGAGAACAATTTTTATCTGATTTTGATGATCAATGACTCATTCAAAAACTAAAGATTTTTTACACGAGATTATCGTTTCCTATTTTCAAATCAGATTTTTACTTGTGTGAAAATTACTTTGGAAAATTATTTATTTTTAAACATGATCATGGAAAAGAAAATAATATATTCCAGAATTCGGAAACAATAATTACGTGTAAAAAATCTTAATCCTTCGAATTAACACTAAAATCGAATAAAAATTGTGATCTTATATGAGAATTCATAGAGTAAATTCTTGAAAACATATGAAAAAAAAAAAGAAAAATTACAGATAAAAGTATCGCTTATCTGTAAATCACTTATAAACAAACAATATTTAAATATGCGATTAAAGAAACAGATACCTTATATCAGAAAAAAATACATACATGTATAATGTTATATCGGTAAATATCTACAGGTTGATCCATTTTTAAATATAAAAATTTTTAAATATAAAATTGATTTAAATGCAAAACAAACTTTTAACATAATCATTGATTCTACATTTTTAAAGAAAGTCTTGAAATTGTTTTTAAGAATATTTACATCAAACGTTATAAAGCCTATAATAATGTCAGATATACTACGTAGAAGATGTAATATAATGCCTCAAATGGATCACCCTATATATATATCCATTCATTTACACAGAGACTGCTTCTACAAGCCGGTTGCAGACACAACGGCGTTCATTCTACTACATTCACTCATTTACATACATATACGAATTTATAACTGCGCGTGCATAATCAAGAAATCAACTACTATAGCAAGTACCTCTCGACGAATGTGAAGTCGTGTTAATCGAAGAAACGAAGACGAAAAGTTTTTAAGTTTTCATTGTTGAATTTTGCAGTTTTTTTAAACGAGTCATGTCTACATGCGAGGACGTCCGAGGAGTTATACTCTCTGGCACACAATTAGCAAAGTAAGTTATAAATCTTATCCATTTGTATTTTCCTTTTTCTTTTTTCTTTTTTTCTTTTTTCTTCTTTTTTTCTTTTTTTTTTTTCTTTTTTACTAACCAAACGCATAGACATACATCTTTTTAACGAGTAGCATATTTGTATGTTCTATTTCGTATTTAATATGTGTTTTAATGTTCATGCATAACGATGAGATATATAACGATAATTAATTTATTTATTTCATTTGCCTGTTACTTGATTAATTTGATCTAAAACTATGAAAAGTTATTCGTGTACTTTGCTCAAGGTCAAAATAATTAAGATATGTTATGAGAAACATATGAACTAACCTGTCTTACGAGTTACTGCCTTCACGTGTTTTGTAAAATTTAAGGTTATGGTGTTCTACAAAGGCGGGAAAAAAACGAAATGAATTTTATCTTATCAAATTCAAATATCATTTCGAATATCATCATCATCTGTAATTATTTTAATAATCCCACATGAACACAGAATATATATGTTTATTATATAATAAATTATTTCTCCTCATGGAAGCTTTATCTTACAGAGAAATTCGTGCATCCTTGGCACAAGATGTAACAGATCTAAAGACAAAGCTACCAGACTTTACACCTAGTTTGGCTATTGTCCAAGTCGGCGGTAGACAAGATTCTAACGTTTACATACGAATGAAAATCAAAGCGGCTACAGACATTGGCATAAATGTACAACACGTTAAACTTCCAAACACCATAACGGAAACTGAACTGATCAACGTAGTGAACAAATTAAACAATGATTCTAAAACTCACGGTATCATCGTTCAAATGCCGCTCGATACCGTTAATGAAATTAATTCTCATTTAATTACGAACACAGTGTCTCCTTCTAAAGATGTTGACGGGTAAATTGATATTTTTATTTTGCACAAATCTAATATAAATTAAAAAATATAAATTTATCGATTTCTAATTCGTTTGATTTAAAAAATCTATACGATTAATAAATTTAATGGAATGTTCAATAATTAACTACTTTCATTCTTATCACAAAATGCAATTGTCGAAATTTAGAATCAATATCATTATTTGATCCAAAACCAATACGTCATTATCGTTACTTCTAGAAACAATAAATATTTCGTTATCGTACTAGCTGTAGATAAAATTTTTTTCATATCAATTTATAAGAAATATATTTTACGAAACTCATTGAAAACAGTACGGTTTTATACATTTACATAAAAGTCAATACAATCGGCATGCTCTTTGACATGAAATGACGCAAAATATGAGATAAAAAGAATAAAATATCATCTCGCATGGAAAGAGGAATATTTTTTTATAGATCTATGATCTTACACAATTTCTCATAATAACAAAAATGTCGATCATATGTAGGATATTAAATATAATTGAAAGAATTACCGAAATAATCTACAAATCTTAATTTTAATCATGATAATTAGAATCGATATTTTTATCCGTATTAACGATAATTTAAAACATTTCAAATAGTTTAACATAACAATAATTTTGAAAAATTATAAAATATACATATGTACGTATATAACATAACATACGTAACAATAAATTGTTATTACTACGTATATATATTATATATACGTATATATAATATAATGTAATATATTACGAAATGTTATTTTTCAGTCTCAATACGATTAACGAAGGAAAAGTTACAATCGGCGATATGTCAGGATTTATACCATGCACGCCTAATGGATGTATTGAGCTCATTAAAAAGTAATTAAAAATGTAATTCTAAAAAAATTGTATAAAACTGCTTTAACGTTTTTAAACTCAATAATATATTGTAGAAGTGGTGTACCAATTGTCGGTGCTCAAGCCGTAGTTTTGGGTAGAAGTAAAATTGTAGGTACACCGGCAGCTGAATTATTAAAATGGCACAATGCTACAGTGACGATATGTCATTCAAAAACGAAAAATCTTCCAGAAATAGTAAGTAGTTTTTCGAGCAAGAAATTCGCAAATGAATTTTTTCAAAATGATATGAAAATAAATATCAATTACGATTGTTTCTCAATTTAATCAATTTTTGAGGTCTCTCAAGCTGATATCTTGATCGTGGCTATCGGTAAGCCAGAATTCGTCAAAGGGAGCTGGATAAAATCAGGCGCTGTCGTAATCGATTGTGGCATCAATTCTATTCCGGGTAAGATAAAAGGAAAAAGTTCTTAATTGCTTATATATTTAATTTAATAATGAAAAATACCTCAAATCGATAATATCGATATACATATAATAATAAAGTAAATTTGTAAGATCTTATAATGTGTATATTCAAGGCGTTAAAAAATATTTCGAAATAGTGTTTGATAAAAATCTCATCAAATTCAATTAACACATATGATAAGAATAATTATATTTCGAGAGATATATTCTCACATCAAATTTAATACATGTTTTCCAGATTCTGGAAAGAAAAGCGGAGAGCGTTTAGTAGGCGATGTTGATTACGAGGAAGCTTCGAAAGTAGCTTCATATATTACGCCAGTTCCTGGTGGCGTCGGCCCTATGACGGTAGCCATGCTGATGAAGAATACGGTGACTTCGGCCAAAAAAGCAGCTGAAAATCTTCTTAATGTCGATTGGAAACTAAGAATTTTAAAGATTAATCCACAGAGACCAGTTCCAAGTGATATAGCTATTTCTAGAAATCAGATATATAAACCTATTGTCAGTTTAGCTGAAGAAATCGGTCTATTACCAAACGAGCTAAGTCCTTATGGAGACAATAAGGGTAAAATAAGTCTAAATGTTCTAAAGAGACTGAAGAATCAGCAAAATGGAAAATTCGTGGTCGTCGCTGGTATTACGCCAACACCTCTCGGTGAAGGTAAAAGTACGACGGCTCTTGGATTAGTGCAAGCTCTCTCAGCGCATAAAGGAACAAATTCTTTTGTTACGTTAAGACAGCCCAGCCAAGGTCCTACTTTCGGAGTTAAAGGAGGAGCAGCTGGTGGTGGATATGCACAAGTATGTACAAAAATAAAATTATAAAATTTTTAATCTAATTATTATAATGAACTATGTTCATATCTTTTTTCCTTTCTAGGTAATTCCTATGGAAGAATTCAATCTTCACTTAACCGGAGACATCCATGCTATATCCGCGGCAAATAATCTTTTAGCAGCCCAAATCGATGCCCGATACTTCCATGAATCCACTCAAAGTGACAAGGCCCTTTATGATAGATTGGTACCTACGATGAAAGGTGTTCGAAAATTCTCCAAAATTCAATTAAGGCGTCTGCAAAAACTTGGGATCACAAAAACCGATCCAAACTCCTTGACGGAAGAAGAACAACACAAGTTCGTACGATTAGACATCGATCCACATAATATTACGTGGACAAGAGGTACATGCAATAAGAAAAATAAAATTAATTATCTTAATGTCAGTTGAACAAGTATACTTTCATTAAGACTTATCATCTTTTGCAGTGGTTGATATAAATGATCGTTTTCTACGTAAAATAACTATTGGTCAAAGTTCAACTGAAAAAAATAAGACGAGAGAGACTTCTTTCAAAATTTCTGTTTCTTCTGAGATAATGGCGATACTTGCTTTAGCTGCTGACGTCGAAGATTTGAAACAAAGATTGGGCAATATAGTAATTGGATTCAATAAGAATGGTGAACCTTTAACTGCTGAAGATTTTGTTCGTATTTAATTAACGATATTATAAGTTTAGATATTTTTATCTATTTACATTTATTCTTTACTTACTTTTATCAATTTAATAGGGCATGACTGGTGCGATGGCTATTCTTCTGAAAGATGCGATCGAACCAACACTAATGCAATCTTTAGAAGGTACACCTGTAATGGTTCATGCTGGTCCCTTCGCTAATATCGCACACGGTTGTTCTTCGATAATAGCAGATACTATTGCATTAAAACTAGTTGGACCAAATGGTATTGTAGTGACAGAAGCTGGATTTGGTTCCGATATAGGCATGGAGAAGTTCTTTGACATTAAATGTAGAACATCTGGACTCGTACCGAATGCTGTCGTTCTTGTTGCAACTGTAAGAGCCTTGAAAATGCATGGTGGTGGTCCATTAGTGACCCCAGGTGCGGCTCTAAAAAAAGAATACATTGAAGAAAATATCGAACTTGTTAGAAAAGGTCTTCCAAATCTTCAAAAACATATCAGCAATGGCCTGAAATTTGGAGTACCCGTTGTTGTAGCTATAAATTCATACACGTAAATATTTTATTCTGCATTAAGTATATCTGAAATCCATAATCAATTTTTTTTTTTTTTTAAATTGCTTGAATACATTTTTTCTATTGCAACCAAAGTAAATATTTATTATTCTACTAGTACTGATACAGAAGCTGAACTACAGCTCATCAAAGAAGTGGCATTGGAGAGTGGTGCAGCAGACACAGTGGTTTGCACTCATTGGGCTGACGGTGGATCAGGTGCAATAGCTTTGGCAGATGCAGTTATCGCTGCAACGGAAAAACCAAGTAACTTTAAACCATTGTATAGTTTGGATCTCAGTATTGAGGAGAAGATAAACGTCATTGCTAAAGAAATGTATGGTGCTGGAGAAGTTATTCTAGCAGACAAAGTAAGTAAATTTAAATGATGAAATACTTTGAATATTCTATATATATATTTGAAGTACTAGCACATACACAGCAATAATACATTTTTACTTGTTTTTTGAATCTTAGGTAAAAGAAAAAATTAAAGTATATAACACATTAGGTTATGATAAATATCCTATATGTATGGCAAAAACATCTAACTCTCTAACAGGAGATCCATCCATCAAAGGTGCCCCAACAGGTTTTAAACTTGATATTAATGATATATTTGTGGCCGTTGGCGCTAAATTTGTCGTAGCATCTGTTGGAGAGGTAAGATTTTCAATTATAAATTGTAAAATTTCTTACATGTATGTCACAAACGACGTTTTTATAAATTGCAGATCATGATGATGCCAGGTCTTTCTACTAGGCCAAGTATTTATGATATGGATTGGAATAGTGAAACGAATGAGATAGAAGGATTATTTTAAATATAAACTCTTTTCATATTATTGGCACATAACAATATTTAACATTTATCTATTTATATTTTTCATACTCCATGTACTTTATGTATGTTCCATATAAAATATTAATCTCATAAATAACTAATAAGAATGTATTAGTAAGTTAATTATAAAATCAATATTTCGTAATTCTGTCATTAATTTATTTAACTTTAGTAATAGCTCTAAACTTTGCTGATCTAACTCTTGGATTTTTATTGACTTCTTCAGATGATGGTGTCAATACATGCTTATGCATCATTTTCCATGGTGACATGACTATATCATTTAATTCGTCAATGCAAAAACTCTTATTATAATTTAAATATTTTAATGGTGTAACATTTGCCACAAAATCTGTTATATTTCCTGTCATGTGTCTTTTAACAACAATATCTTCCAATGAATGAAAGGATATTGTTATCAAACAACCACCAATTTTTAAGTAATTTTGTGCAAGCACCATGCCATGATTGATTTCATTCAATTCATTGTTTACAAAAATTCTAAGAGCTTGAAACGTTTTTGTCGCACAATGTGAGAATCTACCTAATTGATCTTTTCTGATTTCATTATTGAGTACAGATTCAACAAGCTGTACCAATTCCTTTGTTGTCTCCAATTTTTTATACATATATCTTGCTTCGATAAGCGCGCGTGCTATCTTTCTGGCCTTCTTTTCTTGTCCATAAATTTTCAATATATGATACAAATCTATCTCATCCGCTCTTTCTATTACATCAGCAGCAGTTGGATTTTCAGGATATCTGTTACCATCCATTCTCATATCTAATGGTCCATTTTTTGACAAAGAAAAGCCTCTTTCTGCATTATCAAATTGCATTGATGAACATCCAAAATCAAACAAAAAACCATCTATACTATTCTTTTCAACTTTATGCTCGCTAAGTAATAATGGTAAATCTGAAAATTTTCCTAATAAAGGAATGATTTGTCCAGGATAGTTCTTTGATAAATCTTGTGCAATATTATATGCTATTGGATCTCTATCTAATGTAAAAATTTTTATATCAGGTGCTGATTTCAAAATTTGAGTAGTATGTCCTCCAGCACCAAAAGTCATATCTACATATATTTTACCTGGAGATGGTTGTAAATATTGTAAAACTTCTTTGATCATTGCAGGTACATGTATATTATTATTTTTAATTACATCCTGTTCTTGTATATCTTGTTGTTGACTAAAATATCTTTTGTTTATTACATATTGTATATTAATTTTTGATAGATGATGAAACTGTACTCTTGTTTCATGATATAGTTTGTTGATACAAAAAGCTTGTAAATATAATAAATTAATTTTAAATTTAAGCATTCTTACGTATATTTTGTATTTTGTTTATAAGCCTCTTAAGAAAAAATTTATTTTCTTCTTCCAAATATTTTTTCATCTCTGGACTTAGTGCAATATTACATTGCTCTACTGTTAAGCCACTTGCAGTACTTTTAAGACTACGTTTATACATTTGTCCATAATGATTTGAACTTATCCTTTTCAAACTTGCGTAATATCGGTTACACTGTTCTTTATCTATTGGAGTAGTAATATCACCTTTTGAGAAGATAAGTTTCACTTGATCACGAATATGTTGACTTAAATCTCTAAATAAAAAATATATACAACATTTATATCATATGTAACAACAAAATTTATGAAATATAAATACTTATTTACATGAGAATTGTAATTTTAATATTATACCTAACCTATCAGTATTTATATGAACCAAATGATTTGGATAATTGAATAGATATAAATTACATTTTTCTTATCAACATATATAAACGTATATATATGTATATATATATACAAATAAAAGATTTTTAATATATATAAAATTACCTGCCAGGTTTTGATTTATCTAATGGCCAAGATTCTAATAATTTCATAAAATTCTTATAGTTACCAGCCATGTTTTAACTTGCATAATAGCAATTCTCAATAACCCGTTCTTTCTTTCATGTACATGGATTATTACTTATAGGTTACAAAATTATAATTCACCAATATAATTGAGTAATATATTTTGATGCCGTTTGAAACAGATTAGTAAAAACTTATATTTTTTTCAATAAAATATCATATTACATATATTGATCGACCAATTGTTACTATTTACGTTTTATCTTTTACTTATAATTGGTACATTAAAATGCAACAACACGAATTTTCCAATCACAGATAATATAACTAGTCATGTTTTTACTCGATATTAAAGTACTCAATAGTACCAATCTAGTAAATAAAATGTTGAGCGTGTAGTCACATTTTCGACTCCCCAACATTATATATTTTCATAAATGATTATAAATTAATATAAAATCATCATTGGAAATCTTATACTTTCATGTATAAAAAAAGAAAAAAGAAAAATGAAATGACTTACAAATGATATACATGAAAAATCAAGTCTCCCAAGATGGATTCTAAATTTTCTAATGTTGGTAGAAAGAAGGGACATTTCTAACAGTCGATTTGGCACTTTCAAATGACGATCAAGTCATGTAAGCGTGCGT
Source organism: Vespa mandarinia (assembly GCF_050613455.1). Taxonomy (NCBI): domain Eukaryota; kingdom Metazoa; phylum Arthropoda; class Insecta; order Hymenoptera; family Vespidae; genus Vespa; species Vespa mandarinia. The sequence goes on along the minus strand of NC_140818.1, from coordinate 5,789,420 downwards.
GGTGGTTCACTCGTTCGGCGACAATGGCGGCAGATCTGGAACAATTTCAACAGCTTTTAAACACACTTCTAAGCACGGATAACGATGCCCGAACGCAAGCGGAAGTATGTATATTGTATTCAATTTTTTTTACGCATATAACAAATATATTTCCAAAAGGAAAAATGTACAAATTTCGATAATGATTCACTGATTACCCCTTGAGCACGTTGCCAACATGTCAGAGCTTAGCATGAATGATTTCTCAAATAGCTATCAACTTTTTAATATCCACTTTTGTTAAATCTTAATTCATTATTGCATTTACATCTAACAATAACATGTCTAAATTTATATCAATAAGAATCGCCAGCCTTTTAGATGAATGCTAACAAGTGTTTGGAATAAGTTAATAAAAATCCAAAATGGTGTCGCGCGCGGCATTGCGTGCTTTGGTAAATCCTTTTATTCACTTTAATATATAATTTAACATGATTATGACAGAAATAATCAAAGGATACGTCGAAAAATCAAACTACATATATATTTCCCTAAATGTATATGATTAATGACGTGGATAAAAATATAGCATACCAAACGGCATAGAATTTTTGCTGAATCGTACATCCAATGTGCTTTCCCTCCCACATGCACCCTTATTTCCAGTTCCGGTATTTAAAAATCATTAATAAGAAAAATTAAATGGAATCAAATCTGCATACGTCCAGTTTAATATTTATTTTTTCTTCCTTCAAATTCCTTTCCCCTTAGATTTTGTTGGATTAAGTATTTACACATGCGTATACGTTGGTATGATTCATATCATTCCTTTTTCCATTTCCAAATTCAATCACGTGCGATCCGACAATCGATCCTTATCCATTAAAGGCAAACGATCTTTATTTTAAGTTCTATGTATTTTTCATTGGAATTATGTATTGAATAAAAGAGATCTGTATTATATTATAAAAATATTATAACATTGTATTGTTTAACACAATTATACTATTTTTGTATAATCATTTAAATTGTTAATTATGAAGCTTATTTAATTTTTTATTGTAATAAATGTAAAATTATATGTTGTACTCAGATCATGCTTCATCAAAATATACAGCCAAAATTTAATTGTTTATGAATTAATTTTAGAAAGCATACAACAATCTTCCAGTGGAAACTAAGGTGACATTTCTTTTGACATCCATTTGCAATGCTGCCCTTGCAGAAGAGATGCGTGCCATGGCTGCAGTGCTACTGCGTCGACTTTTTTCTTCTGAATTTATGGACTTTTATTCCAAGGTTATAACCATAAAAATATCTGCATGTTATTATATATAATTGTTTTTTTACATATCTATAATACCATTTTTTAAATCATAAACGCATAAAAAATTTAGTTGATCAAATTATATGAAAGAAGCAAACTAAAATAGTTTCAAGCAAACTATATATTATGTTTAAAGTTAGTGCCAACAAGTATTGCCAATGATAAATATATTATCCATAGTTATCTTAAGTTAACTTTCTTAATAAAGACTTTATTTTACTTTATAATCTAAAATTTAAAAAAATTTTAACATTCTCCTAAATCATTTTCTTTGTGTCATTGGTTTTCATTGTATGAAATAATTTTTGTCTTCAATTTAAAAAGAATCAATAGTACATTATATATTTTTATATAAAAATTTCAACATTAAATTTCATTCAGATTCCTCCAGAGGCACAAGTACAGTTGAAAGAGCAAATTTTGTTATATGTTCAAAATGAACAAACAGAAACAATTCGCCGTAAAATATGTGAAGTTGCAGCTCAAGTTGCTCGTAATTTAATAGACGAAGATGGAAACAATCAATGGCCAGAATTTCTCCAGTTCCTATTTCAATGTGCAAATAGTCCTTTACCAGCATTAAAGGAAAGTGCATTAAGAATGTTCACGTAAGTTCATTACTTTAAATTTTAAATTGGATTTTAAAATTCAAAAATTAAAGTAAATGAAAATGTAAATGTAACAGATCCGTCCCTGGTGTTTTTGGAAATCAACAAGCAAATTACCTTGATCTTATTAAACAAATGTTACAACAATCAGTCATGGATACCACAAATAATGAGGTAAATAATTAGTTGATACAAATTTGGAAGATCGATACACGAGATACCAGGAATTTAGAATTTCTCGTCACAAAATCTTCCAAAAAAAATCTGCCTTCTGATGACTGTAGCTTGTGAAGCTTTAATTTACAGACAGATACGGGGCATACATACATATGTGTTAATTCCTTACATAATTGCTTACATTTTTATTAATCAAAACAAAATTTTGTATTCATCACTAAATTAAATACATTTTTTGATCATACAGGTTAGATTCCAAGCAGTAAGAGCAATAGGAGCTTTTATAACTTTACATGATAAAGAAGAAAACATACAAAAACATTTTTCTGAACTTTTGCCTGTAGTTGTGCAAGTAACTGCTCAGTCTGTAGAGAAACAAACTGATGATTCTTTATTAAAAGTATTGATCGATTTAGCTGAGTCTACACCAAAATTTTTGAGACATCAATTAGAAAATATCATGGAAATGTGTATGAAAATTTTTTTAAATGAAGAAATGGAAGACTCTTGGAGACAATTAGCTCTCGAAGTTTTAGTAACACTTGCAGAAACTGCACCAGCAATGGTTCGTAAAGTTGGCGGAAAATACATTGCAGCATTAGTACCTTTTGTTTTAAAAATGATGACAGACTTGGAAGAGGATGAAAAATGGAGTTTCTCTGATGAAATTATAGAAGAAGATAATGACAGTAATAACGTAGTAGCTGAAAGTGCTTTAGACAGATTAGCATGTGGTTTAGGCGGTAAAACCATGCTACCACAGATAGTGCAAAATATCCCTTCGATGTTGAGTAATACAGACTGGAAATACAGGTAAAATAGCAATGTCTAAAATTTATTTAAATATCAATTGATATTTCTTCTCTAAAAGAAGGCCACAGAATAGTCAGCGGTTATATATTTAATATAAGTAATCGCGTTACATCTGTGGCAAAGTAATCAATGAAATAACTCGTATTTCTATCTATCGTTTTGATAGATAGAATTCGGATACTCTCATTGCATGTTCCTTTTAAGAGAGTTGATGTTAATAAAAAATTAACATCATAGAATTGGAACAAACATTTTTATCTTATTAAATTTATTAAATTATTGACAATAGAAATTATTTATTTAGACACGCAGCTCTCATGGCTATATCTGCTGTTGGTGAAGGGTGCCACAAACAAATGGAAGCTATATTGCCACAAATTATGGAAGGTGTTATACAATACTTGCAAGACCCTGTAAGTTGTTTTAGTTTAGAATATTCTAATTTATTGTAGAAAATAAAAAGCCATGAATGAAGTTAATAGTATCATTAAAATTATTAAAATGATGGTGTAACATTCTTGGCAGAATAATGGAAAAGTTAATATATGCATTCATGTCATTGTTTTAATAACATGAATTTCATAATCTTAATTTTGAAGTTTCTGAGAGCTGATTGTATTGAAACAAAGATAGTCATAGTGTTGAAACATACAAAAATATAATAAAAGTTATATTTTGTATTATTTTCGTTATAAGATTTCTATCGCTTTTTTTTTTTTTTTTTTTTTTTTTTTTTAGCATCCCCGTGTCAGATATGCAGCTTGTAATGCAGTAGGACAAATGTCAACAGACTTCGCTCCTACGTTTGAAAAAAAATTCCATGATAAAGTTATACCTGGATTACTTATGGTATTGGATGATAATGCAAATCCTAGAGTACAGGCTCATGCAGGGGCTGCATTAGTAAATTTTAGTGAAGACTGTCCGAAACATATACTAACTCGATATCTTGATGCTATTATGGCAAAACTTGAATCGACGCTCACTGCAAAATTCCAAGAATTAGTAGAGAAGGGTACTAAACTTGTTTTGGAACAAGTTGTTACAACTATTGCTTCTGTTGCCGATACGTGCGAAGAGCAATTTGTCACTTATTATGACAGATTAATGCCTTGTTTAAAATATATTGTTCAAAATGCAACTTTACCAGAACACAAAATGCTTAGAGGAAAAACAATTGAATGTGTCAGTCTCATAGGTGTGGCTGTTGGTCCAGAAAAATTCATTGCCGACGCTAATGAAGTAATGGAGATGTTCTTAAAAACACACTCGGAAGATCTTCCTGATGATGATCCCCAAACAAGTTATTTAATTTCTGCTTGGGTTCGTATTTGCAGAATACTTGGAAAACAATTTGAACAATATTTGCCTTTAGTAATGGGCCCTGTCTTACGTACTGCGGCAATGAAACCAGATGTTGCATTATTAGACAATGAAGATATGCAAGGTATAGAAGGAGATCTTGACTGGCAGTTCGTTTCTCTCGGAGAACAGCAAAATTTCGGCATTAAAACTGCTGGTCTAGAGGACAAAGCATCTGCATGTGAAATGTTGGTTTGTTATGCACGTCAATTAAAAGAAGGCTTTGCGGATTATGCTGAAGAGGTAGTGCGACTTATGGTTCCTATGTTAAAATTCTATTTTCACGATGGTGTACGTACCGCAGCCGCATCAAGTTTACCATGTCTTCTTGATTGTGTAAAAATCAAAGGGCCACAATATTTACAAGGAATGTGGGCTTATATATATCCTGATTTACTAAAAGCTATCGACACAGAACCAGAATCTGTAGTATTGTTAGAATTGTTATATTCTCTGGCCAAATGTATAGAAACTTTGGGAGATGGTTGTTTGGGTGTTCAACCTATGGCAGAACTTTCACGTATTTTGGACAAATTACTCAACGAGCACTTTGAAAGAGCAGTAGCTCGATTAGAAAAACGAAAAGATGAAGATTACGACGAAGTAGTCGAAGAACAACTTGAAGATGAGGATAACGAAGATATATACACTCTGAGTAAAATAGCAGATATTTTACATGCTCTTTTTACTACACATAAATCAAAAATTTTCCCATTCTTTGATCAAATTTGTGGACACTTCGTAAAATTATTAAACCCTGATAGATCTTGGTCGGATCACCAGTGGGCTTTGTGTGTTTTTGATGATGTAATAGAATTCGGAGGGCCTGAGTGTGCGAAATATCAAGAATTCTTTTTACGGCCAATGATTCAATATGTGTCAGACAAATCTGCTGAAGTTAGACAAGCTGCAGCATATGGTTGTGGAGTTTTAGGACAGTTTGGAGGAGAAGCATTTGCTCAAGCATGTGCAGAAGCATTACCAAGGTTAATGGAAGTTATCAATGATCCAGAATCTAGATCACCGGAAAATGTTAATCCCACAGAAAATGCTATTTCAGCAGTAACAAAAATTCTTAAATATAATAACACAGCTATTAACGTAGATGAGATTCTTCCACACTGGTGAATATAATTTTACATATAAATAAATATAAAAAAAAAAAAAAAACAAATTAGAACTAATACAAAATTTCAATTACAATAATCTTTATTAATACGTTTTAGGTTGTCTTGGCTGCCGGTTATAGAGGATGAAGATGAAGCTCCCCATGTTTATGGATATTTATGTGATTTGATTGAAGCCAATCATTTAGTAGTTTTAGGACCAAATAATGCAAATCTACCTAAATTAATAAGTTTCTTTGCTGAAGCCCTTTACAGAGATGCTGTGCCTACAGACGACCCGGTTATGGCCAGGATTCTTAATATCGTTAGACAAATTCAGGTACAAAATAACATTGATATTAATAACAAAAAATTCTACTTATTGATAAATAGATAGATAGGTAGAATAATTATCATTATAATATTGTTTCAGAACAACGAATCTGTGTTCCAAGCATGTATAAATGCTTTAACGACAGATCAACAACAGGCACTGAGTGAGGCACTCAGTGTACAGACTACCAATTAGCCCCTTGCTTTCGTCGTTAAATTTCTAACACTTTAGTGTAAAGAAAACAAAAAATAAAAAAAACACCATACTCGCGTTAAGGTACCCTTATTATGGGAAAATTACCGAGATTTTAGGTAGCTAGATTGTACCTATGGGATTTTCGCTCCAGCCTAATTATCAACAAACAGACAGGTATATTAACTGTTTAGCGCATTATTAGTAATCTACTTATTGTTGATTGTATATTTCAGCATCATCAAATTCTTTAACGATATCAATTTTAGTATTCGGGATTGTTGCAAAATCAAATCGTTAAGTCGATAATTTTATTCACTGCTGACCGATGCAGTATATTAATATACGTGATAAATATACTAATGTAAAGGTCACAACTATGAAAGAACTCGCACTGACGAATTTGAAGAAAAAAAAAATTTCTATTAATACTCTTCCATGATAATTGTATAACGATATTAATCTGATGTATATACACAGGATCTTCTTTTACTAATCTTTTTGTGTCTGTTATAATTATATATTATATAAAAAGAAGACATAAATAAGGCAGATAGAGAGCTACTAAAATTTTTGGAATATTCTCTAATATTGAGAATTGAGTGATGTTAAATCTGTAAAAGGAAAATGTAGCTTTATAAATCAAATAGTGTTTACGAACACTAACACAGTTTTGTTATGCGAATGTAATTATAAGAAATACGATGTTTTTGTCACTGCGATCTCGCACATTTCTTTATTGCATCTATAGTTCTGGAACTGCACGCCGGTTCTTTCGGCAGAACGATACATCTTATTAAAATATATAAAAATAGACTGGAAGAAAGCAACACACATCGCTTTGAGATAACGTCGTGACATTGTGATTTAGATATTTTTATTATTAAATAAACAGTAAATATTATTTAATGATAATATCGATAATATTGCAGTGTTGAGGTTGGATCGAACTATATACGAATGCTTTTCGAATGAAACGTTATGTTATTGATCAATTAATTAGATCTACTACAAAATTAAATTTCAATGAAAAAAACTATACTTAAACAGATTATATAAACAAAATATTCCTTCTTTTGTTTACTAATTGGAACTTAAGTAACAACACTGCGTATATTTTATAGTCGATTAATGGTTCTATGACCATATTTATGTGTTTTATTCCTCTTTTTTTATTTTTTTTTTTCCTTTTTTTTTTTTTTTTTTTTTTTTTTCTTTTTATAATTTAACAAAACATAGCACTGTTAAGACATTACGTTTCCTTTCATTACAGATAAAAAAAAATAAAAATAAAAAAAAACTAAACTAAGGATTGTGAACAGAGACGTTATGCAAAAATGACTGAGTGAAAAATAGTGTTAAACTCCCTGTTCTTGTTGCTATTTATTTATATACTATAAATCCTGTAATATGTATTATTACATTAAAATTTGCGATGGAAAATATACTATGAAGAAATTTGTGAGTAGTTATAACGTAAACGCTCCAAACGATGACATTTTTTTTATTATTAACGCGCGAAATAATAGTGGTATGGTCAAACGTTTATGTGTAAATACAACAAAGTATATAAATATCTAACAAGTATATAGGGTCGAATTATTTGATTATAAATATGAATGATCTATGGCAGGTATTGCCTTAAACAAGATTTTACGTAGATCAAGTCACGATTTTAATACAACGCATAATGATTGTAAAATTTATCAAAAACGATAAAAGAGACCGCTTATGCGTTACATAACAACAAAAAGAGGAATAAAAAAAATGGATACGTAAGAAATATATATCTATAATTCTTATTATATATATATATATATGTATATATATATGTATATATATATATATATATATATATATATATATATATATATATATATATATAGATTATTTTAAAGTTATTATTAAGTAAAAATAAACTTCAGCTTTATAATCGTTCGTTTCTTTTCCCTACCGTTATCTACGATATCAATGAAATTTAAAAGAGTCAAGTAAAAATGAAATACGGACGATTAGTTATTAGATCTTATTTTTGATTCTATATATATGCATTGCATTTAAATTATTAAAAATAATATAAAGTATAAGTATTTCTATAGATTGTAAAATTTTATTTTACATTTCATCATTATACTTCGTAAAAATTTTACATGATAAAAAGAATTAATGACTTAATAAAATATGAGCTCTAATTACGTTTGTAATAATATAACACGGATATTCGGATACTGTAAAGAAATTTTAATTTGTATCAATCGTTGCATAAGTTATGACAGTCATTTTGAATCACGATGTATCGTTTTGCAGGTACACGGCCAGTTCAAAACAATTATAAACATCTGACTCTAATGCGTACTTATATACACATACACATATACATAAACATAAACTGTGCAACACGAGTACTTATATGTACTTCGTGATTTGATGCTGGCATCATATCAAATTGTGCAATATTACACACACACACATATATGTACCTATAAAACAATTCTTGTAGCGAACTCATTTTTTAAACGCATATAATTATAATTGCGTATATATCAATCAAATTTCTGCATAAAAGTACCGAGCAAAAGATGGATATAAATGGAAAAAAAAAGAAAAACTCTCCAAATTAAAATTACGTAAGGTTATATTGTGACTAAATATAAAAAAGCACCTAATCATGTATATATATATAATTAACTGGAATTTTAAATATTTTTTATTAAGTATAAATACATACTCGTAACACATAAGAAAAAAAACAGAGAATATCTTCTTTCTTCAAATTTTAAAAACACTATATAATCGTCGATAATATAAATGATTAATGATGCAAATAATACAAGTTTTTAGTAGGTATATAAACAAAAAAAAAGTTGATGCACGGTTGAGTAGAATTTTTTTTAGATGTCAAAATTCAACACAATACATCACGCTATATATATATATATATATATATATATGTATATATATATATATTCACATAAGCGATGAATATATGTATGAATAATATGAATAAATATACACACACACACAACATATATATATATATACATATATATATATGGTTTTTATTTCACAAAAAACGAACGATAAGAAACGATAAAAAATATTTTTCAATTAAATAACAACGAAATAAAAAGTAACAAAAGAAAACGATAATACAATTTGTATTATCCAACAGTTTTTAGAATAACAAAAGTATAAATTAAAACAGTTACGTGAAGAAGCGATAAGAAAAAAGAAAGATAAAAAACAGTATGACATTAAGAAGAATCAAATGAGAATAAGAACTTAATTTTTTTCAATCTTTATCATCTAATTGTAATAGAAAAAAACGTTCTACGTAATGAATTAAAAATCTAGACTTCAAACAGACGATAATATTAAAAATAGAAAGATATAAAAAAATTCAAAAAGCAATTGATTTTATCGGGCTATGATCTTTTCCGTTTAAATTCGTAGACGAGCGCACATGGAATTCTACGTTCATGACGTATACGATCATCCGATCTTACGTCATCGTTATTCCCTTCTCCGACCGCAAAAGAGCAAGCGAGAGAAAAGATAAAGAAAGACGGAATGTATCGTATTGCTGTCGCATGCGTCGACAGTCGATAGAAGTATGCGAATGAAGTTTCTTATGTGCGATCGAATTTTTCGGCTAAAGTCGATAACGCCGGACAATTTTCAAAGGAAAATTATTATTATCAAAGACAATAGATATTTGACAGTGTTTACGCATTAACATTTGACTTTATTTTGATCTGGTAAAAAAGTTTAATTCAATACAACGCATGCTCGACCCATAGAAACCGCAAAAGCGCAAGTAGTGATATTGGTCACCAGAGTTCGTGGCAAAGTTCTTGATAAAGTTCGCGGCTACTTTCGAAAGGTAATACGAAAAATCCTTTTTCTCATATGGCATCAAAATTTATCGCAAAAAAGAAAAAAAAGACGTATTTTAAATGTGTTACTTAATGTTTGACGAAATGAAATAATATCGAATCAAATATACTTTATCAGTTATTATCAAAGGATATCTATTTTATTTTTATACTTTAGATTAAAAAAAAAAAATTTTTTTTAATTATATGATTTGCTATTATTATTATATAGAAATCAATTCGAATTAAAAATCATACGATCTTCTGCGATTAATTCCAGATAAAGAAAAGAAGCTAGGAATATTCAAATCAACACAATCTCGCATTTATAATAATACCGGTTTATTTTATCAGCGAATCATAAATGTTATATTTAGATAACCTACGAAAAATTATGAGGGTTGTTCTTTTTTTAAATCGTATTCAACAAAATTTGAGATTATAGGAAAATTAGGTTATTATTACTATGAAGTCAGTTTAAGTCAATAACGTTGTATATTAATAAATAAAGCATTGATTATTTGCCAAATTAGAATGTTATATTTTGATTCGAATTAAAAAAAAGAAAAAAAAAAACGCGACTTTTGAAGAACAGCATATTCTAATTGATTAATAAGCTACTATTATGCATAAATTATAATCGATAGAATAAAAGAATTCATTACAAAATAAATTCTAGAATATGTTACATACATTGGTGAATTCGAAACAGTTCAAATAAAACTATGATATTTATTTATAGCTAGTAACTAGTAATAAACAATGATAATTTAATCTAATGCAATGATAATGCATATTACGTATAATGTTTTCAAAAGTAGATGATCTTATGCATAATTCTTTAACTTTAATCGATCTCAAGTAAAAATAGCCAAAATGTAAAGAACATAAACAAATGATATTTCACGTAGAATTATATAGGTTGGCGCAATGATTTCGTGAAAAAAGGGTTAATCTTGTTAAAAAGAATGCGCCTGTATTATGTTCGTGTGCATGTGTATATATATATATGCATATATATATATACATCATACATACATATATATGGGCGTGGTTAATGTGCAAGTTTTAATATTACTTTTGTCAATTAATTTATCTACATATTATTTTTTATTATGTCCAAAGTAGCAATGGTTTATCACTGGTTTGATAATATTAAAATATTTCAAATGATATTAATTATAAAAACAAATTTCATCTTCGAAAACATCAAGTAGCATATAAATGCAGTCACGAAAATAACTTTTTTCATTGTGTACACTTTTTATGAATTAAAAAAAGGAGAAGTTAAAAGAAAGAAAGTAAATATTGAGACTAAATAAAACCAGGCCGGCTTGATATGCTCTTTCGATCACGTGACACCATTTGTATCATCGGCAAATGATATCTACATTCCTAAGCAAGGATGTAATTTCACTCATTACGCTCCGTTTCACAAAATGTCTGTTTTGCGTTGTAAAAAAAAGACTATCTTATAGATATCATAGAACAATGTAGTTAATGATAATCTATTTTATATATATATATATATATATATATATATATATAAAATATGTATTATATGTATATATATCTCCACATATTTTTAAATGTTACTTTCTTTTTATGTTATGTTTTTTTTCTCTATCAGTAAATTCTAATATTAATGAATAAACAAATATTTTATCTCGATTGAAACATTTCAAGTTTCTAATATCTGCATAGAATGAGAGAAAGAGAGTATCTGCTAAACAGTACTTTGTTTTACGACTCCGCCCCCCCCCTCTATAGGTTCACAGTACCGTTATTCCGCCCCTGTCTCAAACGACGAATATTTCGTTGTATATGTATATACTTCTACGACAAGCGTTGTTACTGGCGTCTGCTAGGTCAGCTGTTGATCTATCATGGAGCAACAATAAAATTGGAACTTAAAAATTCCATTAAAAAATACAAAAATTTCGATGAATCACATAACAAGTATTAGTGGTAATCCTTTTTGATAATATACTTGAAGAAATTGTTTTTAAACATTTCACCTTTTCTAAAAATTTTGCGTACATAGTCAAAATTCATCGGACACAAGAAATTACGAGACGGAAAATTAGGGCGTGAAAAGGTTAGTATACTTATATACATACAAATTTTCGTTGTTTCCGACGAGGCTGAATTGTGATCATTGAAAAAATTCTATGCGATAATCATAAAATACAATACATAACCGTTAAATATGCAAGCATTATAGCTATCTTTCAATGTGCTGCTACTGCATTGTTCTTTTATTTCTAACGGTTTGATTTTGATTTTCATTCGTTTTCCTTGAAGTTAAGCGTTATATTTATATCATTAAAATTGTATATGCATAGCTTTAAAAATTATTCTAAATAGAAAATATAAAAGAAACATATTTTGATAACAAATTCAAATGGGATAACACCTTAGTCATTGTAGAATTCATACTGATTCATTGATATAGAATCTTTTTATTATAGCAAAATGAATAATTGTTTTATATGATATGTAAAGCCTATGATCAATGCAAGTCTATGTTGTTCTTTTGCATCACGGGTTTATGTCTGTATGGAATTATTTATAAAATTATATATATATGTTCTTGTAAAGAATATAATCCTGTAGTTTATAAATCTATATTTAACAGATATAAGTATATTTATAATTGGTCGCAAAATTATTCAGTCATTTTTTTAAATGGTATAATTATTTTTATGTGCAACTAAGTAAGAAACTTTGAAATTTTAAGTAGAGATATTAATGTGCTATATATACGAAGCATAATTTAAAAGATATTTTTTATTTTATTTTTGTTCTACAGCGATAAAAAATATAAAGAAAGTCTTTTCAGTTTTTATCAAGTATATTCATTTTCTACAAAAGTTTTTGATAAAAAATATTTTAGATTGCTCATACTATATTTTATATTCCTATTATAATAAAAAAATATTGTTTGTTTCTTTTCATTTTTTACATACTTCGTATAGCACACTAATTTTTCTATATCTAAAGTTTTTCCTATACTTAAAAGAAAAATTATTCAATTTGAAAAAGCGTAAGATTTGTTGTAACACTGTATATATATAAATTTTAAATAAATTCAACATATTAGATATATTTTCCAGTGGTGTTACTATACATATTCATGGCTCTCCTTTTTGTGTACGAATTTATTTGTGCACAGAATATAGTATATAAAGTGTCCTGCATGTGTGCACAGGTATGCCATTATGTAAACAACTCAATCATAGATAGAAACATACATATATGTTTTATATAGATTAAATATATATTTACATATATATTTTTGAATGTAACACAGCTTTGTATGTAACATGTACTAGTAGTTTTTTTTTCATTTACTATTCTTAATAAGTTTAAAATTAATAACATTTTTTCTTATTAATTCATCGCTTTATCATTATAATTTCTTATTAATTCATATATATTTTAAAAATATTATATATAATTTATACATGGATGTGTGTTTAATCAATTTTAGTGTAAAGGACACTTCATGGGTTTAAATTTATTATTATAAAATCATGTCAAGGAAGCGCTGTAGAGAGGAAATTATGTTGAACTCTGTATCACATACAAATAATCATAATGGAGAAAGTACGTCTTCTTCTAGAGAAAATTCCCCCATTAATCCTGTAAGTAATAAATTTCTTATATAACACTTTGCCAAATATGTTGCTTTTGTTTATTATACAATACTCTGTACACGTATAACATTGATTTTAATCAATTTCATATGTTAAGATACAAAATGATTTTTATTTATAGATTGATTTTAACAATTTATAATATATAATCTATTTGTATATATTTACACATATCACGTGCGCCTACATTTAATACCACTGACACTATTTATAACGAAAATCACATATACCATGTCTTATTCAGTCAACAAAGAACATATACCTCATATGTTCATCATAATATCAAGTGATAACACTACGAACATGACGTAACATTGACATAAATAAGTGTCAAGTACTGTACTGCTAAGAAAATTTTACAAGTGGTAGAAGTTTAAATATATTTTTCTTAAACTTTGATTAAACATTCATTAACATTCATAAACTTTATCAAATATTTTATGTTTGATAAATGTGTAAAATGAAGTGAATTATTTGTTTTAAAAAATGATGAATTGTTAAATACAATGACTTGGGAGAATAGAAAATATAATAATAATAATCGAATGCATACAAAAATCTAATTACAGTATGGAATTTTCAATAATCATATAAGTTAAAATATTAATATAATAAATTCTATAATTTATAATTTTCAGGAATGTTCAAATTTGAATTACTTTAAATTAAAAAGCTTCTAAGTTACATTATCATTGAAATAAATTAGAAATTATATCTAAATTTATTTCAGTCAATTTGTAAAGAGGCTCCATTCAGTGATGATCCAGAAGCAATTGCTGAGAGAGATGCAAGTGATTATAATACTCAAATTACATTAAGGATGGCACGTAGTGGGAAAGGTTGGTTTGTAAGAGTATTTATTGTTCATTCACTATTCAAAAAATACAATGATAACTGTTATGAGAAATAAGATTTATGAAAAAAATAGAATATTTATGTAATGCCAATATTACTTATATGTTGCAATTTTAAGTAAACATTATCATCATAGATGTACTTTTATCATTATACAGTATTTTATAACATATTTTTTAGCACCCAGAAGAGTTAGAGTGTATGCTGATGGTATATATGATCTTTTTCATCAAGGACATGCTCGACAATTACTACAAGCTAAAAATATATTCCCAAATGTATATCTTATCGTTGGAGGTGAAATTTTTAATTCTGCTTACAATTTTTTAAAGAATATTTAAAAAATTTTTATAATTCTTTATTCATTCTTTTTTATTTTATAGTTTGCAATGATGAATTAACACATAGCAAAAAAGGAAGAACTGTTATGACAGATGCTGAAAGATATGATGCAGTAAGACATTGTCGCTACGTAGATGAAGTAGTAAGGGATGCTCCATGGGAAATAGATGATGATTTCATTAAGAAACATAAAGTATGTTTAAATTAATTTATTACAAAAAAGAAAAATTTCTATTAATCGTATAAAGTAAAAATCATATATGTATAATATATGTTCTTTATCATTTATATCAAAGTTGTAAACAATTGTTTTTATAGATCGATTTCGTAGCTCATGATGACATACCTTACATGACAGATGATGGTTCAGATGTTTATGCAGCATTGAAAACTAAAGGTATGTTTGTAGCTACACAAAGAACAGAAGGAGTATCTACATCAGATATTGTTGCAAGAATTGTTAAAGATTATGATATTTATGTAAGAAGAAATTTAGCACGGGGTTACAGTGCCAAAGAACTCAACGTTTCTTTCCTTAATGTAAGTCATTTACAAAGAGCATTAATATACTTTGAAGTTTCTGATTCTAGTTATTTAAGTTTTTCGAACTAAAACTATGAAAAAATAGTTTTTAAAAAATTGTCATTTCAGGAAAAGAAATTTCGATTACAAAATAAATTTGATGACCTCAAAGATAAGGGTAAACGAGTAATGGAAAATATAGGTGAAAAGCGTATGGACATGATTAGTAAATGGGAGGAAAAATCACGAGACTTCATTGATGCATTTCTTTTATTATTTGGAAGGGAAGGAAGATTGGTGGGTAGTATTTATGGAGGAATTATCCTGTTAATTATTTTGTATTTTATCTTAATAATTCAATATAAAGCATGTTCACAAAAGGAATAAAAAATGTTCTATATAACAATACAAATGAATTCTCTTTTATTCCTAGATGAATAATGATTTTGAAAAATTACACCTTTGAAGATCTCTTATTTAAATTTCGTTGCATACCATTGTGTATGTGAAAGTAAAATAAAATATTTCAGAACAAATTTGGTATTTATTATAGTACTTCTATCATATTAGTATACATTACTGGGAGAACAATGAAAAACAAATGCTAGTCTTGAAAAATAGATGAATGATTAATTTTACTTTTAACTTTTTCTTTTTTTGCAGTCAACAATTTGGAATGAAAGTAAAGGACGTTTGATGCAAGCACTTTCACCTCCAGCAAGTCCAAAAAGAGATGGCAGTCCAAATGGTAGTAGCAGTAGTAATAACGATGAGGATCAAACAAGGTATATTATAACATTTCAATCAATTAATTAATGCATGTAATATAGATTATTAGATATAAGTATTTTATAAACCTAAAGTAATAAAAAATATTATGCATTATAGTCCCCCACCAAAAAAGACTGGGCGCTACGAATTTTCACAAAGTACTCAATATCTAAGCGATGATTACAGTGATGATGAGGAAGAAAATTTACAATCTAAGTGATAAATCATTATGTAAATGCAATGTATCTTCTTATTACGACCAAAATTAGTGTGCTATTTTTTTTTAACATTAGACATATTTTCATACAGCTACATAAGCTGTTTATACAGAGAATAGCACTATGCTTCATAATTTTTGTATGGTAAAATTACTATACATAAAGCAAAATATTTGTTATTATATGGAAATTTAGTACAATTATGAATTATGCAAGTTGGAATATAGACATTTAAATCTACAGAAGATATGTAGATTATTTAAGATATCTATTACATCAAATTTATAATGTTTTTTCAGTTGTTGCTGTAGTATTACTTATTTGTATTATGTTCCTAATACAGCAATGAATTATTTATTTATTCTAAATTTCTACATGTTTTTACAGATATTAGTATTTATATTTTCATGTACTAAACAAGAAATTGTTTCCAGTATTTATTTTTAAACAAATAATATGTAAAAAGTACTGGTCTATGAACTGATCTAATAACGATTTCTCTTACTTTATCATCAATTTTGTACAGAACGTATTATAGAATAATCTTACGTCTCATTGTACAGATATCTTAGATACAGAGTAAATATTTCATCTATAAAGACATATTAATTTTACATTGTTGCAAGTAACGCATAACCCTAGAAGTGATCTATAAAATATGTATATATATATATATATATATATATATATATATATATATATATATTTATATACACATACACAAAATCTTACAAAACATGATTGACCATAGAAATGATGATTATTATTAACATATGAACCAGTATGCAAGAAATAGATAAGCAATACTTCCAAGATGAAAGAAACACTGTTTTATAGAGCCTATTCATATTAATTACATTGAATCATATATATTAATTTATTATAAACACATAATAATAAATGATACATCAAAAATATAATAGTTTATATATACAGACATAGTAAAGAAATTATAAAATATACTCTAAACTGAGTAGAAGATTAAGAAGAATAACATATAAAATAGTGATCATGGTAACATTTTGTATATAAGTAATGAACGCAATATATAACAAAGTTATTTTTATAGTGAGGTTTTTAAGATTTCATTTATTACAAAAATGAACAATTTCATCTTCGAAAATAAACAAAACATGATTTTACATAAACTAAATACAATACATATTTTTATGACAAAAAAATTATAAGGTGCCTCTTTATAGATATATTTGCGTTCAATATTTTCAAAACTAATGCTTTTCAAAAACATACTTGCATACCATGTTCAATGGAAATGCTCAATCTTTTAATAACATATGTAATTGCATGCATTAAAGATTTTCCATGTCTTGTAATATACCACCTGTGCCTCAGTCTAACATAGCTGAAGTACATATATTGAGTATTATAAATGCCTTAGAAGATATTAATAAGATAGTTATTCTATAATGCAATGTCAATTATATATTAATATTGATATTGCAATATATGTACACAGGCCTATAATGCAATAACTATTACTGTTATATGAATATCACTGTCTTCATAAAATATACTTAGTATCATTTATTAAATAGGAGACTAGAAATTTTTATTTATAGTGAATTTATTATTAAACAATGAAAATATTTTTAATTATGATTTTAAAAGTTATAAACCAAACAACAACTTTATGGCAGATGGGTAAATTTTTCCATATCTTAATATCTCTTCGAAGCATGTAATCCTCTTAATGGAATAATTTAATATAAATATGTTTAAATGATTAGTAAATAATTAATATTAAATAGAATAAATAAAACTTTAATAAATAATTTTATCTACATACATATATTTCCAATGAAGAGTGGATGTTTTCTTATAATTTTGCTTATATTTGTATTTTTGTTTTTGTTTAATAGAAATATATTTATATAAAAGCATATATATACATATATATATATATATATATATATATATATATATATATATATTTGTTATTAATTAAACAATAAATGACGACATAAGCGTCACTTCACTGGAAACAATCACTGGAAACTCAAAGCAATCATTTCTGTCGATGAAATGAACAAATTAAAGCTTCAAATTGATAAAATATGATACTAATGAACTATCAAGTTCCAAATCTGCTTATAAAATATACTTTTATATGTAAGACTGTTTTGTAAAGAAATACTTTATGATCGGGTCTTGATAGCTATTGATATAATTTGTATCTATTTGAAACTTTTATTTCTAAACGAATAATGTTCGTTTGACCGACAGAAATTTGCATCTTAAGTTTCTAACAATCTAACAATTACTCTTTGCTTTCATTAACAAATAATTAATAAATATATTTTATCATCATATGCGAAATATTTTAATTGTAAAATATATTTGATTATATATATATATATATATATATATATATATATATATATATTTATTTATTTATTTATTTATTTATTTATTTATCTATCTTACCTATATATATATATGATTTACTACCATGATCACTATTACTATTTTGTTAAACGATACTTAGTTGTCGGAATTCAACGATAGAATGACTTATTATTTGTTAAAGTCGCTCAAATCCCTACGTGTTTGTTTTTTTATGTTTACATTATTACTATTATTTAGTATACAGTAGGTTATGTTCTGAAATTAATCGCTAGGTTACTTGATGAGGATTGGTCAATGTTACTATCGATTGAGGCAATCAATCGAAATAATAATTTAAACTAACGTGGCGCGAAATATAATCTTTATCTTTTTTTTTTTCACATTATCAAACATTGAATTTATAAAAAATATATATAAATAAATGAGATCATAACATTTTTATTTTATATTAAATTAGTCTATTTACAAAGACTAGTAGGAGTATTATAATCAATCCTGGTGCGAGAGAAATGGAACAGCTTTTAAAGAAATTAAAATCTGAAACATTTTAATTATTATTAATTGATATAAAATAAAGAATAAGATACTATTTATTTTTCATACTTTTGTCATTAGGATCTCGTACTCCGCATTGCCGATGCCCTAATGTTGCTTTTCTCTTTGACGGTATATATCCTGGTATATATAAACTTGGAGCTTCTAATTTCCCAGTTGACATTAATTTACTGAAATCTTGTTCTAATTTATTGGCTATCGGACCTAAATATCAAAATGTATATGTAAAATAATATGTTGTATCTACGAACAAAAAGCAAACTTACACAAACCTTTAAAGTGTATCAAAAATTGAATACAAGCTCCATTGTGTAATATTTTAGTTTTTCTGCTATCGATAGATAACATCCATTCAGGAATACCCATTACTTTTCTTACATCTTCTAAGAATTGTGCTCTAAAAGAAAACAAAATATAGTAAATTTGTTAAAATAATTGTTGCTATGGTTTACTTTTTTTTAAAAATATATCTACACGACAAAACGAGGTGGTTTTCTTATATTTGCATATTTTACTATATCGTAGTCCGGTTCAATATTAGCACAAGCAAATCTATTATTTCCAAAATCTCTGTCCATAATAACGATTGATTTTCCCATCGCAGAAACTGGCCCATCTAATGGAAAATTTGGATCTGTGAAAACTCGTCTTTCCATTCCTATATTGATTGGTCCCAAACGAGATGAAATGTCTCCTACTTGACATCTTAAAGGCAAATCAGGACCACATTCTTGTCTATACAGATCTTCCTGTTTCGAATTATTGTTGTTATTTAGTACGCTTGGATAATTAACGATGTATGAACAAGAAAAATACAAATAATTTTACATTCAAAGGATCTGCTAATTGAGTAAAATAAGGATTCCATATGTATCCACCTGCGACACATCTAGTATCTTTTACTTTTACAGCCGCATCCACTCCAACAGGATTAACGTATATAGCCCAATTGTGATTCTTTGTCTGTTAAATAAAAAGATTCAAATATTATGTTGTGAAATATATTTTTCAGAATAAAGAAAAGAAAAAATAATGTTATATTTTTACAATATTACGATCATGATTTCCTGGATGTCGTAACTTGACTTCAATTACTGTCTCACTTTGACTACCATCTTTATATGCCAGCTGTGACTATAACAATAATTATATATTAATTTATTTATTAAGATTCTAACTTATATTTAATAATGAATATTAATAAATAATATACCATTTTAACATAACCGTACGCAAATCCTTGTGGATGATGGAACGAAGCAATTGCTCGTAATTCTACCGCTTCAGATGGTGCATATCCTCTTTCTATCGTAGAACAGGCCCATCTACAATAATAAATAATGTCATTATATATACTCTTTTATTTCTAATATTTTACCTTAGGTTTTTTTCTTTTTTATGAATCACTACACTGTGACCAAAAATGCTTCTAGGTCCGAACAATGGAAGCAAGGTGTCGTTGTAACTCGTTATATATTTTTTTCTGTTATCTAAAGTACCAAATTTTCCGCTAAGGTCTCCCATTTCATATTGATCCGATGTACCTTCTCTAGAGCCTGGAATGTTACTTGAATTCACACCCAACGGATTCCAGTAATTATATAAAGATGTAGCTTCGCAAGGGAATTCTAAATCTATTTCTACCGGAGTCTGTGATTGTAAAATATTTTAAATATTTAAAATATCAATATTATTTCTTTTAAGAGCTACATTGAAACAGGTTACCATATGTATGTGATATCCGCTCATTTTTCCACCAAGTCCTTCAAGATTAATTTCAATGTCCGTGACATCGTATTCGCTTTGTTGAATGAATTCCAATTTTCCTCTTATATGAACAGGTTCACCATTACCAAACCAATCTTTAGCAATTGCTTTTAATCTATATAATCCACCGATCCTATAGAAGATATTTTGTTGAAATTTAATTTTAATGTTCCAATATGAAACAATGAAATTTTTTTTTGATTTACGTCGAACAAGCGAGTCTTTCTCCTCTTGCGATTGGTCCATGATCATCGTAAATTACTAAACTCTTTCCTAAAATACTATTTCGTCCAGAAAGTGGCAACATCGTATCTGTGAAGAGTTTTCGAGTTAGAAGAGGTCCATAGACCTTTTTCCCAGCAATTTCGAGTTTTCCATGTCTCGTAAGGTCACCCAATCGACATAACGAGATTTCAACTGTTGAACAATATTTCGTATGATTTGGATCCCAATCGATCTAATAAATATTTATACTCTTGATTATTTGTTATTTGTAACATTTCTTTAAAGATAATTCATTTTGCAATTATTACTTTATGAGGATTGTATGGTGCACCAGCGCTTAGACATCTACCAGTCCAATTATAATAATCCTTTCCAGGAGGATTATCGTGTACCATCCATCTGAAAATGATCGATAATACAATTTCTATCATATATGTTTCTTTTATGTACGTCTAACATTTACTACCTATGCTCGGCTGAATTATTCAGTGCACTACCATCGGCATGAACTAAATTTTCAATTATAATAGTTGTATCAGCTTCAGGATTGTTTTTTGGTTGACGGAATATTATTTTTCCTACTATTGGATATCTAAAGATTACTTGTGCCGTAAACATAGGAATTTGTCCTGCATTTTGTGGTAAATGAAGAGCAAAAGTACCACATACCCATGGTATTATACCTTTATTATCAGTTTCATTATACCTTATTAAAAAAGAAAAAGAAAGAAAAAAAAATTATTAACTAATTTTATATTTTATTATAAAACGTATTATTTCAATATATTATCTCACTTGTGAATTACAAGAGATCGATGAACGATACTATGAATTCCTGACAGTGGCAGATATACGTCCCAATAGATACCATGCAATTTTGCACTTCCAGGTAAAATATCAGTATGATAAGATCCTTCTTTGCGACCTTGAAGCTTTCCTGACAAATCACCAATGCTATATTGATCCTGAGTTCCTAAACCTGCTGGTGGTACTGTCTTCTCGTCGATCTTAGTCGGATTGTACATGTTTTTAGTTGTCAAACACGGTTCTCCGATATCTTCTAAAAATTTAGCTGGTTCAGGTGGTAGTTCATGTATCCTATAATATGCTACTTTGGTGGCATAACGCAATCTCGTTTCTAAATTGACTGGTGTCAGAGATATATTGATCCATGTCGGGTTAAACGGAGTTTCTTGGCTTAATGTCATTTCACCTTTTATGCCACGAGAGCTAATTAATGTTCTGAAACATGTATTTTTTGTTTTTTACTATAATCTATGCTGAAAATTGCAGTACAAATAAATTTAAGTATGCTTATTAATGTCGAAACAGAAATGTAGCTATATTCCGTCTAATCATACTTGGCAAGAATCGGTTTGCGATGATTGATCTTAGCACAAGCCAAGAACGAGTCGTCGTGCGTAGGGTGAAAAATAACTAAGTACAATAATCGATGTGGTCCAAGAAGATCAGCCGGTAGGAGTGATAATTCTGGATCTCTATAAGAAGTCTTGTATTTTGGACTTTGTTTTACGGCAACTTTTATTTTACCCAAACGCATATCAACATCACCGATAGATTTGCCAGGACCAGCATTATCTGGATCGAAAACTGTTTGAAGTATATTGCAACTTGATTTATCTGAAACATATTAAATAAGATTATGTACAAAATTGACGAATATAGACGAAAATATATTTCATTTTTCGTACCTTTGCCAATGTTAAAAATATCAGTCACATAAATTTTCCAGTGATGTTCTGTATAATCTATTTGTAACTTTTGGTTATTGATATGATGCAAATCGGCATAAATGATAGTATCAGTGGTATTGTCACCAGCTTGACCACCAAGCCATCGGAACCAAATTGTTCCAGCTACTGGGCCGTAAAAACGAGCTTCGGCGAATTTCTCTGTATTTTTCTCAAAAACCTACAGGTGTGACATTTATTAAAAGACATCCGACATTCAACGTAAAAGAAAATTTTTATTTACAAAAATATCATGAATTACCGTGATAGAAGCACAGATTATTCTGGACGTATAGGAGTCTTTTAGTAATAAACCTTTACCCCATAATCCCTTTTCACCAGTTAGAGTTACACCTGGAACTTCAACAGAACCTGTTTCATTCCCAGGCATTTCCAATGGACCAACTAGATCCGTCAGATCGATTATGCTACGAGCAATAGATAAATTATAAAGCTAGAAGAAATATATTTAAGCCAAAATATATAAACATATTTCAAATACCTTTCTCCAAGATGACGACGACTGCATCGATCGTCTATGACTGTGTAGTCGACAGGAAATTGTGTAATAGACCAGAACCATTGTTGATCTGGATACTGAAGTGTCGTTTGTAAAGCGAATCGAATTCTTATCGAATTCTCTGTTTTTTGTTCAAATCGGACCTCTCCATGAAGACCACCAGCGGATATATAAGCTGCTAGCTTGAGTGCATTTCCTGATATCACTGTATATATACATAGGAATGTTTTAAGAACAAATATTGTCTTTCTTCGCAATACATCTAATTAAAGTAGTAAAAATTACATCGAATTTACAACTCTAATGAAATAAATTTCTAAATTTATTAAACAAAATAAATCTGTTCCTCGCATGTGTTCCTAATATATTATCATTTTTGAAGGATGATTCACAGTAATCATATTACATATCGACGAACATTAATGCTTTCACTCACCATAACTTAATAAAAAAAGCCACCACATTATCGACAATTATTAAAGATCTTTTATAGCATTTTCTTTATCTTAAATTGATTTTTTGATTCGTTAACTCACATGGTTCGCCATACGGCAGAAAACTGTAGACTTACAACGGTGGCCAGTCAAGGTAACGCCTCGTACTTTCTTATTTCTTTAAATGGATATGGTGGGAGTCTTGAGAAGAGAACGATGACCTTTGCATAAGAAAGTGGGACCTGGTGGTATGTCATCTGGAGGAATGATTTTCAAAGCGAAGAAATAATCAACAATAATTTTTATGAATTGTAGGAAAGATTTGTCTTATTGTTCGAGAAAAAATAAAATTTGACTATCAATTAATTGCATAAATATTATTGGATATCTGTCAAAAATTTGAATGTTAATAAAATAACCTTACTTGGATCTAAAAATTAATCGTCTTATCGAAAACAAAAGGATAGAAATGATTAATAGTCAAGAAGAATTACAATCTATTTTTAATACGATGAAAGTATTTATGACTTTTGATTTTATACGAAAATTACTACGATGTATTACATTTTATATAGGAAACTGTATAGACAGAGTCGTGTGAGTAATGATATATCGTATATATTTTTATTTTAACATATTTAATGAAAAAAATTATTTAATAAATATTTTCTATTAGACATTATCAAAAAGATGTAATAATAAGACAATTAAAAAGAAGAAAAAAACGACTTTTTGAAGGTTGTAATTATAAAGACAAAAATATTAAATGTAAATGTAATTGTAGCAGATGCACGTAAGTAACAAATATTATCTGAATTGTATAAAATTATTAAGATTTGTATGTGCATGTAATTATAAAGGATGGTTCTTCCAGTAAATATAGAAATATCTGTAGCCGTGTTTTAGAAACTGACTTTATGACAAACATTATTTGCGATAATCGACCAACTAAAAATGAAATGTATGTACGATTAAATAATTATATTATATTTTATTATGCTTAACATAATATCTTTAATTGCATTACAAATTAAAAACTACGATTGATAATAATTTCATATAATAAGCGAACATCATCTTTGTTTATAATTTTATAAATATTTTATTCATATTTTATTGTTTTAGTTGTACAGACAAGGATCACGTTCGTCCATGGACATTGGAGCAGACACAACCACAGGATCACAGAGACGTATATTTTATCATCTACTTTTCATACTTGTTCTTTACATGGATCGCCTGTTTGACAGCAAAATTTATTTTTCACATAAACTGGACAGCATCCAGTAGTAGTTATAAATGTTTTTTGCTAAATGTTCCAATAAAACTTTAAAACCCATAATCCTTTAATGATAAATTTCATTAGAAATTCAATTTTTTGCATTAAGTTTGATAATGAGCGTTCGAATTAATTTTATCAAGTAAAAAGATAACGATCAACGAAATACGGTGACGATATTTGAAGGAAAGCTCTCGATCTTATGGATGGCTGGGCATGGTGGACGAAAATGCAGCAAAGTACAACGCGCATGCCGTTGGTGAACATGACACAACAATCCCAACCAAATTCGTATATTCATCGGCAAATTCTTGTTTCTATTTCGAATCTTGTAATTCGTTGACTGAATTAAATGAAGAATTGGATGAAATGCAAACTGATAATTCTACAATTACTGAAGTTATCAGGAAGTACGAATTCTATTCTTTGAGTATTTTTTATTAAATTTAAAACTTGCCAATTTACGAGAAGGATAATATGAAATGAATCGATTTCCATTGATCCTGATATCAGTATTCTTTTTTTTTTAACAGGCTTCCAAAGCATACAAAAGTAGACAAATGTTCACAGTCACCTTATGAGATTTCTAAATCGGATTCCAAGATTGAATTTGGCCGAGATAAGAACTAAGTGTGTGTGTGTGTGATGATTCAGATTTAAAGAATGTCATTATATGCAGTATAAAATTTAATAATTCTGTTATTGTTTGTTCTGTAAAAAATCGCTTGTTTTGATCGATTTGTAATAATATTTAAAACATTTGTTGATGGGACAATAATTTTCATTAATTGTACTTCGGCATGATGGGAACATAACATTATGTAATCCTTATATCCCAATAACAAAAAAGTTATCATTTTTTTTAATGGTTGGGAGAAAAATGACAATATTTTATTAAAAAAAAATGTAAAACTTTTCATTTACTTTTCAATTAGTTAGAGTTGCATCTTTTTATAAATATTTATAAAATTATGAAACCGTTTTAACCTTTAATCATAATGCTGATATTAATCACATTGTTAATCTAGGAAATATATATAAATTACCCGATATCATGAAAGTGCAGTGGCATGTCGTGGCTCTCAAATATCGGGCAGTTATTTTCGGTATCCACGTGCTTTGGATATCGGAGCACAGATCGAAAACGAAAGCCAAAAATAATGAATCATCGTCAAAAACTACTATTCTTTGACTGAAATTAAAATTCTATCATATGCCAATGTATAGGAAGAACTATAGAAAATATTTATCATTCACTTCGATTTGTTTAGAAGGAACATTATATTTCTTTTTAAATAAATCTAAAACCGTAATGCGTGACGCAATACAGGACGGACAGTTCTTTTTTTCATCTTGGCGTTTCCAATCCGTAAATAAAAACTAAAAATGACTTCAGTCGAAAAGTTCTAGATTACGTATGATCAAACAATAAAAGTACAAAGAAGAGCTATTGCGTACGCACCAGAGAAAAATACGAGAGTTTCACGTGAGAACCAAAATAAACCTATAAGACGGTCGACAATATGGAGTCGCAAGATATTACTAATGGCGGATGTGCAGAAAGACAAAGAGAGGAAGACAAGTTTCTTCCTGATCGACGTATAAACGTAGCAGATCGTTTCAATCGTATACGAGGGGTAATGGAGTCATCCGTTATCTTCGTTCGTTTCCAGGGGCACCCTTGACTTATATTTTCGTTCTGAAAAGCGAATCCCGATAGCGCGAAAGAACAGGGCGGTAGACAGGCACCAGTCGCGCCGCCGTTCCTACGGTCCTCGGCAAACTGTTTTAGTCGAAACGTCGAAAGGTTCGCTATTTTGAGGTGGCTCGCACTAAATATGGTCAGATAGGCGTTGGCGTTGTACCCGGGCTGGGCACCCCTGTTCGAGCAGAACATGATGGTGGGGGAATCCACCAAAGTTACTTAGACAAGTTCACCTCTATGATTCGGACAGTTGGTTAGTTGTGACCATCTCGTACAATCCTCTTAGAAACCAACTGTAGATATGGTAAGTAGGTACCGGTGTTGTTAATGAGGTACCATTATCAACCCGTAAAACTTAATTGCGGAAAGAAAAGACAACGGCGATTTTTCATGGAATTTCTTACGAAACATAATATTCGAATTTATATCTCTACCTTACGGGAAGATCAAGGAAGAACGCAACATGTTGTCTAAACGTGATAGCTTGATTAGTGGCCGAAGAATCGATGCCAAAACGTGTCGTACTACGACGCTGGATTCCACGAGGATGATCGATCGATGGATTACGCGGTGTGTGTCGTAAATAATATGCCAAGTGACGTATCGATGAATGGAGTGCAGCTTGCAGCTTCCATGATCGCGAATTGTGTTAATGGAGTGCAAGAGTGGTCTCCGTTAAGCTCTTGGCCGTTCGCCATTTCACACTTTGGTGTCATTTCCGTTTATTTTTTCATTAGCCCTTAGAATATGGTGTACCTATTATTTATCTTTATCTGAAAAATTATAAGGATTTATATTTTTCTTGATAATTCATATGAGTTCTTAAGATATTTCATGTATTATGCTTTCGGCATTGTCCACATGTTTTTTTCAGCAAATTCGTCACCGTAAAGACGATAACGTTACATTATTTTTCTCGTTATATCAATGACAAACCTAAAACAAATTTCCAATTATAACATTGCTCTCATCTCTTTCATATAACAAATTATAGGAAGATCGTTGAAAAAAGCACTCATTGCTACTAAAAATTTGATCGAGTCGAACTATAATCTATAATAAAAGAACGAGTATTTCTTCAACTGCGTGTGGCTGTTTATAAAAATACCAGAATTATGTAATGATCGTAACTCGAGAGGCGGCGTACCGTCGAGACGATCGGTCTATATACGTCTTGGCTGCATGTCGACAGTACTACTAATAGGGTGGTTCTATTTTTAGTATCAGCAAACGATATCTTCTGAATTTTCCCTAGCGACTTTCGGATCGAGTCATAGCTCATAAATTCTATCGAAGGATTTGGATTTATCAATTCATAAAAAATTTCTTTCTCATTTTTGAAATTAAACAAATACAAGAACGAGCAAATAAATTGAGTCAAATCTTGGAAACATTTCAAGGAACGCTTGGTTTCATTCAAAATCTATATGGTCAAAATATTCCGTTCTTGTTGTACACGTGGTAACAGGTTCCAATTGGATACAATACAAATTTTTGAGAATATATAAAATTATGAGAGACCACCTGTTGCGTCGGTATCATCATAAGATGATCTCTTCTGATAATTATAAATATATCGATTTACTTAATCGATTACCTTAACTCATAAACTAGTCTCATATAAACGACATTAAACTCATTTGTCAAAGAAATAAATGATATAGCGACGGAGAAGTGTTTAATTCGACAAGAAAATCATACATTTTAGGCGGATAAGGAAAAGAAGAAGAAGACCAAAAAGAAGGAAGAGGCAGCTCCGGCGCCTCCTCCTCCAGAACCCGAGCCAGCACCGGCTGAAGAAAAACCACCAACCCCGACTGGTACCCCTAAGGAATCTGGATCCGCAAGGGCGAGCAGTCGTGGTAGCCGAAGGGCTAAGCGTAGCGGTTCCAGTGTCTTTTCTATGTTCACTCAGAAACAGGTCGCTGAGTTTAAAGAGGTACGTTTGTACGAATAAAAAAGTCAAGAAAGATAGGATGAACAAATAGGACGCTTTCTTTTTCATAAATCAATTATTAGAAAGTTAAGAATTCTCAATTTAAATGAAACAAGATATATATATATATATATATGTCTTTTGTGTCAATCTTAAACGCAGCATCTTAAAGTGATGAGATAATTGCTGACAAACATACATAATTTGCTTTGTCTGGATCTACAGGCTTTCCAACTTATGGACCACGACAAGGATGGTATCATCGGTAAAAATGATCTACGTATGGCCTTCGACTCGGTCGGTCGTCTTGCTACTGACAAAGAAATCGATGAGATGCTCAATGAGGCACCAGCACCTATCAACTTTACCCAATTGTTAAATCTATTCGCTGTTCGTATGTCAGGATCAGGTAATTAAACAAAAACTTAAATTTTCTAAAATATTAGACGATATTTTCTTGTATATACTGATCAAAATGTTTTCCTTTTAGGCGCTGATGACGATGACGTCGTAACAAATGCCTTCAATACCTTCGACGAGAATGGCAAAATCGATGGAGAAAGGTATATAATCTGTCATTTGATAAAGAACAATTAATTTTACATTAAAATATCATTTTTACAGACTGAGGCACGCCTTGATGACTTTTGGCGACAAATTTACCGCGAAGGAAGTTGACGAATCCTACGATCATATGTACATCGATGACAAAGGTTTCATCGATACACCAAGTCTTATCGCCATGTTAACCGGCACAGGCGAAGAAGAAGAAGATTAAACTTATATTACTGACATCCGGAAAAAGAAACACATTTAATTTCTATTCATTGCAAACGAAGTCTCTTGTTACGTCAGATTCGCCGAGACCGTTTCTGAACATAACGACAAAAAGTATGACACGAATCTAACGCCTAGCATTCCCTTATCCTGTTTTCGATGGCAAAGGTTTAATTTTTTCAAAGGGACATGTACAAAGAACGATCTCAATCCGTTGAGAATACACATTATCTACCAGGATTCTTTTCATGGTGTGTGCGCTTACTGCGTAATCTGAGGATAAACGAGACTTCGAATCATACAATATTTATCATTCATATAATAAAAATATTTTAGAACATCATAACGAGACGACTCTCTTATTCTGCAGTAGTCATCATCGAATTACGAGCGATCTTGTGTGTGAGAGGAACTGGTTGTTTGTCACGCCAGTGTTATTCTTGTTCGATTTCCGAATTTTCAGACAAAAATAAAAAGTACATTTTTTTGTGGTATATTAAAATATTTCAAATACATTGTAAATGTAAAATGGTCTTTCATTTAGTGAACTACCTATTACAAAATATACTCATTCCCAAATTATTTCGAAATTGAAATGAAATTATTTTCCAAGAAAAAAAAACAATCAAAAATACAATCATACGAAAGAATTAAACTAAAAATACCTGATCCAAATGACGAATGTTTTCGTTATCTAATCATGTAATATGAGTTTTTTTATATCATGCTTAAAAAGACTCCTCCTCGTTTTACGCTTGGCTAAGTACCAAAGTATATGTTGATGACACTTGACTAAATTTAACTACGCCCAAATAATTAATATATACACCGCCTGCCACGAACATCACCGGTCAACTATTTTATTAAACTAACATGAAATTTCCTGGAATATCAGAGAAGTTAATAAAATTTATCTACATATAACGTGTGATAGATGTAGCAACTTTTGCTTATGATTACTATGTGTATGTATATGATATGCATCACTATATATATCCATACGTTAGTTTTCTTTTTTTTTTTTATATAGAATTCATCGTACTTTATGCTGGACCAAGTTTCTCTTATGGATCTCAATATAAAATCACTAACGGATATAAAATAACTAAATTAAATTGAAAATATTAATAACACAATATTTAATTGAAACTATTAATAATATAATATATAATAATAAAAGATATAATTCTTGTTTACTTATCATCATAAAATAAATGTTACCAATAAATGATCGCGTTAAATTAAATGAAACATAACGCCAAAAGGAAATGACATTTGTAGTTCTAGTCAAATAAAAAACAAAATCAATAGAACACTAAAAATTAATCATTTATCATTATATGCTTTTATATGTGAGAGAAAAATATGTTGAAAGATTAAAGAAAGGTTAAAAAAAATAAATTTCATTGACTGAATGATTTAAACTTTACATATAAATTTAATAAGCTTTAATAACGGATGGAAATAGTACGGATATCAAATGGCGCTAATTCAATTTAAATTCGAATGCAATGTGAAAATAAATGAAATAATAATATCGCGTACGTAAATAACAATAATTATAGCTTCATTTTTGATAGATCTGTTTTTCAAATTATACATTTATAACATAATGAAACTTGAAAAAATTCATTTGTTAATTAATAATACTTATATAGAAAGAAGTATATTTTTAATACTATTTTAGAAAATTCAAAGTTTAATTAAAACACACAACTTACCAAATCGATGGTCCGATGATCGAAGTATTCCTCGTAGTGGATGCAGATGGAATGGAGCGGTTGTACCGTTGGAAGCAAAGTGACACATGAACGTGGTCATGAAGACAGGTGGAAAACCGGAAATCCCAATGAAGCATTTGTGCCAAGTGACGCACTTTACGTTTGGCGAGTACTCCTTTCTAAGTTTTGCGCTAATTATATTAATTAAAAAATATTTCATCGATAATATTTGTTATTTCTTTATTATCTCTTGGAGAACAGCGAGGCTTCAATATTTTATTGATAACAAAAAATTGATATGCAAAAATTACCATGTCTGAACATATTAAACAATATTCCCGGGAAAATATATTTTGTGACATCCAAACAGATTTCACTGGAGATGGTATCAGCACCAATGGAGGGGGCCAATCTTAGATCTATAAAAGAGCGCGTCCTGCTAATTTCTGGACAGTATGAAAATACGATAATATAGATTAATTAATAGTAGTTATACATCTTGTCGATTATTGAAGTTTTTGTGTCATCAAAATAATCGAAGTATAATTGTTTTAGTATAGTCTAGTCCAGCATAGAAAAAAAAGTAAAAATGCCTTATCCTGAAAAGGAAGAAAATAATAAAGAGAATCAAGAAAAAAAAGTGGTACAAATATTATTTCTTAACTATACATGTTAGATTTATATATTTACTGACATGACAAAAAACGTTCAATTGTTATCTTTAGAAAAAGAAAAAATCATCCAAGATAGCTGAAGGACAATTGAAGGAGAGTGTTAAAGAATCAGTAGAAGAAAAGAAAAAGGAAACGGAAAAGAAAAAGGAAATGGATAAGAAAAAAGAAGAGGAAAGAGAAAAAGAAAAATCTGATGTAGAGACAATAAAAACAAAAAATTCACAAGATAATGTTTCCGTGGAGAAATCGATGATTTTCAACGCTGTTTCTCTACCTAAAGAAATAAAGATTCGAAATGAAGTAGGAAAAAGTGATTTGATCAAATTATCAGAGCTAAAAGAAGTAACTTATTTAACTTGTTCTAATTTTAAGTCTTTCTTATAACAATTACATACGTATTATGTATTTTTTCAGGCATTTCAATTATTTGACTTTAATTGTGATGGTATCATTGATTTAGAAGACCTAAAGTTTACTTTCATAACTATGGGCAAACCCGATGTATCCGAAGAACAATTACAGCGAATGTTATCAGAAATACCGACTCCGATTGATTTTGATGCGTTTATTACACTTTTTGGGTGAGTTAAGAAATACCACATAATGTAAAGAATAACATGAAAAAACAAGATTAACTTTGTGTGTATGTGTGTATATACATATACACAATTTATTAATAGACAAAAAGTTAGTGAAATGGACTCTGAAGAAGTTATCACTGCTGCATTATCAACTTGGGATATGAGAAACATCGGAATGATTCCAGAAAACAAGTGATGAGTTTTAAAAATTAGAGATTAATATAGATATGAAAAGAAATTATATTGTTTTTCTTTTTTTTTTAGAATACGTGATGATCTTCAAAAATTTGGTGACAAATTTACAATTAAGGAAGTTGATCGTGCCTTAGAGGAAGCACCAATTTATTTGCTAGATGGTAATGCAATGATAGATTATATTAAATTTAGTAACAATATCTGTGGTTTTCAAAATCTGACCAAAGCTAGACAATATCAGAAAAATTTAGAAAATGTTTAAAAAATATAGTTCTGATATTTGTTAATATTATGTAGAATCAAATGATAATTATGAAAATATTCTGTACCCTGCAAACTCTAAAATACAATTTAATTTACCGCAAAATAAAAAAAAGAAGTAATTACATTGCATAATTATTTCGATATATTAAGTATATGTAATCCGAAGATTTTACGATAATTTAACGAAGAAAAATCTCATTTTTCATTATAGTATTATTGACCACCTTTCTTCGGTCTCTCGCCAAATATAGCAGTTCCCACCCTTACATTTGAACTTCCAAGTAATACCTATAAAAAATTTAATTAACTTGTCTGATTTATATTTCGTGTAGATAAAATATTTCACAAATTTACCGCGTGTTCATAATCGGTAGACATTCCCATTGAAAGTTCCACTTTTTTTATATCAAGTTCTAATTCTTTACATAGATCTTCTCTACATTTCTTCAAGCGTAGAAAATCTGGATTTGGGCCGTTTGAAGTATCGTATCCGTAGATACCTATTGTCATAAGACCAGTAAATTCCAATTGTTTACAGTTATCCATAATATGCTTCACAAGTTCTGATACTTCTTCTACTTTGCAACCACTTTTTGCTAAAAATATTAAACTTCATAAATAAAGTTATACACGCTCCAATGGAATACGAATGTTAGTTGTTATTTTTATTGTTATAATGTGATCAACATAAATAAATTTCTATATCACTATTATAGAAAACATTAATTAATATATTTTTTTTAATATAACCGAATATAAATATTAGTAATGAAAAATTAAAAAAATGAATATAAATATTAATCAAGCAGTAATTTATATTCCTAAGTAATATTGAAATATATAAAATAATACATAGTAAAGTATAAAAGAGGAAATATACAAATAATGTAGTTAAGTAATAATATTTTATTATAAATTAAACATATTATGTTGCAATTATACAGAATGATGCAATTATACAGGATGAAATAAAAACATAGTGTAAATTGTTACTATATGAAAAAGATAAGATGGAAATTATTCTTAGATTTAGTTATAATAATTGAATATGATGGAGTATGACATAAAATCTTTTATTGTACCTTCTTCTTCGCTTGTATTGACCTGTACCATAATTTTCAATTGTGAGTTTTTTTCATTTACTTTTGAGAATGCATTATCAATTGCAGTTGCAATTTGTTTGCTATCAACTGTTTCAATGATATATAAATTTGGTATGCTTATAATTTTATTCACTTTATTTTTTTGTAAATGTCCAATAAAGTGCCATCGAATATCTTTGCATTTATCAACGATAGATGAATCAAATGCTTTTTCTTTCAATTCATTAACATAATTCTCTCCGAAATGTCTTTGACCAGCCTCATAAGCAGCAACAATCAACTCTGGAGGCTTCAATTTGCTTACAACTACTAAACGAGGTTCAAAATAGGTATATTCCTGGGAAAACAAATTAAGATTTTTTGTATTTTCTTTATAAAGATGTATTCGTAAATAAATAATAAACTTGCATACATAAAAATGGGAGGTCAGTATGAAACTACTATTAACATTAATTGAATCAAATACTTCACTGATATGATGATATTACAACTATTTTCATAAAAAAGGATTAGAAAGGATGTATAAAACAGTTTCCCTGTGGTATCTAATTTATTGCATGTACATTAAAACATTTATTGTGTCAAATTAATATGCAAATTAATAGTTTATTTAAAATGGTACATCAGTGACTTTTCACTCGATGTTAATTCTGCACAATCTCAAGGCCCGTACAATATATTCAGAATATATTTGTAGCACGATCCTTTTTTCAGTACTGTTGATGGCAATTTAAATTCTTCGACATTTCCTTAATGGCTGTGTACGATAGTACGTCATGGCAGTAGTTGCACTGCCTGCATCATTCTTTCAAGATTTACCACCAAACCCTCCCATTAAATTACCCAATCCACCTGCTGCTCCCTGTTGCAATTGCTTCATGATATTCTGAAGGCCTGGCATACCACCCATTTGTTGCAAGACACGTGGGTCCATCATTTTTGCCATTTGATGATTCAATTTTGCCATTTGTGTAGGATTAACATTTTTAGCCATATCACCTGCTTTGAATAAACCTTTGATACCACCCATTTTTTTCACAACAGCTGCGAACTTTGTATACTGAGTTATTAAGTCTTTCACTTCTTTTTCAGTTATGCCAGCACCTTGTGCTACTCTCACAATTCTTCCTGGTTGTTTACTAAATAATTTGGCACCATCCCTGCTGTCTAATTCCGCATCATTCATACTATCCATAATAGTCATAAGTCTCTTTAACCTGGCCATTGATTCTTGCTCAGTTCCTTTTGACATAAAATCTTGACTAAAACCAGGAATCATTCCCATTAATTGTGAGAATGGTCCCATTTTCATGATATTTTGAAATTGTTCATACATATCTCTTAAAGTAAATTGACCATGTTTAATTTTTTCAAGTAATTCTTCATTATCATCTAAGTTTAATTCATTTACTTTATCAATAAGTCCTTCTATATCTCCCATACCTAATAGCTTGCTAATAAATGGTTTTGTTTTAAATGGTTCCAAATCATCTATGTGTTCTCCCGTTCCAACAAATATTACAGGACTTTGTGTTGCTGCAACAGCAGACAAAGCACCTCCACCTTTCGCATGACCATCCAATTTTGTTATGATTATAGAACCAACATTTACACGTTCTTTAAATGCTTTAGCTTGAGCTTCACATGCTTGACCTATTGTTGCATCCATTACAAATATTATGTTGTCTGGTTGAACAGCATTGGCAACCTGTAACATCTCTTCAAATAATGATTCTTCTTGTTTGTGTCTTCCACTGGTATCAACAATAATAATTTCATAGCCTTCTTTCTTAAACATTTCTACACCTTCTTGAGCAATAGTCACAGGATCCACTTCTGTATAACTGCCATAAAATGGTATTCTTGCTTTTGTAGCATTTTGTTTTATTTGATCGTATGCACCTGCACGGAATGTATCGGCGCAGACTAAACATGCTTTCCAATTTTTCTTTAAATAATGGTAAGCCAATTTGGTACAAGTTGTTGTTTTACCCGCTCCTTGCAAGCCAACAAACATGATCACATTGGGACGGCCTTTCACAGGTTGATATGCTTTAACACCAGGATCTATCAATTTCACCAATTCTTTGAAAACAGCACTTTGTATCATACGCCGTTTATTAAGACCTCCAGCCATATCATCAAAATCAATAACAGTGCGAACATTTTCTCTTAATTTCTTGACTAACCTAATATTTACATCAGCTTCGAGCAATGCTGCACATATTTCCTTTAGCATAGAATTTAATACATCCTCGTTTATTACGGTCGCATTGCTAAGCGATCGCAAAGCCGACGTAATTTTACGTCCTAGGTCAGCTAAGACCATTTTCGTTTATTTATTTTCACTTTTCAATACGAATATTCTTGTTTAGTGGTTAGAAAATTGACGTTGAAAAAATATGTCAAGATTATTCCAATTTGGCCAACACGACATGACGACACATCCGGTTAGTCATTGATTATACAATAAGTAAGACTCTCACAATACTTCAGTTTTTGTAATAAAATATTTTAAATGCTGATTTGTATTTTATGAATATTTGAAAATGTGTAAACCCGTTACGTGAAACCTTTGTGCTCTACTTTGTTCGTATTTTGCTTTAATGATTATCATTCACGATCGCCATGATACATCTGTGTGACCGCAACAAAAAATACAAATAACATTCATAACCTCCGATATAAAATAAAATGTACATATGCATATGCATAAAATATTCGTAAAATAATGGGAATTATCGTACCGACCTAATAAAACACAATTTTCTTTTTATAGGATTTTTTAAAAGATATGTTTGTATGTATGTGCATATGACGTATAACCAAGGACAATGGGTATGATTCAAATAAATCACTTAAATTTAAAGTTAACATTATAGTTTTACGAAAAAAATATATAGCACTGGCCATATATGTATTTCTTTACGCTTTTTCGCCTTTTATCTGTTTAACAACAAAATGGCGACATACCGGTTCTCGTTCAGCAGATGCAGCGATGATTTTGTCGCGAACTAATTTCAGACTTTCAACCACGTCTTCCATTTTGTACTTTTTAATATGATTAATAACTTGCTAAAAGTAATAAAAAATTCTCAAAATTATTGCATACATTATTTAATTTATTATTTAGTTAACAATGATTCAAACTACTTTTAGAATATCTATATAGTTTATAATATACTATATGAAAGATAATGTTTAATATTTTAAATGGTTGAAAATTTATATTATATCATATTGTGAAAAGATAAAGATTTTTGAATACAAAATTAATTCTTTATAAAATAAGTAACTTCAAATGCATTAAAAACTCTTCTATTACTTACATTCGAATTTATCGCTTTCATAAATAGGGAAGACGAATAAATGCAATCCGAGCGAACCTAAACGAACGTGAGTGAAACTAAGAGAACGTGAGCGTAACCTATCGATAACGGAAGAGAACTAAAATCTTTATTCTTTTGCGCAGATTTGCTTTCTCTGATAAAAATTTCCATAAAACTTCGTACAAAGATATGATATTGGAAAATTTCGTATGATAAAAAACTGAAATTAGATTATTACTGTTTGTTATCATTGCGTTTATATACAACTGACAGTCATATAAATTTTGATTTGTCAACAGAGAGAATCATTAATTCATATTACTAATCTACAACAAGCTGTAACGTACAGGTGATATGACAGCGTGAAAATTAATCTTGACGGATGATAACAATGTTTAAAAGTTTAGTTAATGTCATTCATCTGACGTATGCATTTAGATATCCAACTAAGTAAAGTGTTCAGTGATTATTCTATTGCTACGAACGCTATAATATTATAAAAGTATATCTAAAGAGTTTTCAAATACAAAAACGCAAGAGGTATTATCGAAGGAAAAAGTAAGGCTATTGAAAATTGTACAGATTGTGACACAAAGCGTAATATGAATTTATTTCAATATAAATTAATCGTTAAACATTAATCTTTAAGTTGCGCTGTGTAAATTTTAATGCGATTTAGAACACAACCATAAATATTGTCATGAATATAATGGATATAAAAGATAATCCTGAAAATGATAATTTTGGATCCTATCATGCTTTGTTAATCGCATTCAAAACAATGAAGGAACGTTGTCAACAATTACAAACTAGATTAGCTGCTGTAGAAGAAGAAAATTTGTGTTTAAGACTAGAATGTGGAAAGGACATGTCTACTGCGATTGTAAAAGTCAATAGTAATGACAAAGCTGTGATTCAAACTTTACAGGTTTGTACCGTTTTTCTTAGCATTTGTATTTAAATTAAATTATGTTTTTATATATTATCATATTTTACAGGAAAAAGTAGAAAATCTTAAAAAACAAAAATCACAATTAACCCATCATGTCTTTATGGTTGCTGCAGAAAATCGTCATTTATGGAACCGACTAATCAGATTATCAAAAACCAATAAGTCTTTAGAAATGCATTTCACAAAAATTTCTGATGCATTAAAACAACATCCTTCTACTCAATCATTTGATATTATGTCACATAGTTTTTGTAATATTCCATCTCCTATTAAACAAGAAACAAATAAATGTATATTGGGTATAGATAATGGTATATATAAAAATGTATAATTTAAGCTAATTTAAAATAAAATATTTTTTAAGTAACATTAAAAGCAATAAAAAACATTTATAGGTGAAAAAGAGCAGAGTTTGGAAGAAATATCACTTAAACTTATCAACAGTATTATGTTAGAAAAATCTGATCTTGAACAGCAGTATGCAGAGGTAAATATGAAGTGTTTCTTTTTTCTTTTTTTCCAGGCATTTACATAAAAATATAATTAATTATCAAAAATATTTATCATATAAAAATAATATAACAATTTTATGTATTAGATGGTAGAATTACAAAACAACGCTGACTTAAATTTACAAAATATTGGTTTCACTTATCCAGAAGATTCTGATACAGATTCATTAGAACAATTAAAACAACATGATGTAAGATTATCACAAACAAAGGATGCCTTATTAGCACAACAGAATAGATTGAAAAGAGCTATACAGAATATGAAAAAAATTAAAAGAGGTATGTAAATTTATATATGTAAATAACATCTTTTTTTAGTTATCTTTCAAAGCATCATTTTGTAAGGTACAACATATAATATTTTTATAGGAGGAATGTGTAATGGTTGCCGTAAAAATGCGAATAAAAAAGTTGTGCATATAGGAATCCAATTTAATTCAGCTGACAGTTTTCAAGAACATGGTTCAACACAAACAAGTTTACCACCAATAAGTTTATCTTTAGAAAAATGTGCTACTGAAAATTCAGATACTGATGATAAAATTTGTCCATTATGTGGATTTTTTTATGGAAAGTCTATCCCATTTGCAGAATTTCATGAACATGTTTTGAGTCATTTTACGAAAGATACATCTGTAGATGGGTTTGAACTTGTACATTAATCCTGTGTATAGAAAAGTGATGAAAAGCAATTCTATAAAATCTGTTGTCAATTTATTAATGCAGTCTAAGTTACTGTTGGATAAGTACAAGATAGTAAAATATGTAAATAATTGATAATTCTCATAGATCTATTTGCCTTATTTATAACATTGTTTTCAATCAGTGAATTCTATAAAATGTTGATACATTATTGCATCAATTATGAAGAATGAATAGCCAACAAATATTTTACTATAGATTATATATTTGTATCTTGCATACTGCTGGATATAGAAATTATTTACAAATATACTACTTATTTTCACAATAAAAATATTTCTAAATCAAATCAAATTAACATACTGACATTACAAAGATATTATAGATTGTTTAATAAAAATTAAATCTCTGTAATGATTAAAATAGTATTAAAAAAAGGAGTACAATAAATGTTCAAATAACTTCTATAGAAAATACTTTGTTGAATTGTTTTAAGCAAGTTGCGACGGTTTTATATCCTTACTATCGGAAGGTTCAACTGTAGATGGTTCAAGAAGATTTTCATGAAACCATTCAGGTCGTTTCTTTGGCATCTCTATTACTTTCTGTTTCTAAATAAAAAATGAATGGTACAAATCAGATTTTAAAATAATGTAAAATAAACATTTTTGTTATATTAATATAAATCTAAAATATAATCAAATAATTATTGAAGTACCTTCCAGAAGTCATCCGTCTTGCCTTCTTTTTCTCCTTCATAAATAACAATAACATCTTCCTCAACTGAACTTAATCCTAATTTTTCTTGGATGGCATCTTGGATTTCTTTTGTTTCTATTTTTACTTTTTCATAACAATATCCTAAACAATAATGTACATATATTATTAAGTTTTTATGTACATTAAATTATTAAAATTAAAAAATTTAATATTGAACTAAACTAATTACCACATAAAAGTCCAGCCTCGTGATGACTACCACAATTGGGACACATCAAAAGATTAGTTTTTGGAACAGGTGGTTTCCAGTTATATTTTGGATGTCCAAATCTTCTACTCATACGTTTTTCAATGGTACGTCTTATTGTTGGAACTCCCCACAAAAATCCATCTCCAATGATGTCTTTTAGAGAAAATCGACCACGATTGTTTACAGTGCATGGAAGATTTAACCCATTATAATCTATTGCACATAATGCTTCTAAAGAAATTTAAAAAAATTAGTAAGAAAAATGATTATATTTTTAATTATTAAAGAGCAGATACTGTAATGTAGGTTATGTAATAATTTCTCTTTCTTTTTATATAAATATATACATACAAATATATATATATATAAGTAAATATTAACCTAAAATATCGAAGAAATTTTTATTTACCTGGAGGAAATCTACGATTAAAAATTATGTGTAATGCTTGTTCAATTTTTTGAAAAGCAGAAGTTAATCGTTTTATCATAGAAATTGCCATTATGTAAAAATTCTATGAAGAATATAATTAAACTTGCTCAAATTGCATTCGAAGCGTGCGTGACTTTAGTGATAAGTATAGACAAAATATGAACTACAAGCACTATAGGGATATAACACTGTAGGGAAATAGTGTAATATTCGTATATAAGCTTCTTAGGTTATTTCACTCACTTCACGAGTAATTTAACGATCGATTTAATGTATGACAAATATTTTGTATATACTAAAAATACTAATACATTTGATATGTAAGTACTTTAACATTTAATTAGAATTAGAAAGAAAAGATTTTGGAAATACATTACTTAAGTAGTACTTGCATTATATGATTTATGATTAAATTTTAATATATTACAAGTAATAATGATCCAGCTCTTAAAACTCATTTATTAACAAATTACTATTTGACTTCCGAAGTAGAAAGAAGAAAAATACGTAAATACGTGTCGCGAAAAATGTAATTAAAAATGTAATTATATTAAATTATCTTAAAAGAAAATAATTGTCGCAATTAAAATGATTGATAAAAATTTTCAATGATATTTTTCTGTGATTAGATATTACATTTTACTTTAATTTTTCAATAAAATGTTAAGAGAGATTAATATATTTAATGTGACGTAATGCGCATGCGTCGCGCGAATCATTTAACCATCTTTACGACGTAAACAACGTCACTACTCTATTAGTTTGTGCCAGCCAGACACTCGTTCATATCACTCTCGTTAATTACAGATAATTAATAAATTTTATCTAACGTAGACTCTCTTTTTATATATCAATCGATAGTTAAACGCATGATTTTTATGGAGTCGCGAGACGGCTCATTATCGCGTTTAAAACATTTACGAAAATAAAATTGGTCTTTGATAAATCATCCCGTGAAACTATTGCGTCGTACTTTTTCTTCTATTTTCCAGATTTATTTTCATAACATCAATATTTCTCTCGCTTTTAAACTATCTTCTGATCAATAATTTTGTGTTTATAATTTTAATCAATCGATATCTTGCATTATATTTGATTTTCATATATACTCTCTCTCTCTCTCTCTCACACACACACACAACACAACCTTAAATATTTTTTACACACATCAACCACACACTTTTAATCTTATCTGTATATATTAAATCAATAAACATGTGAA
Organism: Vespa mandarinia; assembly: GCF_050613455.1. Classification (NCBI taxonomy): domain Eukaryota; kingdom Metazoa; phylum Arthropoda; class Insecta; order Hymenoptera; family Vespidae; genus Vespa; species Vespa mandarinia. The sequence goes on along the minus strand of NC_140818.1, from coordinate 5,747,369 downwards.
ACGATGTTGTTCACAGTGTACTAGCACTATTTATACTAATTCAACTAACCCGATTATTGTTATGTGCAATAGCGTATAAATTACTCAAACTTATAAAATGATATGATAGTGCATGGCGGAGTATTTCCCGCTTACAATTGTAGTTCATATTTTGTCCATACCTGTCGCTGAAGTCACACACGCTTCGAGCGAAAGGTGAATTGACTCAACGCGGTATTTTGTCGATTTGTTAATTTTTAAATGAATTTTTGTTGATAAAAAATTATTACTATGCAATATATCAATATGTTATAATAAGTACAAAATATATTAGATTAAGTATTCGTAACCTCGATATACGTAAACATTAAGAACTGTTACATTATTTTCGTACTTATATGGATAAAATATATTTAATATTAGACACCTTATTTTAATGCAAGTTTTTAAAATTTAATATATTTTAAGTAAGTATATCATTTCATATATATTTTTATATATACCTGTATAATTTATATATAATACATAGTATAAGTAGATTGTTAAAGTGAAAATTTATTAGATTATGTGTTTAGAATTTTCTAATGAAAAATGTCAGATGCTTTTGAAGAAATACAAGCAATTAAAATCAAAAGGAATAGTTTGCGTGAAAAATTACAAAAACGGAAAAGAGAGAGACATGAATTATTTACTCTTACTTCCTCCATTCCATCTACTTCAACAGCTGATTCACCTCTTCCTGGTGGTAAAAAAAAATCTTCATCTTTTTTTTTCTTTATTAAAACATTATACAATTATATTTCCAAAATATAATTTTGTTCTTTAGATTCCAATACGTCTTTAATAAAATCTGACCATAATGAATACGAAAGGGATATTCTTTGTATATTGCACGAATCTTTACCAAATCTACCAATTACATCTGCAGAAATAATAGATCAACTTCGTAAAAATCTTAATGCTGATGTGTCTTCCTCGGATATCCATAAAATTTTAGAGAAATTAGCCGCACAAGAGATTATTAAGTTAGTGAGTTTTTGTATCATTATTTAATATCTTCCTTGAATATTTTTATCAACATTAATTAGCAAGTTATATACATAAATGTTGTATATATTATATTTATTTTAGAATCAAAGAAGTCACAGAAAATGAAGTTTTTGGATATACAGTTCTCTCTGTCGCAGAATCACAATCATCATGTCTCTCTCAATCTGATGATACAGAAAATCCTGAGAGCGCAGAGACATCCGCATCTGAATTAAATGATTATATACCTTCAGAGAAACAGATGAAAATAGATAAAAAGAATACAGAAGATATAATGTCACTGATCTCAATGCCGACAATAAGAGAAAAAGAAAGTAAAAAAGTAGGAGAGCAAATCTTGGATCTTCTGTCAAAACAAACATCTAAAGAAAAATCATTAGCTGAGAGATTTCGTTCTCAAGGCGGTGCACAAGTTATGGAATTCTGTCCACATGGAACGAGAGTAGATTGTGCCAAATTAAATGGTGGGCCAGGTTTTGCAGAAAAATGTAAAAAATTACATTTCAAAAAAATTATACAAAGTCACACAGATGAGTCATTAGGCGATTGTAGTTTTCTTAATACTTGTTTTCATATGGATACATGCAAGTAAATGCTCATTTTATATTTATATATATATATATATATATATATATATATATGTATATATATTTAATATTTATCATGTTCATATCAAACTTTTGGTAATTTATAATTGCATCTATTTTATAGATATGTCCATTATGAAGTAGATGGTCCTACTGCACAAATAAAAGAATCAAATGATTCTGATGGTATTAACAGTACTATAATTAATAAGACAACAAACGTTGATAGTAAAAATGGTAGTAGCACTAGTTGTGCAAGTAGCGTAGGTAGCGAGTTAACTCTTTATCCACCACAATGGATACAATGTGATTTACGATATCTAGATATGACGGTTCTTGGGAAATTTGCTGTCATTATGGCTGATCCACCATGGGATATTCATATGGAATTACCATATGGTACAATGTCAGATGATGAAATGAGGCAATTAGGAATACCTGCGCTTCAAGATGAAGGGCTTTTATTTTTATGGGTAACAGGAAGAGCAATGGAATTAGGAAGAGAGTGTCTTCAATTATGGGGTTATGAAAGAGTTGATGAAATTATTTGGGTAAAAACAAATCAATTACAAAGAATTATAAGGACTGGAAGAACGGGTCATTGGTTGAATCATGGAAAAGAACATTGTTTAGTGGGTATGAAAGGAAATCCACGTATTAATAAAGGATTAGACAGTGATGTTATTGTAGCAGAAGTTCGTGCAACTAGTCACAAACCAGATGAGATTTATGGTATTATTGAACGCATGAGTCCTGGAACAAGAAAAATTGAATTATTTGGTCGTCCACATAATGTACAACCTAATTGGATTACACTTGGTAATCAAGTAGATGGAGTACATTTGATTGATCCACAATTGATTAAAGCCTTTAAAAAGCGTTATCCCGATGGAAATTCAATGAAACCTACAAAATCTTAAAATCAATTGTACATTCAAAAATGAACAATTTCATAATTTGTCTCACTTACATTCATACCTTATTACTCTTTACAGAAGTACAAAAATATATAATTGTACATATATTTTTATAAGAACATGTACATATCTTATACTATATTATTTATAATATAAAATAGTCTTAAAATATTTATTGTATAATAAAGAAACTTAGGAGATTTTAAGAATTTTTTATAAATAATCTAAATATTTTTTATTTCAAATAAATATTTGTTTATCTGTATTAAATAAACATCTTATTATTACATATTCATAATTATAATTAATATTATATTAATACAGTGTGTAGTGGAATGATTCCATCACAAAACAATTCACAAGTAATTTAATATAAAATACATATATTAGTTTGAATTAAAAAATTATAAGTACTGATATAAGTACTAGTAGCGGTATTTTCCATCTAAATATACATTTAATTAATACTATTGTACAAATGTTTAAAATACACATTAAAATTACATAAAAACAATTACTTGTATTAAAATAAAATAATTGCAAAAAAACTTATTTTTATATATTGTGCAATTGTATAATTTTGTGTTATTTATCAAAAGAAATACTATTTTGTTTTTGTTTTAAAACATTTTTTTTTAAGGAAAAGGTAAAGTTTTCATATGTACTATTCCCTGATTTTCTTATAGACCGATTAGGTGTTGGCAGTATTAAACTTGGTTTATTTTCATTTTTGTTATTTTCTTTAGTACGTAAAGAATTAATAATTTTATTGCATGCATCAGTCCAATGCCGTTTACCATGTTTATCTTCTGATATGAGAAAGTAATCACCTATTTTGAAGCCAAAATCTGTACAATTCTTCTGTTCAGCACATAATGATATTTGCTCTCTTGGTATAACAGGAGAAGATAGATTATATTTTTTAGGTATACGTCTTGTAGAGCGTGTCATAGCAAAACACGTATCAAAAAGAAAACAATGAAGTTTCTGAAATATAATTAGAAAGATAAGAATCGTTTATTTATAATGGTAAAATATGAAAATTACGATTTACTTCTTTATACATAGAGTTACGCAGGTTTAATTTATATTATATAGAATTAACTTACCATTCCTCTTGGATCTTTTAATTGTCCTTCTGTAATCAATTCTGTAGCATTACTAATACATTCACTTGAGTCATATTCATTTTTTATATTGATTTTTGTTTGAGCTAATTTACATTCTGCTTTCCCCATTGTTTTATCAATATTCTGAAGTAATTCTGTGAGTTTATTAATTGATTCCTTTAAAGGAATTTGATCTAAATGATCGACAGTAGTATGTCTTAATATTTCCTTTATTAACAAAGGATATTTAACTATTCTTGATCGTGGTACATCTAAGTAAGCCCATAAATCAAGAGAATGAGGTGATCCTAATCTTCTTTTTAAAAATACCTGAAAACGTTTATTAGTTGCTTTTTTTTCTTCAAGTAAATGCCTTGCCCATACTTGTGTTCTACATCTTTCTAAATAAGGTTCTGCTAATTTTGGCAGCTGTAATAATTGTAAATAAAGATTTTATTATTTAATCACAATACTAATAACTCGTTTGTGTAATGTAATATAGGAAATATGTATGTTTATAATTCTTTATTTAATAAAACAGAATAATATAAACAATATTAAAATACTAACCCAATTGAGAATTGTAGCACCTACATTGTCTGTAAATCCAGAACAATCTCGTAGATTGATTAACTCATCTCGTAAATTACTATGAATTTCAATAAGATTTGTAAGGTCGCTAAAAAGTGTACGTATTTCTTCTGAATTGAATATATTACTAGATATCAATGGTTCATAATAATCATCACGAAGAATGATAAGTTCATCAAGGAGTAAGTTTTCTCCACAACATAATTCATAAATAGCCTCTTGTCTTTTTACTTCTTTTTGACCTAAAGTGCTATTTAATGTGTCTTTAATATTTGCATTTGCTATATCTAGCAACCAACTTCTAAGTGTAAAATTATTTGTACCACTTGAACTGTTTCTCCGTCTATAAAAGTTTCAAATAGATAATACTTATGAATATAATTTATATGATACATAAGAAATATAATATTTGCTTTGACAAGATTAAATAGCAAAATCCAATTTACTTTTTCTTTATTGTATTAGCATGTGCATCTTCATCAGTAAATGAAAAATCATCTGTGTTTTGTTGAATGCTAAATGATCTATGGAGAGTATTTCCAACTTTTATACTCAAAGTGCTAGAAGAAAATATACTACTGGCCACCTCTGTAATTCTACGTCGTTTTTTCTTTTTTCCAGCATCTGATTCTAGAGATATGTCCATGGAATTAACACTAACCACATCACTTTTTGGTCTTTTTCTTGATCTCTATCATAAAATATTAAAAATTATTTACAAAATATTTATTGATTCACTATAAAATTATCAAGTTATATATGAATAAAATAATTACAAGTATAGTGGTTAAACTAAGTAAACAGTAAGACATTCTGAATAATTAGAAATAGTATAAAATCCTTTTCTATGCATTTCAGCGAACTGAAGTTATCTATAAAAATACAAGATCTCTAGAGCGATATTTAAACTGATAAAATCTTGCGTCATATCAATGATGGTGTTATCATTATCAACAATATCGAAGGTTATGTCAACAAACATTTAGAAAACTATCATTTATAATTCAAACGCTTACCAGCCAAAATCTTTTTCGAGGTTCTTGAAATGCCTCTTTTATCGTTACGTTGCAGTCATCTCCCATTTTTTTATAAAAAATATAATAATTTAATAAAGCAGTAATTAATGCATAATGTCGATACAGATCACACTAGAATACAATTTCAATGAAGCATTATAACCATATAATATATACCCAGAAGCGTTTATAATACGATACAATTTTTCATTTTTACATTTTATTACAAATTCTTATTCTATTTGTAATAACATATTTTACAAAAATTATGAAAAGATACAACATGGAAATTTGCTAAAAAATATAAGAACGTCAAACTTGTTACATTCAGCCGTTATTAAAATTACGACGTTGATCGATTTTATATCATACAATGCAATATAGTATAAAATACAGAATAAAGGTATGGCGCAACAGCGCTATAATCGCAATAATCAGCTAAAATATGATTTTTTTTTATTAGCTGAGTGCTCGACCAATCAAAGTGTTTCTATTCGTGGATTTCACAATTAATTGAATCGAGTCTATTCCTAAGAGATACATTGGCAAGATGCAGTAATTCTGTTAACTAAAAATTATACGTATCTTAAATATATATAAAGAAGTTAAATTTTAAATGCAGCTGTTAATTTGATATTACTTGCAATTAAATGTGTATTATATAAAATACGATATATATATATATATATATATATATATAATATATATATAATATAAATAATATCAATTGTGTTAAAGTTTTATTGAAGTGAAGATTGTTATCTCCTGCTAGATTTTACAATTTTATTTACCAGTTATAACTAAAGATAACTGATTAGAATCCAACGGAAAACTGATAAAATAACTGTCAAAGTCATCACGTGTTTGTTGTTTACATAATCAGTTAGAAGATCTTCGAATTAAAAATTTTCATCTAATGAAATATAAACTTAAAATTATTTTATATTTCAAGTTTATTAAATAAATGCAGTATTATTTGAATCGAGTTATTGTTTAAATATAATACATTCAAATTTGTAGCGCCAAATCAGTAGTTAAGTATATCGGCACCATGATCTTCACTTTATATATATGAATATTATTGTAAACAATGATGCTTGGTCATAGGATAAGCACAGAGGGATAACGACAACTTATAAAAATAGAAATTCGGCATAGAGAATGAATTCTTATCATGAAGAATTAGTGTCTGCAGATAATTTTTAGTCTATGCTTGCATATAACCTACAATTTTTATTATGAACATTGTAATAAAACCAATATTTTAATTTTTTGTTAAGAAAACCTATGATGATGATACATTAAGGTAATGTCATGAAGGTAAAATTCTGAATTGTACGAAATGACAGATAAACAAAAAATACTTAGCTGTGGTGATGTAGAGGGACATTTTAAATTTCTATTTACGAAAGTGGAAAATATTAACAAAAAAAATGGACCGTTTGACTTTTTATTATGTGTTGGAAATTTTTTTGGTGAAAATAATATAGAGCTTGAACCATATAAAAATGGCATGAGAAATATTTCTGTTCCAACATATATTATTGGCCCAAATAGGGAGACAGATTTAAAACATTATCCTGACATAGATGGATATGAAATTTGTCAAAATTTAACTTATCTTGGTAGAAGAGGTTTATATATTGCAACATCAGGGTTAAAAATTGCATATATTAGTGGCATTGAAAATAATGCAACCGAATCCAAAACAATTTGTTTCCAAAAGAATGATGTTGTATCAATAAAGAATTCTTGTTTGAAAGGTCAACCAAGCTTTCGAGGAGTAGATATATTATTATCCTCACCATGGCCTAAAGGCATTACCGATTTAGATCCAAATAAACCTAATATCAAATATCAAGGATCTGAATTAATAGCTTGGTTGGCTGCTCAAATAAAACCAAGATATCATATCTCAGCATTAGAAAATATTCATTATGAAAGACCACCTTATAGGTAAGTATAATGTATAATTAATTGAATCAATTTTGGATAAAATAACAATAATAACAATAATACCTATTAACAAAAATCTAATTATTTCTTTAGAAATCATAGTCAAGATGAAAGTGGTATTGAAATTGCAACTAGATTTATTGCTCTTGGATCGGTCGGAAACAATGAAAAGAAGAAATGGCTGTATGCTTTGAATTTGACTCCTATAGACAGAATAAGATTATCTGAATTAGTTATGAAAACAACTGATGAAACATCTAGTCCTTATTTAAAACACCTATTACATGATGAACCGATAGAAACAAAAACTACACAATTTTTTTATGATATGGAATTTAAATCTCAGAAACGTTCGAAAAATTCAGATTATTCTTATAAGAAGCTTAAAACAGAATTTGATCAAACAAAATGTTGGTTTTGTTTATCTAGTCCTGAAGTATCTAAGCACTTAGTAATTGCCGTCGGTGCAGAAGTTTATGTAGCGCTTGCTAGAGGTGGTTTGGTTGAAGATCATATGCTAATTTCGCCGATAACACATCATCAGAGTTTATCAGTTTTACCACCAGATATTTTAAAAGAAATGAAACAATATAAAGAAGCAATAACAAACTATTTTGCAAGTAAAAATCGAGTACCAGTATTTTTTGAGAGAAATTATAAAACATCTCACTGTCAATTACAAGCTGTTCCAATTCACAAAAATCAAGCATCTATAGTTAAAGAAATGTTTGAGGTATATTATTATTTTTCCTATTATATAGCAATTTTGTTTTTGTCTAAAGAAAATTTTTATGTTAAACAGGAAATAGCAGAATGTAATAACTTCAAAATCGATGAACTTCCACATCACACGGATTTACAACAAATTGCAAAACCCGGTGTTCTGTACTTTTACGTAGAGTTACCTGATGGGCAATCATTGTACTATAGAATTAAGAAGGATTTTCCATTACACTTTGGTAGAGAAGTATTGGCATGTGATAGAATATTAGATGTTAATCATAGATCAGATTGGAGGGATTGTCAATTGGATAAGGATGAAGAAAGTGAATTGGCCAAAAGAATTAGAACACATTTTAAACCATATGATATAGATAATTAAAGTAATTTATATATATACAAAATATTTTTACATTGTGATATAAATATGTTCACAAATTTCAATAATTATTAAAAATAATTATTATTTGCATTCTCTTATTATTTTATGATATTTTTAATTCATTAGTTTGATAATGGAGTTCATACTCTGCTGGAGTTGCTATTGGATTAAGACCACACTGTTTCATTTGTATGGCAACATCAAATAAGTAATCATAACATTCAGTCCTACAAACCCCATAAAAAATATTATTTATAGGTATCATTATATACTTTGCAAAAATACGTAAAGTAAACATAACTTACATTGTTTTAGCTTGTTGCCAAGTATCACCCCAAACATAAACACCATGTCTACGTACTAAAACTGCACAAGTTTCTGGATATTCAATGATTGCTTTATCTAATTCTTCTCTTAAATCTTCTTCAAAAGGTGTATTCTCTATTATAGGTACCACTAACTCTTCGTCATAACGATAGGCTCTCCCTAGCTTTTGATTTTTTATACCTATGAAGAAATACATTCATTCATTGCTATATGGAAATGATCTTGTAAGAGATATCTTTCGTAAGAAGATATATACCTTTAATCATTTCAAGATGTGTGACTCGAAATTCTTTTCCAGGCCATAATAAAGTAACCATCAAAGCTACTTTAGAATGAGTATGAATGACTGCACTAGCATTTCTTCTAAGATATGCACACATAAATAGTGGAGTACATTGTGATTTTTTCAACTTTTTCTCAGCTGGAGGTAGTTCTAAATCTTTTCCATTTATATCTTGAACAAATATGTCATCTGGATTTATTCGTTCTTTTTGTACACCTGATGGAGCTATATAGATTTTGTCTCTGAAATAATGGTAAAATTTATATTTTATTTTTATACTTTTATTTTATAGTTAATAAATATTATAGATTTACAAACTCATGCTTGATGGATATACCCCCACCGGTACCAGTAACCCATCCTAGATGATAAAATTGCTGACATAATTCAGGTATCAAATTTCGAGGATGTTCCTATAATATCGAATTTGATAAAAATATGATAATATAATATTGTAAACATACATGTATACATTTTTTAAGTATGTATTAATACTGAAAGAATATAATGGAATAATATAATATACCTTTGATAACTTTTTATCATTGGAAGACATGTTATAAGCTTATAATATTATAGCAATGGATCTGAAAATCATACGAAATTCTTATCAATTACTACGGTAATGAATTAAAAAAATTTGAACGATTCTGAGATGATTATTATACGCAGGTTGTTTAAACAGACTGTTAAAAGAATATGTTTTATTCTTATATGCTCATTAACCAATAATCTGATGATCTTTGTCAAAGCGTATAAATATATGTCAATAAAGAAAAATATAATTACAATTTCTATTGTTGTTTGTACTAAAAAACCGTGCGGAAATGACTAAAGTAGTAGGTGCCGCCAAATAAAACAACACAATCAAAGAAAAAAAGAGGAAAAAAAGGAATATAACTTTAAATTATAGATGTCGCATAAATAAAAAAATTCTTATTACTTGTTTACTCTACTTTTATCAAACATGATTTGGCATAAGACTACTGCGCAGACGCACAAGATAACCTTATATAATAATATATATGATGATTATTAATATATATAATATTTAGATAATATAATATAGATAATAGTTATAAATTGAAATGATTAAAATAGCATATATCATACTTAAGGTTGTTCATCACTTTTGATTTTATAATGGTTTGTAGACAATGAATATAGATATAATTTTTGATTGATTTTAATGAAGAATATTTCATTTTAAAGATGAAGATTTAAGCGAGTATGGCTTTATGGAATTCTTGAAAAAGTTTTATTTTCTTTGAAAAAGATCATATCAAAAAATGATATTTTTTCGAAAATAGTTTATGGATAAAAATAAAGCGATTTATTTTAATAAACATTTTAATATCATTATCATCTTTTTCTTATATATTAATTAGTTTTATCTACGTTTCATTGACAATTGCAACATTCAAGATATGCATATACAACTTTCTTTCTACTATTATTTTTTATATTTTATCTTTTATTTTCTATGTATTCCATCGCGAGTAATATTGAACTAATGGCTGCTTAAATACATTTTAGTTATTTGTATAAGTTTAACCAGAAACAAAAAATATAAAGTTTATACAATTAATAAATATTTTTCAATTAATCTATCTTCAGATAAGTATAATCTAACATATAGTTTTTTGCTTTTGTTAGATGTATTATTATTTTTACTACATATTAAAATTTCTGTTACATATTAAATTAATTGTTAGGTTACGTTTGAAAGGGGTGTAACCTAACAAACTTATAAACTTATACACCGACACAAATGCGCACAGTTTGGATTGTGTTTCTTTTATTACGTTTGTAGTTCATATTTTGTTCACACCTATTGTTGAAGTCGCATACGTCACAAACGAAAGATGGTAAACAGCCTTCAGACATCGTGATGGAAAGTTGGGTTACCATAACACCTTGGTAAAAATTTCATTAACATTTTTCTTACTGTTATTGTTTACTTTGTATAAATATGTATTAATTTTTTTTTTATTTTTTCAGTCTTGAACAAGGTTTGAAGATTGCAAGTCGAATTGATAATGGTAAATTTCGATTACTTGTTAATCGTATATGTCAAAATTTACAATCCACTAGTAATGTAAAGCCATTCAGTGAAGAGGAAGAAGAAAAACTCTTAGTATCTTTAGAACTGAATAAAGAGGAATTAACCTTTTTGTTAGATGCAGTAACACTTATTTATAAACAAGCTGCCTACAATGTAGTTAAGTCGGCAGAATTCGAATCTAATTTAAAAGATATTTGTAAATTAGATGAAAATAAAACGTTGATTTTTGTTAATTCATGGTTAAGTTATGGTAAAGGAATTATTGAATGTCTCAGAAAAAAATCTATATTTCCTACGCAGGTATGTTAATAGTTTGTATTAGTTTTGATTATTTTAGTGTTAAATCATTTTCTTTCATGAACCAAACTTTAAAATTTATTCTTTTTTTTGTTCTTTTTCAGGTAAAGGACATTAATTGGTGTTTAAATATACAATCATCATCTTCAACAATTTCTAAAGATGCGAGTCCTGTGGCATTATTTCAGTTAGACTTTGCAGGTGAGAAAGACTCAAAATTAACTATTGAATTTGATAAAAAGTCCCTCACCGATTTATATATGAATTTAGAAAAAATACAAAATCAACTCGATGCATTAAAATAGAGCAATAATGTAAAACAATTTTATATTTTATATAAGATATATTTTTCAAAATTTTGGTAATTTTTAGAACAGTTTACAAGTATACTCTACCTACTCTTACAGACTAACTTACTCTTACAAGTTAACAATGTTTTTAATAATGTAAGGTAGTAATAGGTTTGAGGAAAAAGCATTGATATTTGTATTTGGTAGACATATATAAATTTACAATCCAAAGTTTTCATATAATTTTGGTGTTACAACATTATATTTTTCTACTCTTTCGTACAAATGTGGACTTCTGTTTGGTAAAATATTATTACTATTAGTAATATTACTGCAATTATCATGTTCTATTCTTCTGTCATTGGTGCATTGTAAATTTTGTTTTCTTGAAGCAGGCATTGTTTCTAATATTTCTGGTGATCGACGTACAAAAAGTCGAGTTTTACAAACTACTACAACTACTACAATAATTATTAAAAATAAAATAATAGCTGTTAAAGCACCAACAATCCATCCAAGTTTTTCATCTATAATATCATAGGAAACACTTGTAATTATTTAGAAATAAGAAATTAAAAATGGATAATGTAATGTTACAAACCAGAAAATGTATTAAGTAAGATGAGTGTTGCATTTCCCAATTCTATGTCTGTATTTTGGTTATCTCTTGTAAATTTACAAGTCCACTTTCCTAAGTCTGAATAATTAGGTTTGAATTCTATTGTGCATATCCCAGTAGAATAATTCATTTCAAGATTGTGCCTATTTTGAAAATATGCGAGAATACATTACAATGTTATATAACCAAATTATTGTAAAATTTCACCTGTCTTTCTTTGCTGAATTGGTAATGTTTTGATGTATATAAACATTTGGTGCATGTATCCAATGACATTGAGCTCCTACAGGAACTCGTCCTAGTTTACAAGCCAATTTGACCATTTGATGGGGAGCTGCCCAAACAGTGACTATCACAGGTTCTATAAATCATTATCCACTGTGATTGTCTTTTTCTTTTTTTTTCTTTCTTTTTTTTTTATTCTAATCATTGCCCCGTTCACCAGAAGCTATGCTGTTTTTCTGATGCTTGTGAATAGTACATCATTTTTCAATATGTGCAATGTGTACAAGCGTGTTGAAGAACTATGTGCATAAGTGATACTAAATGGCACATTTAATGCACATTGATGAAAAAAATGTATTTTAGTCAACCTAACTGGTACAGATAGGTGGTGATAATGAAAAGGCTGGTGCACAATTTTAAGATTTCCATTTATTTAGTATACCTGGTTACAGTAATAATATTTATAATATTTATGGCCAATATATATATGAATCATTGAATGCAGATTATTTTATGTGATATTTATTTCATAGAAGCCAAATAGACTTAATGGCACACAGAGCATTTAAGCATTTATATTGAAAGATATTTGTGGCTTATAACTTATTTAATGAATGAAGGATTTTGCAAAATTAGCGAAAAACAATGTCGCATAGTGTATGATATCTATATAATGTTAAATTCTTAATATTAAAAATTAACTACTTAATTTTAATATTCTATAAAATATTGTTCAATACTATTCGATTCAATCAAGATATCATTCTATTTAACCTTTCTTACACCATCTATTGCAATCCTTCGCTTACAAAAGAAGTAACACGAACTAATAAACATCGAAATTTTAATTATAGAGTGCAAATTATTCTATGAGAGATGAAATATCAGAATTTAAAAACAGATTTGTTAATTTAATATACAACGTACGACGAAGAAAAGAAATGAGCGAGTCTTTAATATGATTGTTAATAATAGAAATAGCATTACTAATACGTTGACATTGTTAATAATTTAAAGGGTTCAGGTTTCTGAGACTTCTTAACTTATAAATTAAATGATTAAATTACAAAAAGTGTTTCTAAAAGCCTCTGGAATTAATTTAAAAGAAACAATACAATATTTTTTTTCTCCCTTTCACGCACACACACGCATTTGCTCTCACTATGCAAAAGAGATATAACCGCATTACTGACGTAATTAAAGTAATAAATAATACGAAAATGAGAAAAGATGTAATTGAAATGGTACGAACGATAAAATATACAAACGTATGTGACATAAGCATCACGTACTTTTTGATGTAATATTAATTGTTCTAAATGCGAAATTGATTTAGCGTATGATCTTGGCTGATAAACGTCGTTTCTAAGAAGAAAAAAAAAAGAAAAAAAAAGACGCACCGTGCCATTGTAGTAATAACATGATAAATCGATAAACCTTAAATACAATGATTTAATGATTCATCGAATATATGTGAGAGATGTAACGAAGAAGAATATTGTATGTACACGGCGAGTTATAATTAAAGTAGTATGGTCCGATGCAAAAAAGAAAATGCAATATTAAATTTGCGTCGTAGTAGCACCGTTTAATGAAAAATGCATGGTAACATCGATGTGGTGATGAGGTAAAAAATAAAATAAGACACTTCCTGCGGTTGTGTCGAAAACAAAAGGGGGGAAAAAAAGAAATATTTTATGAATAAAGTCAAGGTGCTATCTTACGGAGCGCAGCAAAGTTTTTCTCCACAAAATTTAATTTTATATTCAGTCAAAAATCAATATCTACATCAATATCTACGATCGATATAGGATCGATTCAGGAATTTATCGATCGTGTACTATGTGTACAAAACGACGATAGGAAGAAAGAAAGAAAAGTTGCTTATGTGCTCTTCCGAGACCCATATTAAAGATCACAGTCTAGGAACACCCGTGTAAAACTTGACCTTTTTAATATACCAAGATCCCATAGTTTCACACCTCTTAGTCTTGCATGTCTTCACCGTCACCATGAAAGATACTCGAACGACATATATCGTGGATTGATTTTTATTTCTTACCCGCTGTTGTGGGTGTTTTGAAAATGTTATTATCTACATACATACCTTACTCCATAGAGAGAACACACATCTTAAGCTAGAAGCAATTCAATAATGAGTTACTAATCTCTAAATATCGCCAAGATCGCCCCATCGACAATTTGTATCAATTAAAAAAAAAAAAAAATGAATACGCGTTTAAATCCGAATTCGATATAACGTGAAGTCGAGACGATTTTTACTATTTTTATTGTAAATTAAAACGTTGACTTTAGTCCGTTAAACGCGAAGAAGCGATATCTATGGTCGTACGTAAAACGTCCAAAGTCAAACGGAATAAGAATTGTTCTTGTAAAAATATCCGCGATATCATTCGATCGGATATCGTTTCAAGGTCGCTACGTGGAAGATCGAGGAACGATCGAAATCGACGATAGGGAGTGCATTCACCCTCGACCGTGTGTGCAAGGAAGGGCGCTATGCAACAAGATCGTCTATCCTTCTCTCAGGATTCGATGATACCTGGCTCGAGAAGGCTTAATTTCGCTGGTGGTGCATCAGTATAATTCTCACGGCCATGTATTCTGGCACCGCAGGTCCAAAGACCTTCTTGCTCGGCCAGGGCATGACTCAACCTGACGCTGCAATCCCTTGACTCGCTTCCGGCTGCTGGGAATTGTTTCACCACTACGGTTGTATTAGAATTCACTGGTGTCAAGGACCATCGACATTGTTCTACTGGCAATGATGTTACACATCGTAGAAGTATGGTACCACCGGATGATATTTGAATGTCCTGTGAGAGCTCTGAAAATTTCACTTCGTCTAAAAGAAAGAGAAGTATTATTTAACAATTGTATATGTTGACTTTTTTACATGTCTCTTATAAAAGCTTACCCTGTTCGAATGTTAACAGTTTGACGAATGGAGAAGACAGCATCGTATTAAGTGACGGTATGGATACCTGACAATTCCACAATCCTTGTTCCTCGGTACGAACATGTGAAAGAACGAGTGAACAATCCCTCCCAAGATCACCGTTACTTGGGAATTCTCGAAGCACGATCTCAGGATCGTTTCCATGAAGTGGTTTCCAACTCCAGACACATTTCTCTACGCGGCTACTAGTGATACATTTTAAGGTAACTTCGGTACCTAAAGGTACCGTGATATCTGTTGGTATTTCCACTAAATTTACTTTAGCTGAAATGTATAAAAAAAAAAAAAAAAAAGAAAAAAAAAAAGAAAAAGAAAAGAAAAAAAAATAAAAAATTAATAAAAATAAAAATAAAAAAAAAATGTAAAAGAAAGGAAGCTCAATATCGTCTTTCTTGGATTAATAAGGATGATCTTGTTTCAATGCTTACCCGATGGTAAAAGACTCACAGTTGCTGATGGTGCTTCATGGAGTATACCGTCAGGTGACAATCGAATTCCACAAGTCCACAGTCCTTCTTCCTCGTAAAGGATGTTTTTAAATCGTACGGAGCAGTCGTGATCGGCATCTTTATTTGGAGCGAACGTCTTTACGAGTAAAGGTTCCTTACTTGAGTTCGTTGCTCTCCAGGACCACTCGCAGCGTATTACGGGTTTATTGACCAAGCACCTTAAAAGCACGGATTCACCGGCAGCTACTTGTACGCCGCGAGACAACTGTACGAATTCAACTGAAATAAGATATCAATTTAGAAAGTGACATGAGTAAGAGGAGCAAAGCAAACGCGTAATGAAGAAATAGGATTAAATTTCCTAGACTATTATATTTTCGCATACCTTCAGATATTAAAAATCGAACTGGATTCGATCGTACAAATGACGAATTTGGATCTATACGTGCACCACAACTCCAATAGCCTTCCTGTTCCGCTAGAACATTTTTGAATTTGATGCTGCAATCGGTGCTGTCGTTTCCAAAAGCTGGAAATTTCTTTACTTCTAAATTCCAAGGTTCGGACTGGTTCAATCTTCGCCAAGACCATTGACACTCGCGTACAGGTAATTTTGTTCTGCACATTATTTGTGCGAAGGAGCCTGCTACAACCTCTATCGCTTCTTCGTGCTTAACGAAGGTAATGAGAGATCCTACGTGAAACATATTTTCTTGTTGTATTTTAATATATCGAAGTTTTTCGATAGATCTGTTTTTATACGTTGAAAAGCGTATCATATCATCGTTTTCATTTAAAAAATTTATTTTTATTTCATTTTCATCCTTACTTTGTTATTCTATATAAAATTGTAATATCAACATTTTAATTAACAACGTCGATTGCATCCATCATGATTCGACAAAAATTTATTTTTGAAGCAGAATAAATAAATTGTTAATGCCACAATAATTAAAACAATGCCGCGTAAATCGCGATTATTTTGTCTGCAATTTTCGATTATGTCGAAAACAACACGGTGGGACAGCGCCGTATTCGTATCATACGATGGCGTATATATTTTTCGACGGCTACGTAAGAGACCATGGTAATCAAACATACTTTTAAAAATTTAGCGATATAAAAAGATAAGATACAAAAGACACCTATAATTCTTGGTAATCGAAAAACAATTGTGCAAATATTATTTTCGAAAGCTATATATTAAGTATACGCAGTATATAACGTCTTTTTGGTCAATTTTATTACGCACGATGCGTTTCTTATCTTTAGATAAGAAACTCTTGATGCGAACGGTGATCCTTCGCGATTCGTACCTTGATCGTTAACGATGGTTAACTTGGCGGGTACCGTGGCGGTGAAAGGATCGTTCGTTGAATTCCTTGCGGCACAAGTCCAGTATCCAGTCTGTTCATGCTTCATACTCGAAAATCGAACGGAACAATCGTTACTGCTGTTTCCAAAAGCTGGAAATTGTCTCACTGGCAATGAATGTGCCGTTGGGGTTGACGTTGTCGATGTTGGTGACGTTGTAGTTGCTAAAGATCGAAATAGGGAATTCGTATGTAAATGTTGTTTTATCGATAAAAAAAAAAAAAAAAAAAAAAAAGAAAAAAGATGCTTTAGAAGACGCGTAAAAATATCGCGTTATAAGGTCTCCTTGCTTATGTCCTTTTATTCATTTAGATAATTCTATTATAAGAAAAACGAAACTAACACATGGAGTCATTTGGACTCTCACTGATGTCTGGAAGCGGCAGATGAATTGGCGGTAATGGCTGCCAGGACCATTGACATTCAGCAACGGGATTCGTCGTTCTGCATGGCAAAAGAACGGATGAGCCAAGCTGCGTTTCCGTGTGTTTAGGCACATGAAGGAAGTGCACGGTTGTTGGTGATCCTCGGAGGGTATCGTTCGTCGATTGATCTCTTGTCTCGTTATTTTCTAACGTAATTTGTTCAACATCTGTCATAACCGTTGCATTTTCTCCAGGTACTTCAACAACGGGTTGACCTAGAGAAAATAAAAAACAAATAGATTTTTTATGTCGCGATGATGAGGAAAACGATCCAAGTACTTTAACATCGTATGTACAGTATCTAGAGAGAAAAATATGAAAAAGAATTTTTTATTTATATCATGATAGAGAGACAACGAGAAAACATCGAGATTCGTGGAGTCTCCGATGGAACGCGAGTCTACCGAGCCGAGTGACATCGACAAGCGGATATGTAGGACACATCGGGCAGGAAGCAACGATGGTCACGTAGACAATCGCCTTGCGTTGCGCGTCTGTCACCGTCCGCGAGGCGGATAGAACCAGGGACGGATGTCTCGAGAGAAGCTCTCTGAAAGATCGATTATCTTCAAAACGAATAATATAAGAACGATTCCTTGCAAGCTTTCTTTTATGATCAGCTTGAATTTCATTCGAAACTTTTATTCTCCTTTATCTTTAAAAGAACAGGTAAGGTTCGTTTTCTCAAGGAAGTTCTTTCGAAAGGAACAAATAGAAAGTATGGCATAGTTACGAGAGAAAATCAAAGAAAATGATTCCTCTCTTCGTTTCGTTAATTAGATATTTTTTAATTGCACCGTCCCTGTTCAGAATCATGTGCTTTTCATATGACAAGTTTGTCGTCGATTATAATGTACGAATGGTATATGTACGATGATCGAGGTTGATCCTCGAGTACATCGAGTCACAACGTTCACCAACTTTGTAATACGTAAACCATAACCGCAACGTTCTCCTCAAGACGAGTGACCCGTGGTCGCTGACACTGGAAGGTCGTTTCCACTTCGCATCGACATACCTACTCGTTGTAGTCTACAGTTTTATGATTCTACTGGTTGATCCTATGATTCTTTTTATCAAATTTCCTCCTGCAAGGTGTTCGAAAATATGATAATTATTGGATGAAAGAGCGATTTTATTTTTTAGAAATATCTAAGATAATCAAGGTCGTTGCTTCCTTTCTTGCAATACTTTCTTATTCTAAAGAAGACCGTGATGACCTTTCACATATTGCCTTTGAATTTAATATGCTGAATGCCGTAGTGTTCATAGATGACCGATACTTGATTCTATCAATGTAATCGATGATGAACGATAATGTGATGCATAAAATAATGACAACTGATGAATTATGTGAAATAATGAACAATGACGAAATGTAAGAAACGATAGAAAATAAAATTATTATATTGATGACATCGATTTTTATAAAAATAGCTTGGAAGTTAATGCGTTAATGAAGAGAAGGTATGAGACATCGTATCGAAGTGGTCTAATCAAAAGTTTGGTATTTCGATTGAATAGTGTCGCTACCTGATAAATTCGTAATTGAACACGATATATCGTCTCGTACGCAACTTTCCGAGGAGCTTACGGCGTAACTAATACGACGACAATCGAATCCTATTGAATGGTATTATCGATTCGTTCATCTTCTTTGTAAACCAATGAAATAGAGATTTCGGAAGAAAAAAAAGAAGAAATAAAAGTAAAAAGTTTGAACGAAGGTGAGCGAGGCAAATCTTTGTATTTGTTGAGGTCGTTAACCTAACTCGAGCGAACTCCAAAAATGGAATTTATATATGTACACCCACACACACACATGTATATACACAGGATGTTGCTGAATTATAAGTGCAAACTTTCCAGACTGTTAGAATTCATTAAAAAAAGAAATCTTATCAAGATATCTTATCAAATAAAATTAAACATTTTTGAAATCGATAAATTTTGAAATTAATGAACTTTATGAAGCTTGTACAATTTACATATGTATAAAGTAAAAAGGGAAAAGGACACAAGAGAAACTCAAAAAATGAATTTCAAACGAAATAGTTCGAAGTCTTACTCGTTTGATGAGATCTTTCGATTGGTATCTCCGAAATTTATTAAATATCGGAGTACTTTTTCTAGATCATCGATTTATTTTATTTTTTTTTCTATTAAACCGAAAAGGAGACCTAAATCCGTGACATTCTTAACGAATGATATAACTTGCAATCCAATCACTCTGTTCCTTTACCCGAACACTTGTTATTCAAATTCAAAAGAATCAAACAATTTCGATTATCGAAACATCGTTCGATCTTCTAATAAAACACGAATAATTATCGTATGTCACGAATGCTAATTGCATTATGTACGTCGTAGGTATATACATACAATACTCATGAACGTACAACGTTGATTCATCCTTGACAAGGATGTAAGAATTAAATCCGGAAATGTTAATGTTCAAACGACATTATCATCGTTACATCACATTTAATAACGGATTATGATCAAATTCTTTTCTACCCTTCTTAGATTCTTAATCGTAAAGAACAAAAGAGATATTACGAACGAGAATTAGTTTCATGGACTGATTCGTAGCGTGATTCGTAATGATTTACTCCCATTAACCGTAAATTCTAGAAAAGTTTTCTCATATATTTTTGTATATCTTTACATTTCTTCGTTATTCTTAATAATTGGGACGTTAATTGGATTTCTTTAATTAGTCTTGAACATTCTTTATTATCGTGAGGAGGCAACTTAAAAAATAATCGCCGTGAAATAAAAGCCGAGGAAATATTATTTCTTATCTTTCATTAACGAAGATCACATAAGGATACCTTGAAACTTAAAAAATCCGTAAACGGCATCGAGTTGTATACACGCCTGTTTGGAGAATATGGTATGGTGTCAAGGAAACATAAGAATGTTTATCCTTCGTTCGTAGGACTTGTCCGTGACTTTAGATTATTATTTCAAGAGAATTATTTTAATATAATATTTTTGTTAGGTAAATAGATCTAAAAGTTTCGAATTTAAATACCTTTTACAATAGGATACTTTTAAACAAACGATCGTAGTTTTCTTCAAAGTGCATATAGATAGTTTAATCATCCCGATCTTTATAACGTTTCTTCAACGACATACTTGTCCTAGATAGATGATGTGGGATGTTAGTAACTCCGCTCAGAGTTCAGGCTAGAGATTGGCTAACGCGTAACCTGCATACATACATATCTAGTAGATTCTTGTATATTATAATCATCAATTAATTTTCGTTACGGCTCGACGCACGTTTGATATCGATCTCTCGTACCTATCTCCACTTTGTACCGTATCGATATATGTACGAAGATATCGAGATCGATCGGTTGAAAGAGAAAAAAAGAAAAGAAATAATAATAATAAGAGAAGGAAAAGAAGAAGAAAAAAAAATAAATAAAAAGGTAAGAAAATTCGTGCAAATTCCATGGTCGGGCAGCTTAGCGTGGCAAAGAGAGGTTCCCACGCAGGTTTCTACCCTCCCTTCAGTGTTTGCATTCCTACGCGATGTTTCACTAAATGCACGCATTGCATCGGGTTTAACCACCCTCCGAAGAAGAACCAGTTCTTTCGGCGGCGTTCGCTTGCTCGCTGCGATGCGGTTGCCGCGCCGGTACCGGTGCTTTACGAGATGGCATGAAAAAAGAAAGGACAAAGATGATACGCGTTGCTCGAGTCTAGACGTTAAACTTCAACATACGATCAACTCCTTCTTTAGCCTTTTCTTTTTATCGAAATTTTATTCGAAATTATAGTATCGAGATTTTATGTTAAATCGATGCATCGAATTTTTTTTTTTTTTTCTTTATATATATATATACGCACATATCCGTTCTTTACAACGAAAGAGTTCATTGTCACGTTTTCCTTTTTGCCATAATTTTATTTTTTATATTAATTTATTATGAATTTTTTGTCGGTATTCAACAGTTTATTATTATTTAATATCGAATATCGAAGATTATCAAGAGCTCATATACGTGGTTTTGGCATTCCGGAGAAATATTTTAGGAATTTCGAGACGGGTCCCGAGATCAAGGAATTATGCGCGTATCGACAGATTTTAAAAAATGTAAACGCGCGATAGGTTTACAATGACTAATATATCGCAAACTTCACAACGAGCACGGCGATAATTTGTTCAATGATTCACGGTACACGGTCCAAGTACGTGAGTATGTCGAATCGTTTTTAAATCCATTAAAGCGATCGGACACGGAATGACACAGAGAAGAATACTTCCTCCCTTCGATGTATCTCAAAAATTTTACACGAGAGCTTCGTGGACATGAAATATAATTGTTATTTCGTTGAGAAGCAAGGACGTTTCCTTATCGTAACTCGAATGTACTACGTGCGATGAATGAAGAATGAGTCGTTGCATAGCTCAATTGTATTACGAAATATTAGTTAGTACTCTGTTTCGGTTCCTAATTTTTTTTAAATGTTTTCTATCGTTGTATGGAGCAACACTCGTTATTTGTTTTTTAACCCTTTATGATTCATCGATATCTAATTCTTTATAATCTTCGTTCATTTTTTATCAATCTTCTATCTTACATTAATATATTAGTAATAATATTATTTTAATATTTTACTTCAAATAGAAAAAAGAATTTCTACACACGCGTTCTATTCTATTTTAAATCTCTCTCATATTCGTGAAGCATTACGATTGGAATCCTTTTATTTTTATTCAAATGTTTTAAGTGACTATAACGAATGATATACAATGAAGCACGCATCAGGAAGCGAATGAACGCCTATATAAGCTACCGGTTCGAATAAATTTTACAGCAAGACTTCGTTCCTTGATGAATCGTTAGAGATGCTCTCATTTAGAGATTCGCTGAAAGGAAAAGGATTTATCGATCATTCGAACGACGAGCACACGAGGGACTCGTCGAGCGTGTCAATTTTCTTAGTATGATCGATCAATCGCGCCCGATTCCTCTTCACTTTTTTTTTTATATATAACATTATCATATCTGTTTCTACACACACTCGAATTCTTTCTACCATCGTTAAGCATAATCTCGTAGCATAACGATTCGTTCAGTTATCGCTTCAAACCTGCTCTATGAAATTATTTCAATGTCACGCGATTTATGGTCAACAACAGGCGGAGAGAGAGAGAGTGAGTGAGTGAGTGAGAGAGAGAGAGAGAGAGAGAGAGAGAGAGAGAGAGAGAGAGAGAGAGAGAGAGAGAGAATGAGATCAAAATAAGCAGAGAAAGTTTTATCGTTCTATTTTCTCGTTGTTGTTTTCAATGATTAAAGAGAACGGAATAATAATGCAGTTATTGTTTGGCATATTTTTTTTTTCTAGGATATGTTAGCAAAAAAGAAAAGAAGAGAAATAGAAAAAGTAAAAGATAGAAAGAAAAATATTGTTCCATCAGGAATGTTCTCGAGATTATCGAGTCGTAAAATTCAGATTTTTTTAAGAGGTCGATTGATGTTATCGATGTTCGACGGTGAATGCTCTATGCCTTCGATATGTTCATTCCGAATGCAACCTCGGTATAGTCATTTAGTGGCTACGTGGCCCTTGTCGAGGTTAAGGCCTTCGCAGTCGTAAAAAAGATGACACGTAGCATATTAATTCATAGTTTACGGCTTATTCGAGAATTCTCTTTTGTTCACACGAAGGAGGAACTTGTTCCTTTCATTTTACGCGTCTTCCCATTTAATCGATGACCACTTCGATCTTCAGACTCGCGTTTTACTTCCAGTAGATAAAAGCTTTGTAAGTAATAGAAGGTAAAAAGATATAAAAAGAGATAAAATTCTTGAAGATTGTATAACGATGCATAATATCTTTTAATAATATTGTAAATGTGTAAATGTCGAAAACGAGAAAAACATAGAGTATGAAAAAGTTTTAAAGCTTTTTCTACTTAAAGAAAAATTACGAATTACTAATTTACTAAATTACGAATTTAAGATGAAAAGAAAAGTGTTCGATTTTTTTATTTATCATCAAGGATTCATTTATTTTTTTTAACGAAAGGATCTACGAACAGCGGTAATTCTCATATATTTTACTTTTAACGTTACATGTTCTTTTTTCTTTTTTTTTTTTTTTTATTCATAAACTTTTTTTAAGATTCATAAACTGAAAGGGTTTCACGAAAAATTGCATCGTTCGAACGATTATTGATATTTTTCTCGTTGCTTTAGGAATGAGTGAAAAAAAGAAACAAAAAAAAAATGAAAAAAAAAAAAAGAAAAAAAAAAGAAAAGAAAAGAAAAGTATTTAACTTACCTTTGCAAAGGAGTAGGAGGCAGAAGAAGACGATCATTTTGGAGAACGCGGTCGGCGTCATTCGCGGCAGTACCGCATTTATCACCGCGTGTCCTTGAAGAAGAGTCGAGACGTTCCGTATTACCAGCGCAGGGCCGACGTAGTACGTCGTTGCGCACGTGTACTGTCGTCGGGACGTCGAGGCGCGTGCGATTTGTACCCGTGCGACGATGACGCATGTAAAACCCCCTCCGAGTTGCCGATTTACGAACGTCTAAACGTTAACTCAAGAATAGAAGCAAAGCTTCGTAGAAGCTGTTACGAGGAAGCTGTAGCTGCTGGCTCTTCCTTTTCACTGTCTCTCTCTCTCTCTCTCTCTTTCTTTCTTTCTCTTTTTCGCTCTCTCTGTCTCTGCCTCTGTCTTTCTCTCTCTCTCTCTCTCTCTCACTCTATCTCTTCCTCCCTACTTCTGTTCTTGCCAGTTTGCGCTTCTCTTCTAAGGCCTCTTCTTCTTCTTCTTCTCTTCTACCACTTCCACCAACTTCCCTCTCTTCCCTCTTGATACTCGTTTCTCGTATACTTTTCTTCTGCTTCAGACTCGGTCGCTTCGAAAATACATTCAAAGATAGAATTCGCGCGGCAAAGGATAACGACGTGCTTTCTTGTAAAGGAATTTGTGGTATTCCATGCACGCATACACACGTACAGACACACACACACACACACGCACGCACGCACGCACGCACGCACGCACGCACGCACACATACACACACATGCTGAGAAGGACAGACAGACACAGATACGCACACAGATATACACACATGCACGCGCGCGCATACACACACAACACACACACAACACACGTACACACAAATACGTCTAAGCTGTAAGCATGTATATACACGTATTTAAGATAAGAAATAATCCCTACCTGTTCAAAAAATATCTTTTATATGGAGAACTTTTTGTAATATTCTTTATGAAAATAACGTTAATAAGGGTAAAAGATTGGATTCGATAATTGAATAAAATAAAATACACTTTGAGAATCTTAGTTTCAACGGCACTTTTTGAAAAGATACTAAACGGAAGTCACGAGATCGGAGTAAATCGATCGATCGATCGATCGTAAACGTCGAGGGTGTCGCTTCCTTTCGTTGATTCGCGGAAGGCAAAGAAGACGTCGTGGGTAGCAATGGGTACGTCGGTAAAGGCCTTTGAGTACGCGCACGCTCGATTCTCGATATGCCGGTACGGACAAGCAGGCAGGCAGGCAGGCAGGCAGGCAAACAGGCAAGCAGGCAGGCGCGGCCAGGTGCGCCCGTAGACGACTGCAGCCGCGGACGATCGCGAGCTTGGTACCCACGTCTCGCTCGCACGCGCGCTCGCGCTTTGAAATCGCGGCCTCGTACGCGCCAATAGATACGAAGGAAGGGAGAACGGAAGGCACAGCCCGGAAGGCAGGAAGGAAGGATGAGCGATAATCCAAAGAGAGACGTGGTAGGTCTTCGTTTATTCGTTGACGCGACGATAATTTTACTCCTTTCTTCTCCGGTCTTCCTTGAAATTCGATATTCAAGAACAAGTTTGTACTTTCAAATATTCCATTGTTATAAGAAGGATTTCTAAAGATTCAAATTTGTCTCTTTATTATATATATATATATATATATATATATATATATATATATATATAATATTTTCCTGAACTTATTGATTTATTATAAAAGATTTCATGAAAATTATATTTTTCGATATATTCGTTTAGAATAATACAATGGATATCTTACTAATGTATATCTTCCGTGTTAAAACTTACTTTTCCTTTATGACTCATAATTCGAATTTCGTAAACGTTTACAAATAGATATCGTATAAATTAAAAAATAAATTCATATGATTAAATGCGTTAATATATTTTATTTCGAAAACAATAGACACTCTTACGTCTATTTCATTTTCTATTCTCTTAAAACATCTGAAGCTGATGGATAAAGCCCTTTGAATATGGTACTAGGTGGTACCGATAGGATTATTTCGTACAATTAGCCATGGTAACGTAAAAGGATCGATAGACTCGTTCGTAGCGTTATCGTCGAGTTATTCGATACACGGGTGTCACCGGTGTACCCAGGATCGATGTCTACCAAATACATATATACGTATAAGTATATGATTATTTCCTCTCTGCCTTCATCGATCGGGATTGCGAGCGAGAGCCATGACCTCGACACAATCGATCGATCTCTCATCTCAATGCAAGTGAATCATGTAATTCTCTTATTCTGTGACGGCTAATCACCTTTTCTACATTTCTATCCTATCGCGCTTTCTCAAATCATTAACATAATATTTCGGGAACAACGAAGCTGACTCACGAACAAGTGTCTGACTAATTCCGTTATTTCCAACGACCCGTAGCAACTTATGACATCAACCGACGCTTAATTATCAAAAGATTAAAAAATATACGGGAAATGACTGAAACCGGAGAACCGCTTCGTTTTCCTTATTTCTTGTGTATTAATTTGTATCGTAAACGGAGGTACGATACGATTTTGTGATAACTATCGTAATTACATATGTATGTACGTGTATACATACGTTTCGATATGGCTGATGGAACAATGAAAAACGTCCTGGATAGTCTCTACGTTTCTACAAGCGTAATCATGGTATTTGCACACTCGATGACCTTCAAGACACATCCAACACGTTCATATCGGACTGTACATCCTTGAACTTGTACGCTTAAGAATCTCGCGAACTACGTGGAAAAGGATCGGATTCGTTACTTTTTTGACTTCTTCTTATTCTTCTTCTTCTTCTTCTTCTTCTTCGAGACCGATAGAGACGAGTGCCGTTTGTAGAATCACGGTTTGAAAAAGTGTGAAAGATGCGGCCTCGTTAAGTATGCTCGTCGTACCTTTTGCGATAGTGTACTTGAAAAGAGAATGTATGTAATTCTTTCCGCTCGTTGTTCTTTATAATAACGAACGTGGAAAAGATGAGTCGATCTTTGATTCGACGAATCTCATTGGAAATTTCGAGGATACGAATTTTAATTGGGAAAATACGCGACGCGATAATTTCCTGATAGGTGAAACGGCGCCAGGTGATCGTTGGCAATTATGGCGTATCGATTATACGACCAAATTGTAGTTATCGAAGCAACGATCACGTACTATTAGATTCGCGCGTGAATTCGGTCGACGATCGTCGCCGACGCCGACGTCGACGTCGTTACAACGATAGCACACCTTCCTGCTTACATAAAGACAATGAAGGTCTCGTCGAGGATGTGAAAGTAAACATTATCGGCGGACTGCCTGCCCCTTCCCTCTCCTAGAATTGTGATAGCGTTGAAATCATACTTGTAGAATACTGACATCGAAAACTTCGTATCGCATTTCGTACGAGCTCGTACGGAACTCTTCGCGCAACTTTGTTCCGTTTCGAAAACCGTTGACACCGTTATTTAGAATGGTAAAAGTTGTAAGTATTGTAACAAAGAGAACGGACCATGGATGGTTACGATCGGATCGGAGAGAGTGATTTTAAAGAGAAGTGAAAAAACGGAAGAAATATTTATGTAATCGGGATAGAGAAATCTTTTAAATATTGATATTTCAATAAAATTTCTTATCCCTTTTAAAAAGATAAGATCGAATATGTGAATTAGTGTATATGATTTATGATATAATGAGGGTACTATTAACTATGAGAATTTACTCATTATTCGTTGGATAAATTTCAGGATTATTTTGTTGGATCGATACAGAGATAGTGGGATGAAGCAAAGATTATGTCCAAACGATTACTCGAAGAGTAATATATAGTATTAAGGATAGTTTTGTCCGAACCTTGAATCTTTGCACGAGTAATTTACTTGCGAATTGTTTTTTCTCGAGAATGTATACATGATTACGCAAGCTTTGCCCGGAAATACTTGATTGGCACGAAATTAATCGCATTGTTTCATAGAGCCGATATAATGGACGCGCGCAGATATAGCGTTAAAAGGTAAAGTTGTTAATTATCTTCGAAGCTAAGCGTTTGTACGTAATACGAAAAGTGAAATTTTTTCTCGAAATAATATTCCTTTATAAAGTGCTCTTTCCATGTTTATTCATTGTTCGTATTTTTTTAATTTCACGTACACGATCACCGAACGAACGTTTCAAATTTCGCGCTTAATTTGAATCGAAAGCAGCGCCATTACCAGATGGCAGCATTTACCGTTACCGTCACGATACGGTTCGTGATATCTGGTGATATCGAATGTATTTCTACCGAATCGTTTACTTTTGATCGTACGATAAATTCGCAATCGTTTCGAATCGTGCCACTTGCAATCGTTTCTCGAGAATCGAAAGGAAATAGTAATCGCGCGCATTTTTATTAAGAAAAATTAATGCGTTTGAAATGTCAAAGGGAAATGAAATACCTAACCTATCGCGTGATTATTTACATGCCTGTCAAAACGGAGATTTGTTAAAAGTTAAAAATCTTACTTTAAAGTACGATGTACAGGATTGGACGATTTTTCGGCATTCGGTTTCCGGTGACACTCCTATGCACGTTGCAGCGCGCGAAGGTCATCTGAACGTTGTCGAGTATTTGTGCGATGCTTTCGAAAGGCCCGACTTTAAAGTCAACGTCGTTAACAAGGATATGAAAAGGCCGCTGCACGAAGCCGCGCAATTTGCGCGTACCCACGTTCTCCGATACTTGATAGAAAAAGGTGCTTTCCAAAGCGAGCTGTGCTTGAACTTTCTCCTTTCATTTTTATATATCTCAGAATATATATTATAAAATTTATTCCTCTAATATTCGCTAATAACGATCAATCTTTATTTCGCGATATCGTTTTTGTTTTTTTTTTCTCTTTTCCTTTTTTACGTTTCTTTTTATTTTTTTCGTTTTTTTTTTTTCGTTTTTTTTTCCACTGACCCTTTCTTCCTTATTTTAGGTGCAACCATCGACTGTTTGAAGCGTGCCGATTGGACGCCTCTGATGTTAGCGTGCACGAAGATTGGTAGCGAGGCGTGCAAGTGCATCAGGATATTACTCGAAGCAAAGGCGGATCCTTTGAGAAGGAACAAAGACGGTTGGATACCTGCGTTTATAATTTGTCGTTCTGGTGACGTTAATGCACTTCGATTATTTCTGGATTTCTCTCCTGAAAGTATTGGTCTTCGAAGTAACAACGGCCGTAGTTCTCTTCATATAGCCGGTGATTATACACATATCTTTTTACAATATAGATAAAGAACTCGAATTTAATATCTTTTTTAATCGTTTAACGAGTTTGTTGATTTAAGTATACGTTTCAGGGTCCGATTTAAAATCTATTTTTTTTTTTTCTATGGTATTTTCAACTTTTATAGCTTTCAACGGACACGAGGAGTTAATCGATCTGCTCTTAACTGTGGATCCGGGTCTTGTGAATGCACGTGATTCATCAGGTGCTACGCCTCTTCACGAAGCCATTAAGGGCGGGAATTTAAACGTGGTAAAGCGTATGATACAATTGGGTGCGGATTTTCGCGCCACTGATAAGGTCGGCCAAACCATCCTACATGTTGCTTCCTTGATAGGAAACGTGGAAATGATGGAATATATTTTAATGAATAATTTAATTAATATACACGAGAAGGCATTTTTTGATGTCACACCATTAATCGCAGCTCGTCGAACCGAAC
The DNA here is from genome assembly GCF_050613455.1 of Vespa mandarinia. Lineage (NCBI taxonomy): Eukaryota > Metazoa > Arthropoda > Insecta > Hymenoptera > Vespidae > Vespa > Vespa mandarinia. Next base: position 5,717,741 of record NC_140818.1, on the reverse strand, counting down.
AAATCAATGCGATCGACGTTTTAATAAAATATGGAGCAGAGAAATAATTTTTATTGGAAAATGTCCACTCTAATTTTCATAATTTCCTAAGACCATATTTCCTTTATTATTTTCGTAATCGAAAACAGGGTTAAAATTGAAGATAAGATCAATGATTTTTCTTCAGAGATTGTTACACATTTATTTATCCTTTTTCTCTGTATCATCGGACAGTCTTAAAGAAGCAATACAAAATCAAGAAACGAAGTTTCTTATCCGATTTGGAAATACCTAAGTTTTACAATCTTGTCGCATCTGCGTTCCTAATGCGCGCAGGCAGGCAATGGCGGAAAGATCTTGGCGGTTCGCGATAATTAAACGAATTCATATAGAAAGATAATCGTAAAAAAAAAGAGGGATAAGATCATAGAATCGTTAAATAAATCGAATTTTGTTATTCGGCTCTCGAAGATCGCGTATTCATGACGATGGCTGTCTTTGGATATACATATATAACTATTATGGCGTCGAAAGAAAGTACGTAACGCTTTTTTTAAAAAATATTTCGCTTGATGTATTTTAATTTGTTTGCATTGTTTCGGCCATTTTATCATTATTTTGAACGTGGACTTATTATTTCGTAAAATTTTCATCTTCTTTTTCTTTTTTTTTTCTTTTTCTTTTTCTTTTTCTTTTTTTTTTTTCTCGCAGAAGGGAACTGGGATAAAAAGCAAAAGTGTATTAAGATGAAAGGAACGTTCGGATAATGCGGTACGAATATAAGGATATAACGATCGAAGAAAGATTATTGTGATTATCTTCGTTTAATCGCGGAAAACAGTATGGACGGGGAAAAGAGGTGGTAGGAAAGCAGAGCGGAGACGTAGGAGAAAGGAGTCGAACGATGGAATATACTTTATAAAATAGCCGCGGATCGAACATGCATTGCTCGTATATCTGTGTTCATCCTATTAAACGTTTCTCGTTTTTCATTTCCCTCTTCTTTGTTTCTTCTCGTTCATTAGCGATTTACGTGTTCACAGAACGAATCGCTCATTAATATCCGTTTCCCTTCCCTTCGTCGAAACTTACGTTATTTCTTTATTTTTATCTTTTTTATCTCTCTCTCTCTCTCTCTCTCTCTCTCCCTCTCTCTCTCTCTCTTTCTCTCTCTCTCTCTCTCTCTCTCTCTATCTCTCTCTATCTCTCTTTTTTTTTCTTTTAGCGGATTCATTTATAAATATCCAATGATTATTTGAGGTTTTTGTCTCATTTAATATTTTACTTCCTCGTTTAATTTATTTACACATTAACTAATTTACGCTTGGGACTTAAGTTAAACGCTCCTCTTACGCTTTTTCCGCCGTCACAACGATAGTTTATGATGGTTTACTACTTATTAATTAATTCGCTTATTTACTTACTTTTGTTCACATTAATCGTTAGGGTGCGCCGTATCTCACTTTTTCTTTTTTTTTTCCATTTACATTAGAAGTATTCAACATGTACAAAGCCTTATATACATTATTTACAACGCTTTTGAGAGTTCTCTTTCGTCGACGATTAATAATAATAGAACGCCCGCGCGTCATTTTCTTTTTCGCATGCACACACTCTCGACTTGGCCGCTTTAACCCAAACGTCTATCATAGATTGTCGACTCGCCAAAAGAGAATGAAGGATTATTAAGTTTTCTCGCATTGAAAACTCCTTGCTTATCTCTTGGCTCGTCTATTTAGGCTGATGCCTCTCTTTCTCTCTCTCTCTCTCTCTCTCTCTCTCTCTCTCTCTCTCTCTTTCTTTCTTTTTGTTTATTCCTTTTTGTTGCATTTGTATCCCTCAATTTTCGATTTACGACACGTTAACGGATGGAATGTGGGTGCCTTAAAGATTATCTGGCAATATGTATTATTATGTCGATAAGATCTATACGTTTCGATCGTAGAAAATTATAATTAGTTTTCCACGCTTCGCGACACTGCCGGTCCATAGTCACAGCTTCCTTTTTACATCGAATGTGTATCTTTGTTTCTTTCTTTTTTTTTTTTTTTTTTCTTTTTTTTTTCTTTACGAGAGGAACGAAGTCTTCAGAATTTTCAAAGAAAGAGAGCAAAAAAGAAGAGAGAACGTTCGACGTGAAAAGATAGTTACGTCTATGGACCATTAACATCGAAGAATCCATTGGTAATTTCGTTCGAAATTCAAAAAAAAAAGGATACAAGGACTACGCGAGGAATGGGTAGGGGCCCTTAATCACTATAAAAATGTTGCGATTCGCATAAATCGACAATGGCTTCCCTTTAATAATCCATCATTATCCGTATCGTGAGGCAGCAACGATTATTGCTATATCGATGCCGTCGAATTGTAGTACAATATAAAAGACAAGACGAATCGATCGATTGCTAAGATTTTTTTTTCTTCTTCATATACCGCCAAAACGAACATTTGAAATATTAAAAGGGATAGAAACGTACGCACGCATATATTCATCGTTTCTCTCTCACGCATACATTGCTTACACACAGACAGACGTACAGACAGACAGACAGACAGACAGACAGACAGACGCACGCATACACACGAGATCTCGCTCGTACATTTTACTTTTCTTGCATTTTAATAGACAGCTGTGGTACCTTTAAACGCGACTAATCGCTTTTAACGCCGATTTTCATCTAAACGCGTTCTCTTCTCTTCTTTTTTTTTCTCTTTTTTTTTTTTTTACGTTTTCTTTTTCTTTTTCTTTTTTCTTGACGAACGGTCGAACGGTCGATCGAGCGAGAAATAAATATAAAGCCACGGCGACGGCGATGCTATCCGTGTTATTTCCGAGGCGAGCATCGATCGATATCAGATATATTCATTATTATTATTATCATCATCATCCATTAATATATAGTTCGCGTTCGTTCGATACTCGTCTCGCGAATATCATCTTTATATAGACGCTCTCTTTCGCGTGAATCGCGAAAAATGGCGGGAGAAGTTTGTCGTCGCGACTCGACGATAGGAAGGAAAGAGGAACTCGACGAGACCTGCTTGCTTATTTCACGAAAAAGAGTTAGGACCTTCCGATCGTCGGTCGACGATCCTGCGTCGGCTGTGTCGCGCGTATTTTAACCGAGAAACGCCTTTACGAGCGATGATAAAAAATAAATAGCGAACGCGTGCACGCGCGCTCGCGATCGGCATCGTCCCTTAGTTTTACACGTATTATTACGTTTTTACGACACTTACGTTTCCTTTAAAAAATAGTAAAAAACAGTGACTAAGTTTCATTCGCGAATTCTCCGCTTCGCTTGGAAAATCGCTTTTATATCGCCTACATACGCGCACTACCTGCCCCCTGTGTTCGATCATACGCAAATGCAAATATACACATGCATACATGTAGACACACACACTCTCTCTGTATCTCTTTTTCACACACATACACACACACACACGTATACACATACTCGCCGCGTATATATATGTATATATATATACTCGCATACATCAATCCCCTGTCTTCCTTTCATTTCATTCAAGAACATCGTGTTATTGTATACATACATATACATACATACATATATATATATATATATATATATATATATATATATACTTTTTTTATTTATAAAAATAACATTCTGGGACTAAAACGTAACATTTCAAAAGCAATGTACAATGAGGAGTTATGGTTGGGTGACCGACAAAGGTACTTACGACTGTAGTACAATTATGATTTCTTCTTCATTTCGAATTCATAATATTATTATTAAGAAATTTCATTTGCTTTCTCATTGCGTAAACATTCGTAAAGGTATATCGTTTTTCTCTTTTCAGAGAATAAAATTGAATTCTCGGTATCTTTTCTTCAACTCAAAATGTGCCGACGTACTTGTATTGAAAAAGTACGTGGAAGGTCAAAGAAAATGATAATAGAAATGCGCGCTCGATTATTTCTACGAGGAAACTTAGGCGCGTCGCGATCGAGAATTCACTCTGCCTCTCTTCCCGCCCAAAACCCCCCTAAAACTCTCTCTCTCTTTCTCTCTCTCTTTCTTTCTCTCATTCTATTTTTCTTTCTTTCTTTCTTTCTCTCTCTCACAGGCAGTTGCTCTCCTTCGTAACGCGATTTTCAAAAGCGATTGTTACAATCACATGCCACACCTTCTAAAATTTCCGATATGTCGCTATCCTAAGCTATCCGTTCAACGAGAGTCTATATTATACACAAAAGGACGAAAGAAAAGAAAGAACAAGGTGACCTAAAACAATGACTTAAAAAATTTCCAGTTCGTGGACGAGGAGTACGTGTCGCGATATGTCTATTATACAAAAGAAAAAAAGAAAAATAACGTATCGCCGACGCGATCGTCTCGCTCTCTACACAATATTTATTACTTTTTTTTTTCTTTTTTTGTTTTCGCAAGGATCACACACACCGTGATTAGTACGCGTAGAGCAAGGAAGGAATCTTTCGGCGCAGAATGTCGATCGTTAAGTTTAGTTGTACACGAACCATCGCGTAGGTTCGCCAATCGACTCGTGTGGCTTTATAACACGCTAAAAAGCGAAGTAATATCGTTCTAGCCTTTCGTGCTTTTTTGTGTTTCTCTTCTTGGAAGGACCGTCATCGTCCGTTTCTCATTTTCACGATTCTTCTCCGAAATCTTAGCCTTTGTTCGTCTCTCTCCCCGTTCAACTGCTTTCATTCATAGGAAAGAAAAGTCTTCTTGTTAAGAGTAAAATCTCTTTCTGACAAATCCAAGAGAGAATGAGAATGAAAATAAGAGAGTGAGAGAGAGTGAGAGAAAGAGAAAGAGAGGAAGAGAAAGAGAGAGAGAGAGAGAGAGAAAGAGAGAGAGACGTTATGCTGAGCTACAGTGGAATCAGAGAGAGATCGGAGTCGAAGGGCGAGTCCTACGAGAGGAACAGAGTCCTACCCCAAAACGTGGGGATGATGGACGAGATGGAGGACGAGACGATCCAGCCTTGACCTAACACTCGCTGTAGGAAGGCGGTGGCATTCCGCGTCCTGTATACATGTCCGTTTGGGGTTGAAGATGGCAGACGACGGTATGGCCGTCGAGAACAGCGACGGTTCTCGTATGATCCTGTTGAGGTGGTAGTCCATAACCTGCAGGGAGTCGTGGCAGTTCACCGAGCTCGTACCTCGCTTGTTGCCTTCGTAGTTTCTCCCAGCACGCATTTATGGTCCTTTCAACGGTTGGACCATATTCCGTTGGATCGTAGTGAGTGTTCCCAACACGATCGCTCATCGTTTGCCCGTAATGGAGCAGGTTACGATCGTTAGCAGGTGAATATGGAATCAATGGCCTATGATCACCGTAGCTTCTTGAAGATTGTCTACTCATGTCGCTTTGTCGTCGACCATCCTCGTCAGACATGTCTGACACTTGGATCTCTCCGACAGTTCCACCGGCGCCACCTCGTTCGATTTCCTCGTAAACAGGATCATCTTCGTTCGTTAAACCACCAACGTTGCCAACTCCGCGATGCGTTGGAAGATGTACATGCTGGCCGTGATGAGCATGCATCTGATGATGCATACCATTTCCACCGTTTCTACCATCAACGATTTCTGTGTAAGTATGATTATATGGCATGGCAGCGCGTCGTCCAGTTCCCACCGAAGTAGTTGCCGTTGTCGTTGCTGCTCTTCCACCGCTCATCGTCTCGCTACCATCATTCGAACCAATGATGCGGTTTCTATCTCGATCTCGATTACGACCTGAATGGCCCAAAGTTGAAGTGTTATGTGTCCTTGGTGAATCTTCTTGTTCTGATCCACCGTGTCCAGAGTCCCGGGAGTACGATTTAAAAGAAATGTTCTGTGGGTGGAATAGAAATTGATATATTAGATATTTTTCTTAAATTGAATTGAAAATGATTTTGCTTTCTAAGGGAATTAACGTGCCGTTTTGTCTTTCAACAGGATATGACGATTTTTTAATTCGCCAATAGAAAAAACACGGCAATTTTGAATTTGGATGTCGCGAGTCGAGGGAAACGGTCGTGGCTGCGCATGCACTGTGTAACGGGGGAAAAGCCGAGAAAAAAGTGTTCACATTTTCTCGAATCATTGAGTGCGTAACTCGTCTCTAATCTTATTTTATTCAGGGATAATTAAAACAAGAAAAAAAAAAAAAGAAAAAAATAATTTGCTATGACCGAGGCTTTTTAACTCGCGCAAACATCGTGCCTTTTTGATAATTAAACGAGAGAAGCACACACCATGCACGAGAGGGCGGATCTAGCCAAAAGTTAGACAATTAGTTTGATGATCGTAAGAAAATGCTAAAGAGAAAGAAAAAAGCATTGACATATAGCATGGACCGCGTGTCCCACACGTTAAACGTCTTTGTTTGTAACTCTAAAATATAAAAAGTCAAATAACCCTTTAGCAAAATGTATTATTACATTTGTGTATTAACGATTATTAAAAGTACGATTATCTTTATTGTGGGACAACGCAATCCGAGTTTATACATATGTCGATGGAAAACAAAGAGAAGAGTTAAAGGAAACAAAGAAAAATGAAGGTGTTTTTATTTTTTTTTTATCTGTGCTAAAAACTAGCAACTAGAGTAGCGACGAGAGAATAGCGTTAAATAGCGCTTGCGAGCTAGCCGCCCAGTTAGTTACCTTCCACATGAGGTTTTTGTTAAGGTGGCCCCAAGTGGCGGTGGCAGATTTGGGGATATTAGGAGCTGAGGGTAAGAATGCGTGACGGGCGTACGGCAAAGTGGCCACGATGTGAGCCTCTGTGCCAGAGGATTCACTTGGCACAGCGACTGCCGGCTGCCTATCGACTATCGCCCAGCTTCGACCGGATACCAAGTACTGGAAAATCAAGCATTGGTCGTGGCTGTTAATCCTCCGTTTACCTCCATTCTCTCTCTCTCTTTTTCTTTTTATTTTATTTTTCTAAATTTTGTCTTTCACTTTTACTCGTAGAACATGTTAAAATTGGCTAAATCTTTTACAGAGAAGTCAATGAGGTAAACGAAGGATCGTACGGATCTCCGAAGGTAGCTCGTTCCTTTGGAAGGTTTTTTGGACCTTTTTTCAAAAAATGACAAGCAAAATCAGCCCGTGAATCTATTCCGAACGTCGTTTTTATTTTTTCCATTCGATAACATGGGAAACCGAATGCCTCGGAGATCGTCATGTGAACCACCTGATTCGCTGCCATTCCCAAAGTTTGTGTTTTACGTCGAGGAAGGATTAAACGCCTTGGTGAGAAATCAATCAGCGATAATAGCAAAAAATTATAACCTGAATTATGCATTGTGCGTATTGTGCAAATCTATATATTCTAGAGCTGACGTTATATTTTTCTTTTTTCATTCTTTTTATCGAACAACAACAATAAAGAATTCGTTTCTTTTGTTGTATCAAGCGAAGAAGCTCTTTTTATTTACCTTTTCTTTTTTCTTTTTTTTTTTTTTTTTTTTTTTATATTTATCCTCACGATCAACCCCTCTTATAACGTTATATTTGTCTTAGATTGTTCTCTTTTACAACTTACCTTATTTCAATTTATGATATATAAAAAATCATGCGATCGAGTGATTTCGTTATTAACAGTAACACGAAATCGAGGGGTTGACGTTCTTCGTAACGAAGCATTGATATTTTTTTGTTCGCGAGAAGCCAAAAAAGTAAAGTGCTCGACCGCGTTTGCATCTAGATTAGGCAAGATCAGGCTTGATTGGCGTTAAACGATTGATGAAACGCACATCGAAAG